>NW_012101954.1:2317615-2327621 GCF_000951045.1 Mandrillus leucophaeus
TCATCTTCTGATGGCCATGCAAAAGAATCTTTTCATGTTGATTTTGTGGTTTCTATAAATTTCACATGTAAACTATTGAATCTGAAGCTAAAAGCTGTCAACTCTGATGGGTCATTTCACTGCCCCTTTGATTCTTGTTCCTGGGCCTAACGTCCCACCATGTTCCCAGCTGCTCCCACTCCTGGGCTGGCAACTATTGCTGGAGTCATCAGGACAAATGATGACATCACAAGCCATGCTTTAGTCAATTAGTTTATTAATTCAACCAAAATGCATTAAGAGTTCTGATGTGCTATTCCTGTGCTAGGTGCGGGAGATGCAAAGATGACTGAAACAATTTTGTGTTTCTCCATGAGCTTACCATCTATTCGGGGAGATAGATGAGTAGAAGATAAATAGAGTAGAATGTACTAAATGCATACAAGGGGTAAAGAAACAGAGATGGGACACCTAACCCATCCTTGAGTGGTCACAGAAGACTTCTGACAAAGTCTACACCGGATCTAAAGAAGGAAGTAAACAGCCAAGGAGGGTAGGGACGTGTGAGGATATAACTTGTGTCAAGTCCTGGGAGTTTGGGGAGGAGGCAGGAACTAGAGTCCATGGGTACAACACAGAGAGTGAGATGGGGAATGTCAAGAGTTAAAGCAGAGGAGGCAGATACTGCAGGGCCTTGTATGGAAACTTGGAGAATAACAAGGAGCAATAGGAGGATTTCACTTGGGTGACTGATGTGATCAATTTTCATTTTACTAAGAGTTGCAATGTCACCCAAACATTGATAAATTGATAAGCACTGCTGGTTGCCTCCTCAATATCCCCTTTCCTCTTCTTTATCAACAGAACTTCTATTTATTGGAAACAGCAATATTTCCAATTAAACTATTTTTTCTTGGTTTCCATTGCAAATAGGGGGCTCCATGAGCTGCAAGTAGAGTTTGTGGGGATAAGGCTTCTGGAAAAACTTCTTAGAGGGGAACTGATGGCATGGTATACTCTACCCCTGTTCTCCTCCCCTTTGCTGTGAATGGGATAGCCTTAGCAACAGTGCCCATCTTGCTATCATGAGGCAGCCTTGAGGAATGAAGCCACATGCTTAGAATGGCAAAGCAGAAACACAGTCCTCTTGTTGTGGAGATGGCGTACTAGCCCTAGGAGTCTCTTTAGCTTCAGACCTCCTCTATTGGAGAAAATATATATCTTTATTTTACATTGCTGTGATTTGTACTTACTTTTATAGGCAGCAGAAAACTAATCATAACCGATAAGGAAGAAAAGCACAGCTAGAAGAGATGCATCCACAGGTTTCTGCAAGATAACAGGTGGTAGCCTCAACTCAGCAGTAAATGGGGTACAGAAGAGTGGATATATGTGATAAATATTAATGAAGTATGATGAACAAGGCTGGTGATTGATTGTAGGCAGGTGATGAGAGGGAATCTGAGTTCCAACTTTCTGGTTTTAGACAATGGAGGTAATAAATCATCATTTGTTTACAATAAACTCTCAAGATGTTTGCTATTGAAACGTAGACAATCTGAAAAACCCAGAATCCCTCAACTCTTCACTCAACTTTCAACCATTCCCTCTCAACAAAATATGTAATAAACTCCATAAGATTTCAAGCAAACTTTTAAATCAGACTTATCAAATCACAACCCCAAACACTTTGAAGTATAACAGCCTTTAACTTCAAGGGAAATTTATTTTAGCTATTTTCCTTAAAAATTGAACGTGCCATGAAAATTTCATGGTGGAATTCCTTGCTAGAATTTTTAGTCCCTTTAAAAGCAAGACCTAGGTTAACCGGAAAAAGGAGAGAAATGAAGACTTTAGTAGTTTAATTCTTATCCCCCTTGTCAAAGGGCAAGCTATCTACCCTTTAATAGCTAAGACATCTTCACATACATAAATCTGTAGATTGTTACATCATTTATAGTTCTCCAGGAAAGAATGTACATTTAGAAAATACAGAGAAGTGGTATGATTTTTAGAGGTTTCCTCTATTCCTAAAGTGTTCCCAATATAGTATGGCTAAAATCTTACACATCTTTTTAAGTCCAACTCAGTGTTATCTCTCTCATGAAGCCTGTTGCAACCACTAAACTGGAAGCAGCTCTTCTTTCTCTCAACTTGCATGCTCTTAAGACTATTGGATACCAATAGCTGATTTAACTGGGCCAGGGTCATCAGTTAGGAATACTGAGTATGCTGTATCTGTAAAACCAATTATCTTACTCCTAAGGAAGGACTCTAGGGTTTTTCTTCCATTTTCACAATATAGAAAATTTGCTTTTTGCATTGCAGCAACCTTCATTGTTGTGTGCGGCACTAAGTACATTGAAACTTACTTATGACAAACTTTGCTTTCAATGTCATGTTTTAGCTATCACACCCATTCTAGTCATTTCATTTTTGCAGTCTTGTAGGAAATTGAAAGATGTTAAAGAACAAGGTATTTAGTCATTTCACTGTCTGAACTGGAAAGATAGGAGAAGGACAGAGGATACACAGGGGAAATTCTGCTTATCACTTCAAAAAATCTGAAAAATGGGAGGAATTTATGACCGTTCTTAGCACTACTCAAGGTACTGAAAAGTCATTTTGTACTTGAACAAGTATTTCTTGAGCACTCTTTCTGTTACATGCCACATGAGGAGCCATGGCTGTGGTGTGCTAGACCAGCCCTTCCAGCTGGCAAGGGTCCACTCTTAAAATTCAAGGGAATTTTTTTGATCCAGTTGTTAGAGCATTGGTAGCTTGAAATTGGCCACAATTGGAGTATTTACGTGGCAGAAGTTGGCAAACACTATACATCAGGGCTTTTTACTTTAAGGGAGTCATTTTACCAGCATCCACTGGTAATATAGTCATGAGCAAGATGCATCCTTAAGTGTTTGCTTCCTAGATGGGAAATAAGACAAGTGCAGCAACAGTCAGAACACAGGCAGTATGTACTGGGTTCTAATCCATATGTTGTTAGGATACGTGAGGCTCAGTCCACAGCAACATCGCACTCAAGGAAACATAGTCACAAAAGAATTATAATTGTGTGCCATATAATATAAATCCAAGGATATCACATAACACAAATCTTAGAATATGTATCTCTGACAATGTGCTTTGAAATTCGGATTGCAAATTAGGTAACCATTCTGCATCACACAGACACACTTTAAAATGAATACATTCGGAAGATAAATTCCACGAGGCACTGATTGAAAAGGAGGTCTATGCACATGTACCCTACAACTTAAAGTATAATAATAATAAATAAATTAAAAAAAAAAAGAAAAGGAGGTCAAAAGGAAGTAGGGGCTAAGAAGGGAAGTGAGCACAGGCATTGCCACGGAGGCCTCTGTGCGTGATTACTTGCTGAGTCTAGGTTCTAGGTACACGGTTTTGTTTTGTTTTGTTTTTTAAGCCACTCCTGAGCCATAAGCTAGCTCATATCCAGTAGCCAAACAATCCACATGTGTCCCAAAAACTCTCCCGGAGAATTCTGCTTGACACAGACCTGGTCTGTAAGTTACTACAGGTCTCCAGGAGAAACAAATACTCCCTAGACAAACGCAGCCTTACTCCAGGTTCGGAGAAATTACAGAATGAATCTCAAAAAGTACAACCTCACAATCGCAAGACATTAATTATCCTAAGATAAAGCAGAAAAAAAGCTGCAATGACAGACTACATTAATAAAATTTCATATAACAGAATTATCAGATATAATATATAAATAAGGATGTTAAACATGGTTAAAGAAGTAAAAGAATTAAGAAGTGAGTAAAAGTAAAGTCTGTTAGAAGTTAACAAGCAGATTTGAAAAAAATTTCTAAGACTAAAAATATATAGTTTTAAAATCCTGTGGAAAGGTTAAAGAACATAATAAAATTAGATGCGACTTGTGAGCTAAAAGGTAGATCTGTACTTTTGGGGATTCTTCTTTAGACATTAATTATTAGACATTCCTTTAATGAGGAATTAAAGCACACAAACTCTTCTTTTACATTTTTGTGGTTATATAATAGGTGTGTATATTTATGGGGTATACTTTGATACAGGCATGCAATATGAAATAATCACATCATGGTAAATGGGGTATCTATCCCCTCAAGCATTTATCCTTTATGTTACAGTCCTATTATACTAAGTGTACAATTAATTATTAACCATAGTCACCCTTTTGTGCAATCAAATACTAGGTCTTATTCATTGTAACTACTTTTTGTACCCATTAACCATCCCCAATTCCCCTTCACCCCCTGGTAACCATCCTTCTACCATGCCCATAAGTTCAATTATTTTAATTTTTGGTTCCCATAAATAAGTGGGAACATGTGAAGTTTGTCTCTGTGCCTGGCTTATTTCACTTAACACAATGACCCCCAGTTCAGTCCATATTGTTGCAAATGATAGGATCTCATTCTTTTTTATGACTGAATAGTATACTCTGTTGTATATATGTACCACATTTTTCTTACCCCTTCATCTGTTGGACAGTTAGGTTACTTCCAAATCTTAGCTATTGTGAACAATGCTACAAACAGACGTGGAAGTGCAGATATCTCTTAAATTTCCAGATTACTTTTCTTTTGGGTATACACCCAGTGGAGGGGTTGCTGTATTGTATGGTAGCTCTGCTTTTAGTTTTTTGAGGAATCTCCGTCCAAACCGTTCTCCATAGTGGTTGTACTAATTTATATTCCAACTAACAGTGTACAAGGGTTCCCTTTTCTTCACATTCTCACCAGCATTTCTTATTGCCTGTTTTTTTTTTTTTTTTTTTTTTTTTTTTTTTTTTTTAAAGCAGATGGCTGCCCCGAGAGTCTAGGTAAGAGTTTGTTCCCGTGGTGCGGAGGGTCAAGGCCCACAACCGGAGACCTAGCGAGATAAAGTTGCGTCTTGGTTGTAGAGGCGACAACTTCTCTGCTTTCTCTGCAATGGTGGCGTCCGGGAGCGGTATGGCTCAGAAAACCTGGGAATTGGCCAACAATATGCAGGAAGCTCAGAGTATCGATGAAATCTACAAATACGACAAGAAACAGCAGCAAGAAATCCTGGCGGCGAAGCCCTGGACTAAGGATCACCATTACTTTAAGTACTGCAAAATCTCGGCATTGGCTCTACTGAAGATGGTGATGCATGCCAGATCAGGAGGCAACTTGGAAGTGATGGGTCTGATGCTAGGAAAGGTGGATGGTGAAACCATGATCATTATGGACAGCTTTGCTTTGCCTGTGGAGGGCACTGAAACTCGAGTAAATGCTCAGGCTGCTGCATATGAATACATGGCTGCATACATAGAAAATGCCAAACAGGTTGGCCACCTTGAAAATGCAATCGGGTGGTATCATAGCCATCCTGGCTATGGCTGCTGGCTTTCTGGGATTGATGTTAGTACTCAGATGCTCAATCAGCAGTTCCAGGAACCATTTGTAGCAGTGGTGATTGATCCAACAAGAACAATATCTGCAGGGAAAGTGAATCTTGGCGCCTTTAGGACATACCCAAAGGGCTACAAACCTCCTGATGAAGGACCTTCTGAGTACCAGACTATCCCACTTAATAAAATAGAAGATTTTGGTGTACACTGCAAACAATATTATGCCTTAGAAGTCTCATATTTTAAATCCTCTTTGGATCGCAAATTGCTCGAGCTGTTGTGGAATAAATATTGGGTGAATACGTTGAGTTCCTCTAGCTTGCTTACTAATGCAGACTATACCACTGGTCAGGTCTTTGATTTGTCTGAAAAGTTAGAGCAGTCAGAAGCCCAGCTGGGACGAGGGAGTTTCATGCTGGGTTTGGAAACGCATGACAGAAAATCAGAAGACAAACCTGCCAAAGCTACGAGAGACAGCTGTAAAACTACCATAGAAGATATCCATGGATTGATGTCTCAGGTTATTAAGGATAAACTGTTTAATCAAATTAACATCTCTTAAACGGTCTCTGAGAAGTACTTTACCTGAAAGACAGTATGAGAAAAATATTCAAGTAACACTTTAAAACCAGTTACCCAAAATCTGATTAGAAGTATAAGGTGCTCTGAAGTGTCCTAAATATTAACATCCTGTAATAAAACTCTTTAAAATGAAAAAAAAAAAAAAAAAAAAAAAGCAATTTTAACTGGATGGAGATATGGTATCTCATTGTAATTTTCATTTGCATTTCTTTGATGATCAATAATGTTGAGCACCTTTTCATATGCCTGCTTGCCATTTGTATATCTTCTTTTGAAAAATGTCTGTTCAGATCTTTTGCTCATTTTTGCCATCAGATTGTTAGTTTTTTTCCTATATTTTGAGCTCCATACATATTTTGGTTATTGATCCCTTTTCAGATGGGCAGTTCACAGACATTTTCTCCCATTCTGTGGGTTGTCTCTTCACTTTGTTGATTGTATCCCCTTGCTATACAGAAGCTTTTTAACTTGTTGTGATGCCACTTGTCCATATTTGCTTTGGTTATTACTCAAGAAATTTGTGCTTGTGAGTTATTACCTGAGAAATTTTTGTCCAATGTCCTGGAGAATTTCCTGTATTTTCATGTAATAGTTTCACAGTTTGAGGTCTCAGATTTAAGCCTTTAATCCATTTTGATTTGATTTTTGTATATGAAAAGAGATAGATGTCTAGTTTCATTCTTTTGCATTTGGATATCTTGGTTTCCCAGCACCACGTATTGAAGAGACAGTTTTTCCCCCCAGTGTAGGTTCTTGGCATCTTTGTGGATAATGAGCTCACTGTAGGTGTGTGGATTTGTTTACAGATTCTCTATTCTGTTCCATATGTCTATGGCCCATTTTTAAGCCAGTACCATGCTGTTTTAGTTACTATAGCTCTGTAGGGTAGTTACTAGAGCTCTGTAGTATAATTTGAAGTTAGATAATTTGATTCCTCCAGTTTTGTTCTTTTTACTCAGGATAGCTTAGGCTATTCTGGGTCTTCTGTGGTCTCATATAAGTTTTAGAATTTTTTTTCCTATTTCTGTGAAGAATGTCATTGGTATTTTGATAGGGATTGTATTGAATCTGTAGATTGCTTTGGGTAGTACGAACATTTTAACACTATTGATTCTTCCAATTTATGAACATGAAATCTCTTTCCGTTATTTTGTACCCTCTCTTCAATTTCTTTCAGTGTTTTATCATTTTCATTGCAGAGATCTTGCACTTCTTTGGTTAATTTCTAGGTATTTGATTTTATTTGTGGCTACTAGAAATGGGGTTACTTTTTAAAATTTCTTTTTAGATTGCTCACTGTTAGCATATAGAAATGCTACTGATTTTTGTGTGTTGATTTTGTATCCTGCAACTTTACTGAATTTATCAGTTCTAATAGTTTTTTGGTGGAGTCTTTCGGTTTTGCCAAATACAAGATCGTATCTGCAAACAAGGATAATTTGACTTCTTCCTTTCTAATTTGGATGCCCTTTATTTTTTATCTCTTGTCTGATCACTCTAGCTGGAACTTCCAAGAATATTCTTATTTCATTCTCACTCTTTATATTTTCCACTTTTTATTATGAAAAGATTTAAAATATAGAATGGCTGGAAGAATAGCAAAAAGAAAAAACAATGTGTACACACACACACACACACACACACACACACACACACACTTTTTTCCCTGAGCCATTTGAAAGTATACTGGAGATATCATAGCATTCCACTGTTAAATATTTCAGCATACATCTAGGATCTAGGTTAAGAGTTGGAAAATATGAGATTACAGGCATGAATGACTGAGCCATAATGTCCAAAAACCATCCAACTAGATGCCAGAGGTGGAGGAAAGGCAATATCTAAAAAGATAATGGTTTCAATTTTCCAGAGTGGTGAAAAGATAAATTTTAAGATTCAAGAAACCCAATGAATAGCAAACAAAATAAAGAACCCCACAACTAGATACAACATAGTTAAGTTATAGAACACCAAAGAAAAAGATCTTGAAATCAGCAAGATAGCATTGAAATATTGTTTTCAAAGTACTGGGGAAAATGATACCCACCTAGAAATTTGTACCTGTGAGCCAATATCTTTCAGGAATTAGGCTGAACCCTAATCAAGTGTTTATACTTAGCATCTCTAATGTCATGAGAAAGTCAGAGAAACCCTGAATGTGACAAATCCAGAATGTGTTTAAGAAAACTACATTCAAAAATGTCAAGTTATTTTAAAAAAGTAAAAGGACAGTTTTAAGTTAAAAGAGATTTAATAATCAAATACGTGAACCTGATTATAAGGCAATAGTTAGAAAAAAACAAGCTATTATTTTGGAAGCAATTGAAAAATTCTGAATATGGGCCAGACATGAGATGATATCATGGAATCATTAATGTTTCTTCAGTGTGATAGTGATATTGTGGTTTTATAGAAGAATGTCATTTTTAAGAGATGCATGCCGAAATATTTAAGAATGAAATGTCATAACATTTGCAGCTTACTTTCAGATGTTTCAGTAAACAAAATGAATTTTTCAAAATCTACATGTACTATTTTTTCTTTGTGCTATTCTCTTATCAGTATTTTAAACATTTTCATAATAAAAAGTTGGATATTTCAGAAGGAATGGTACCAGCTCCTCTTTGTACTTCTGGTAGAATTTTGCTGTGAATCCATCTGGTTCTGGGCTTTTTTTGGTTGGTAGACTATTAATTACTGCCTCAATTTCAGAACTTGTTATTGGTCTATTCAGGGATTCGAATTCTTCCTGTTTTAGTTTTGGGAGGGTGCATGTGTCCAGGAATTTAACCATTTCTTCTAGATTTTCTAGTTTATTGGCATAGAGGTGTTTACAGTATTCTCTGATGGTAGTTTGTATTTCTGTGGGGTCAGTGGTGATATCCCCTTTATAATTTTTTATTGAGTTTATTTGATTCTCCTTTCTTTTCTCCTTTATTAGTCTAGCTAGCTGTCTATCTATTTTGTTAATTTTTTCAAAAAACTCGCTCCTGGATTCATTGATTTTTTGGAGGGTTTTGCTTGTCTCTACTTCCTTCAATTATGCTCTGATCTTGGTTGTTTCTCGTCTTCTGCCAGCTTTTGGATTAGTTTGCTCTTGTCTCTGTAGCTCTTTTAATTGTGGTGTTAGGGTGTCGATATGAGATCTTTCCAGCTTTCTGATGTGAGCATTTAGTGTTATAAATTTTCCCCCCAACACTGCTTTAGCTATGTCCCAGAGATTCTGGTACATTGTCTCTTTTGTTCTCATTGGTTTCAAAGAACTTCTTGATCTGCCTTAATTTCATTATTTACCCAGGAGTCATTCAGGAGCAGGTTGTTCAATTTCCATATAACCACTGCTCAAGGAAATAAAGAGAGGACACAAATAAATGGGAAAATGTTCCATTCTTATGGAAAGGAAGAATCAATATCATGAAAATGGCCATACTGACAAAACTAATTTACAGATTCAATGCTATTCCCATCAAACTACCATTGACATTCTTCACAGAATTAGAAAAAAACTACTTTAAATTTCATATAGAATCAAAGAAGACCCCACAACAGCCAAGACAATCCTAAACAAAAAATTGAAGCTGGAGGCATCATGCTACCTGACTTCAAACTATACTACAAGGCTACAGTAACCAAAACAGTATTGTACTGGTACCAAAACAGACATATAGACCAATGGAACAGAACAGAAACCTCAGAAATAACACCACACATCTACAACCATCTGATCTTTGACAAACCTGACAAAAACAAGCAATGGGGAAAGGATCGGGAAAACTGGCTAGCCATATGCAGAAAACTGAAACTGGACCCCTTCCTTACACCTCATATAAAAGTTAACTCACGATGGATTAAAGACTTAAATGTAAAACCCAAAACCAGAAAAACCCTAGAGAAAAACCTAGGCAGTGCCATTCAGGACATAGACGTGGGCAAAGACTTCATGAAGAAAACGCCAAAAGCAATTGCAACAAAAGCCAAAATTGACAAATGGGATCTAATTAAACTAAAGAGCTTCTGCACAGCAAAAGAAACTATCATCAG
>NW_012101954.1:2327751-2363761 GCF_000951045.1 Mandrillus leucophaeus
ACAGACACTTCTCAAAAGACATTTATGCAGCCAACAAACATATGAAAAAAAGGCTCAGCACAACTGATTAGATAAATGCAAATCAAAACCACAATGACATACGATCTCTCACCAGTCAGAATGGCAATTATTAAAAAGGCAAGAAACAGAAAGATTCTGGTGAGACTGTGGAGAAATAGGAGCACTTTTACACTGTTGGTGGTAATGCAAATTAACTCAACCATTGTGGAAGACAGTATGGAGATTCCTCAAGGATCTAGAACCAGAAACACAATTTGGCCCAGCAATCCCATTACAACATATATACCCAAAGGAATATAAATCATTCTACTATAAAGATATACGCACACTATGTTTATTGCCGCACTATTTACAATAGCAGGGTCATGGAGCACTATTGACAATAGCAGAGAAATGGAACCAACACAAATGCCTATCAATGATGGACTGGATAAAGAAAATGTGGTAATACACACCAGGGAATACCATGCAGGCATAAAAGAAAAAGGGATCATGTCTTTTGCAGGGACATGGGTGAAGCTGGAACCCATCATCCTCAGCAAACTAACACAGGAATAGAAAACCAAACACTGCATGTTCTCACTCATAAGTGGGAGCTGAACAATAAAAACATGTGGACGCAGGGAGGGGAACATTACACACCAGGGCCTGTTGTAGGGGTGGGGGCCGAGGGGAGGGAACTTAGAGGATGGGTCAATAGGTGCAGCAAACCACCATGGCACATGTATACCTATGTAACAAACCTGCACATTCTGCACATGTATCCCAGAACTTAAAAGTTGTATATATATTAAAAAGGAGGTTGAAATAAGTGTGTTTTCAGATGAAGAAAAAAAGGAGTTGTGGGCTATCATTTCTCATTAACAGAATATCCAAAGATTTATATTCAAGAAAATACAAGAAGGAATGGAGACAAAAGAAAATAGTTAACGTGTGGATATCAAAATGAACTGCATAAAAGAGTAATTGTTTCCCGTTTATGGAGTTAAAATGCAACAAGATGAAGCTAAATACCTGGACAACAATAACACCTAGCCTGGAAGAGGAAGATAGATGTTAACATACTCTAAAGTTCTTGTATTGGTCAGGAGGAGGGTAAATATTAGACTTCATTATCAGTGTTATAATTTTAAGGATAACCACTAAAAGAATAAAATTGGAAATAAATCTTCAAACTAATGCAAAGTAAATAATGAACAAAGAATCTAATTAAAAATAAGGCAACGAAGACACAAAAAGAAATCGGAGAACATATGACAAGTAGAATACACAAAATGATACAAAGCCAAGTATTTCATCACAATAAATGGGAATAAAGTGAAATCTCCTGTTTTAAAAAGTCAATGATTTCTGACATGATTTAAAAGATAATTGAACTGTCTATTTATGTAAAGGATGCCTAAAATTGAGAGAAATGATTGAAAAATAAAATGATTGAAAAATGTTTCATGTACTAAACAAAGAAATCTGGTATAACTGTATTAATATCAGACAAAGTAAATTTTAAGGTGAAAATCATTAGTCAAGATTAGAAGGGTAAGCATATAAAATTTTGTTCCCCAGGAAGATGCACTGAATCTAAATTTGTAAATCTCTGCTAAGACAGCTTAAACGAGAAAACTAAATAAAGGTTGATTAATGATGCTGAGTATCTTCTCATGTACTTATTGCAATCCATCTGTCTTCTTTGGTGAAATGTCTATTCAAATCATTTGCCCATTTATTTAGTTGGATTGTTTGCTCATTGCCGGGTTTCAAAAGTTTTTTCACATATTTTGGATACAATTACTTTATTAGACATGTGATTCACAAATGTTTTCTCCCAGTTTGTGGCTTGTCTTTTCATTCTCTTAATAGAATTTTTGAAAGCAAAAGTTTTAAATTTTGATGAAGTTTAATCTTTTTTTTTTTTTTCCTTTTATGTATTGTCTTTTGGGGTTATTTCTAACAAATATTTGCCCACTCCAAGTTTACAAAATTTTCTTTTAGAATTTTCACTTTTAGGCCGGGTCCAGTGGCTCACGTCTGTAATCCCAGCACTTTGGGAGCCCAAGGCGGGCAGATCACCTGAGGTCAGGAGTTCGAGACTAACCTCGCCAACGTGGTAAAACCCCATCTCTACTAAAAATACAAAAATTAGCTGGGTATGGTGGTGGGTGCCTATAATCCCAGCTACTCAGGAGGCTGAGGCAGAACTGCTTGAACCCAGGAGGCGGAGGTTGCAGGGAGCCGAGATTGCGCAGCTGCACTCCACTCAGTCTCAATTAAAAAAAAAAAATTTCTCCACTTTTAGATTTATATTCAGGTGTATGATCATTTTGAGTTCAGTTTTGCATATTCTGTGAGGTATGGTTGGAAGTGCATTCTTTGCACATGAATGTCTTATTCAAGGAGACTTTAATAATTTCAAGTAAAATTTTGAAGTTAGAAAAAGAAAATGTATTTCACGTATTTATTATAGAACAAGTTATCTAATATAGAACAAGTTACCAGCAAATAATATTTTCTAATTCACACAGAATATTTTCCAAAACAGACCCTTTTCTGGGCTGTAAAACAATTCCCAAAAAATTCATTATTATGTATTTATTTATTAAGATGGAGTCACACTCTGTTGCCCAGGCTGCAGTGCAGTGGTGAGATCTTGGTTCACTGCAACCTCCGCCTCCCGGGTTCAAGCAATCCTCCTGCCTCAGCCTCCGAAGTAGCTGGGATTACAGGTGCATGCCATCATGCCCTTCTAATTTGTGTATTTTTAGTAGAGATGGGGTTTCACCATGTTTGGCAGGCTGGTCTCGAACTCCTGACCTCAAGTGATTCACCTGCCTCAGCCTCTCAAAGTGCTGGGGATTACAGGCGTGGGCCACTGTGCCCAGCCCCAATAAATTTAAAAGCACTGAAATAACACATTGTATATTTTCTGACCATAAAGAAGTTAAGCTAGAGATTGATAACAGAAATATATTTGGAAAAATCCCCAAATATTTAGAATTTGAACTCACCTCTAAATAACTCATAAGCCAGAAAGAAAATTACCACAGAAATTAGAAAACATTTTTAATGGAAAAGAAATGAAAGCGTGTTATTAAAATTGGTGGGGTTCACCAAAAAACAGAAAATAGAAGGAAATTTACAGTATTGAAAGCTTACAAGAAAAGTCTTGAATGAATGATCTAAACTCTAAGAAACAAGAAAAATAGCAAATTAAACTCACATAAGAATAAAGAACATTTTAAAGCTAAGAGCAGAGTGTGTTTGTCAGATTTACAATAGATAATGTCAGAATTATTTACAATAGACAAATGTGGAAGCAATCCAAGTGTCCATTGACAGATGGGTAAACGAAGTGTTGTATACACATGAAATGAAATACTATTCAGCCTTGAAAAGGAATAAAATTGTTGGCTGAGCACCATAGCTCACGTCTGTAATACCAGTACTTTGGGAGGCTGAGACAGGTAGATCACCTGAGGTCAGGAGTTGGAGACCAGCCTGGCCAACGTGGTGAAACCCCATCTCTACTAAAAATACAAAAATTAGCCAGGTGTGGTGGCAGGTGCCTGTAGTCCTAGGTACTACAGAGGCTGAGGCGGGGAGCGGAGATGTCACCACTGCACTCCAGCCTGAATGACAGAGTGAGATTATATCACAAAAAAAAAAGGAAATTCTGACACATGCTACAACATGGATGACCGTTGGTTCTACTAAATGAAATAAGAAGTCATGAGAAGATGAATGCTGTATGATTCTATTTATGTGAGGTACCTAGAATAGTCAAATTCACAGAGACAGAAAATAGAATGGTGACTGCCAGGGCTTGGGGAAGAGGGATAAGGAATGGGGATGTGTTGTTCAAGAGCAGAGTTTCAGTTTTGTAAAATTAAGAGTCCTGATGATTGACTGTACAGAAGTGTAAATGTACTTAACACCATTAAACTGTATGATTAGAAATTGTTCTGATGGTAAATTTTAAATTATGCATATCTTACCACCATTTAATAATAATAAACAGAAGCTCTATACATATTAAACAGCAACTTCCCATTCCGCTGTCTTTAATTTGGTTGCTTAGGCCATACCGTGATTATCAATATTGCTTAAGTCTACCATCTTCAAAGTTGTTTTCTATTTGCACCCCCATAGTTTCTTCTCCTCCACCCTTTCTCTGACTTTTCATACAAAAGGAATATTTTTATATTTCCACAACAGAATCATTAGTTGTAATTTTTTTTACTGGTACACATAGTATTTATAATATACATCCCTTCAATTTACAAAAGTTTTCTTACAAATAATACTGTATCATTTCACATATAGTATGAAACATTACAAAAATATTCTCCCATTTCCTCCTCTCGACATTTGTGCAGCTACTATGATGCATTTTAATTTTATATAAGCTATAGACGTATTATCATTCTTGCTTTAAATAATTTTTAAAATTTTTATGTTAGGAAAAGAAAATATTACATTTTCACACATATTAATCATTTCTCGTTCTCTTCATTTATTTGTATATATCCCAATATGCATCCAGCATCATTTTCCTTCTGTCTTGTGAAAGGAAAATCTTGGGGCCCCAAAATTACTAAGCTAAAGGGAAAAGCGAAGCTGGGAACTGCTCAGGGCAAACCTGCCTCCCATTCTATTCAAAGTCCTCCCTCTGCTCACTGAGAGAGATGCATATCTGATTGCCTCTTTTGGAAAGGCTTATCAGAAACTCAAAAGAATGCAACTATTTGTCTTTCACCTTCCTGTGACCTGGAAGTCCCCTCCCCGCTTCAAGTTGTCCCCACCTTTCTGGACAGAACCAATGTACTTCTTACATACATTGATTGATGTCTGATGTCTCCCTAAAATGTATAAAACCAAACTGTGCCTCTACCACCTTGGGCACATGTCGTCAGGACTTCCTGAGGCCGTGTTACAGGTGGGTATCCTCAACTTCGGCAAAATAAACTTTCTAAATTAACTGAGACCTGTCTCAGATTTTCAAGTTTCACAGTCTGAATAATGTAACATTTCTGTATTGCAATTCTGCTGGCAGTTAATTCATGTAGCTTTTTTCTGTCTGAAAGGTCTCAATCTTGCCTTAATTACTGAATGTTTTTCTGGCTATAGAATTCTAGGTTGAGTTTTCAATTTTTCTTTCAATACTCCAAAATGTCACTCCACTGCATTCTGGCTTTCATTGTTTCTGGTAAGTCTGCTGCAATTCTTAGTTGTGTTCCTCTGTGTATATGTTTTTTTCTGACTGCTTTTAAAATTTTCTCTGTTTGATTATTTTTGGCCATTGGGTTATGACATGCTCTGGCATTTGTTTTCTTCATGTGTCTCCTGCTTGGCTTCCATTGAGCTGCTTTGGTCTGTTTTCAGTATTTGTTTGAAAAATGTTCTGAAGTTATTGTTTCAAACATTTTTTTATCCCCACTCCTTTTCTGGTATTCAAATTACATGCGTTTATGCTACTCGACATTGTTCCATAGTTCCCTGATGCTCTTCATTCATTGTTTTTAGTCTTTATTTTGTCTTTTATTTTGGGTAGTTTTTATTGCTATAGATTCACCAACTTTTCCTCTTCTGTATCTAATCTTCCGCTAATCCTATCCAGGATATTTTTTATTTCAGTTGTTGCATTTATCTTTAAAAGTTCAATTTGGGTCTGTTTTATATCTTCTATTTCTCTCCTTAGCATATGGGCACTTTCCCATATCTTCTTGAGCCTATGAGGTTTTTTGTTGTTTTTTTTTTTTTTTTTTTTGAGATGGAGTCTCGCACTGACGCCCAGGCTGGAGTGCAATGGTGCAGTCTTGGCTCACTGCAACCTCCATCTCCTGGGTTCAAGCGATTCTCTTGCCTCTGCCTCCCGAGTAGCTGCCATTACAGGCACCCACCACCATGCCCGGCTAGTTTTTTGTATTTTTAGTAGAGACGAGGTTTCACTATGTTGGCCAGGCTGGTCTCAAACTCCTGACCTCAAGTAATCTGCCCACCTCGGCCTCCCAAAGTGCTGGGATTACAGGCATGAGCCACCGTGCCCGGCCATATTTCTAATAACTGTTTCGATACGTTTGTCTACTGATTCTATCATCTGTGTCAATTCTGGGTCTGTTTCTATTGGTTGAGACTGAATTCTCCTCTGGGCACAAGTCATATTTCATGCTTGGTTACTTTTCATTGGATGCCAGACATTATGACTTTTTTACTTTGGGGACTAGATTTTGTGGCATTCTTTTAAATGTTCTGCCATTTTGGGGATGCAGTGTAATCAGTTTTATCCACTCACATTTTGTCTGTAAGCTTTGTTATGGCGGATCCAGAACAGCTTTTCAACTAGGGCTAATATGACCCCACTCATGAGGCACTATTCTTTTATGATGCTCGCCAATGCCATGTCTGTTAGGAAGTCTTTCCACTAACTGATGGCAATGAAAACAGTCCTTGGCTTCATGTGAGCTATGGAAATTTTTCTTCCTCCTCCTTTCTGGTGGTTTTTTTCCCCAATCCCAGTAGTTTCTCCACGTGTTTCAGATCAGTGCTCAAAGACTCCAGGGGACACATCAGAAGGTCTTTGGAGCGCTCTCTCTTTCCAGTTGCCTTTCTAGTATTTTCCTCCATAAATTCTAGCTACCTTAACTTTTCTGAACATCAATTGAGCCAGGCTGATGGACTCTGGATTACCCTTCCTTGTGTTTTGGCCTGAAAATGGTGGCACTTTAAGTGCTCACCTAGTTTTTCTCCTTGCTCTCAAGGATCCCTGTACCATGATCTCTATTCTCCAAATACCTGAGAACTATCATTACATTTTTACTGTGACCCATGTTCAAGTATTAAGATAGAAGAGTAAATCTAGTTGCTTTTGTTCCATCATTCCTCTGACATGCCAAATTTTAAATGGATGTAAAAAAGCAAAAGACCAGGAGTAACCAAGATACTCCTGAGGAACTGAATAGACTTCACTACTAGATATCAAGACTTACCATAAATAAATCATAATTAGGACAGTGATTTTAGTGAGTGGATGGAAAATAAACCAATTAAAAGCTAAGAAACAGACCCACACATTTATGAAATTGGACATATCTCTGGGGAAAGAATGAATTATTTAATAAATAGTGTTAGGATTTATTTTTAATCTGAGAAAAAGATTGAATTCATCCCTGCATTATGCCACATAAAAATATAAAATCCAGGTATGGTATTGACTCTTGCACTTATGACCAGGTAGATGTGTCAAAGAATATTAAGTAGTAGCAGTGTTCATAATGGCAAGGTGGGAATAACCCAAGTACCCATCAATAAGAGAATGAGCAGATAATTGTCATGTACTCAAAGAGAACACTATGTAGAGATACAAATAAATGAATTATAGCTACACACATGAACACAGATGAATGTATAAAGTATGATCTGAGTTAAAAAATATATAAGCCATATGATGCCATTTTATACAAAATACAAAACAAGAAAAAAGATATTAAACACATATACTTATGTGATAAAACTATAATGAGCGCAATGGAATAATAAATTTCAGCATACTGGTTACTCTATTTGGTGGGGCAGGACAGGCGATGGAGGGTTTTGGAGTGGACAGGGAGAGAGAATAGAGAAAATATGCAGAAAGTATGAATAGTTTCTGTAATGCTCTATTTTTTTTAATTGGGCAGTGGGGTTATGAGTGTCTGATTATAATTTATAACGTAATACATGATATTTTTGGCATAGTAAACTTCATAGAAGCCAAGAAAACAGACACACTCTATGGTCATATTCTCGAGTGCTCTGCTCTGCAACTTCTAGGAGCCCTCCACACAGTTGGCTCTGGAGAAGTCCTCTTGTGTCACATGAGACCTTTACCCTCCTGCCCCCACTTAATTCTACTACCTCCTCTTTTCATAATGGACTCAGAACACATCAAGTCCCCCCAGTCCTCAACACTTCACTGCAGAAAGTAATTCGTCTGCACTGTGCCTGCTTTTCTTTCACAAATGTGCCCGTTCTATCCTCAGAGGGGTAGAGTGGCTCTCTGGCGACTTTAGAACAGCTGAAACAGCACAGATAGAATGCCATGTTGGGCAGCAGGATGGGAATGGCTCAAAGCATCTATGTTAGTAATTGTGTAGCCAACAGTCTTCTGGAGGAAACTGGGGGTTTGGGAAGGGCTTCAAGCAGAAGACAGCAACAGAACTGGACTTTGAAAAGCAGGAAGAATTTTAATAGATGGGAGAAAGAAAATTCCCTGCAGAGGGAAATGTCATCACAAGAGAAAACTGCAAAGCTTTTGAAACACTGAGTCTTTCAGTTTGACTCATTCACAGGGGAAAGGAATAGGTGGCAAAAATAGGATTGAGGTCACGTCAAGGCATTGGCATGGCATGTCAGGGAGTCAGATCCTGATTCTTTAGAACATGAGAAGCCATTCGAGATTGTCGAATAAATAGCGACATAACCAGAACTCTCTATGAAGATTTAAATAGATATTCACGTATTTACTGTGGATAAGGCACTGTATATACACGTAGTATGTGGGGTGGCGGCGGTGGGTGGTAGTTTGGGGGGTGAGAAACAAACCTAAACCAGAAGGCCTTAGGACACAATGCTTGCCCTAGTGGCTCAGAATCCAGTTCCAGTTACAGAACATAATCTAGAGGGACAGGATAAAGCAACAAGACAGTCTCCCAACTTCCCTGAAGCAGGTCTTTAGATTGTGGTTGCCTTATTTGGTGCGAATCAGTGTGAATAACCAGAGTGTCCAAATTAGAGCACAAAGGCAAATACTACCTTTCTGCCTTGCTCAGCACAGTGTAAATTGAGTTGGGTGGTAATCAGGTGATATAATGCTAGAAGAGTGTTCATTGCAGATTCTCAGCAAATGCACATCCCCTTTCTGAGGAAAAACAACAGGATCTGTGTCTATGAGACCCAGAGAACTTATTTTTAAAAGTCCAGGCCACTGAGACTTGCACAGACACATGGTGTGTGGGTCAGAGTCTGATGCCCATTAGAGGAGGGGTTGGCCTTTGCTGGGCAGTAAGCTCTGAGGAAGGAATGTACCAGCCTCTTTCCCAGAAAAGCAGCGAGTTATTGATGCCAACTGCGTCCGATAGAATCCTCCTCTGCATTCCTTCAGCTTGATGTTGCAATTGCCTGTATTGTGAACCCCCTCACTTATCAATCCAGATAAATGCACCAGTCTGCCTCAGGGGTGGCGAGGTGATCTATTTATGTTTATCACTGAATATTGACTGAGCTCTTGATGACACGAAGCAAGCTGGGCCTCTTTTTCTCTCCACTTATCCATCATCCCCCGACTGCCAACACACCCTATCGAAAAGGAAGAGGCTGCCAAGACATATGCTAAAATTATATTGTATTTCATCTTACTTTGGAAGTAATGAGATCGTTTAACATGAAATGTAATTTAAAAGTGCAGTGGGGCTTTTTTTCCACTCCCCTCCCTTGGTAATAGCGTTAGACGCTGCATGCAGCTGACTGACACATCAGTAACAGGTAGAGAATGAAACCTATTCCTTTCAGAAAATGAGTGTCTGCCGAGAGAGCGGGACAGAAAGCAGTGATGACGTGGGTCTTTCAGGACTTTGGCTGTTCCTCCGGCTCACCTCCCAACAGGTCGAGATCCATTACTCCAGGCTCTGCACAAAACCACAACAGCAGACAGGAGCCTTCGAACACATGCACATAAAGCTAACTCCAGAATGAGACACTGAGAAGCAGCTACAACTGCATTTTCCTCTGACCACCCCCTTTAGAAAAATGATATGCTTTATAGCCACACAGAAATATAGCAGCTGATTCTAATGAAAAGATGCCTACGCCATTAACAGTTTCAGGTGTGTTTATTACCCCTTGAGAGGAGTAATAGAGGAATTGGCAGCACTGGGCAAAGCTGGAAATGTAATCTTCTGGAAAAATTTTACATTCAAGAGAAAGTCACACTTCATAAGACATCTAATAGCTTTAGATTCACATATTTAAAGAGAATGTGGTAATTGTATGATAAAATATTAGCAAACCTCAAGAAATAGAGATAAAAATGCTAAGCATGTTAAGAGGATAGAAGATCGTGGCACCAGCAGATTGGATTTTGATTTGCTTTTTAGTTACCCAAAAGTTATTACCTTTGAACATGTTTTAAATTCAATCAACATTCAAAACCATGCAGAAGCCGGGTTGTAGAGGTGAAGAGGGACGTACCCATCTGTGTGCGTGGCTCCAGCAGGAATAGCTGTGCAACCTCAGGGAAGTCACTGTACATCTCTCTGCTTCATTTTTCCTCATCTAAAAAGGAAGCACATAACTTACAAGATGCTATGTGTAGCACCTGGTATTTTTTTAAAAAAGCTCAGGTTGATGTGTTTTGTAAAAGTATTAAAAACACTCAATACATACTTATTATTCCTAGTGTAGTCCGCAAACCAACCAGCATCCGTATCGTCTAAGCACTCATTAGAAATGAGCAGAATCTCAGGCCATACTCCAAACTCACCTATTTAGAATCTGAATTATAACAAGATTCAGGTGATTGATATTGCGCTTTTTTAAAAAAAAAAAAAAAAAAAAAAAAAAATGCAGATTTGGGGCCAGGTGCGGTGGCTCACGCCTGTAATCCCAGCACTTTGGGACGCCCAGGTGGGCAGACCACCTGAGGTCAGGAGCTCAAGACCAGCCTGGCCAACATGGTGAAACCCCGTTTCTACTAAAAATACAAAAAAAAATTAGTTGGGCGTGGTGGCGGGTGCCTGTAATCTCAGCTACTCAGGAAGCTGAGGCAGAAGACTCTCTTGAACCTGGAAGGCAGAGGTTGCAGTGAGCTGAGATGGCACCATTGCACTCCAACCTGGGCAACAAGAGCAAAACTCCATCTCAAAAAAAAAAAAAAAAAAATGCAGATTTTGGTTAAGCAGGTGTGGGGAGGGCCTGAGTTTCTGAATTTCTAATAAGCTCCCAGGTGATACTATGCTGCTGGTCCAAGGACCACACTTTGGGTAGCAAGGGTTAAAAGAATGTCTGGCACATTGGAGGTGCTTAATACAACAGCCTACAGCTGTGATTCTTAAACTGAATTCATCACATCACCTGGAGGGCTTGATAAACAGATGGATAGGCCCTGCCCCTAAAGCTTCTGGTTCAGTAGATCTGAAGGGGAATCACGGTTTGCAATTTCTAACAAGTTCCCAAGTGATCCTGATGCTCCTGGCCCAGGGACCACATTTTGAGAATCATTGGTCTATAGACTGGAATGGAAAACAGTAAAAGAAGATTAACTCTGAAAGCATAAGGAAAAACAGGATGATAGCACAGTATGATTTTTAGTTACAAATAATCTACATGTTAAGAAATCTAGAAGGAAACATATAAGGGAGATTGTTTTATGGAATTGGAACTATGGGTGAATTTGAGGGTATTCTATTTGCCAAATTTAATTGAAAGTAAAAGGTCATTTTCTATCAAGCCACTCCTTTCTTCATACCCTTTTGCTCCAGATGCAGCAGCTCTCTTGAGCTCTGACCTTTCTCGCTTGTGTAATACAATGAGGCTACTGGCTTTTAGACATAAACAGGTTGATTCAGATTGAAAACAGGAGGAAATTAAGTATGAGAGAGTCAATGATGAAAACAATAGGCATAAATCAACAAGTGAGTAAGCATATGAAAGGCTGCTTATCCTCAGAGATTCTGTAAGGTGGATATGTCCATAGTATTCACTGGGATAATTTGCTTGCTTGTTTTATTATTTATGTCCTACTGCATTCTGAAAAGGTTTTTAAATGTTTTAAAACTTCAATATGGCTTTATCAACTTCAAGTTCGTGAACGTTTGAATATTAACTTTCCGTGGCGCAGGATGTGTAGTACTAAGAGTCACCATCGTTGCCCTTAGTCAACAGTGGAGCTGTGGGCCAGGCACTGTCCTTTGCCAAGAGGCAGCCATCTCCACTGAGCATAGATTGTACAAGGCCTGGCTCATGTCCAGTCCCAAGAGCCCTAGCATTTCAATGCAAACGTCCCCTCAGATTTCAAAAGGCCCTAACACCCAGTAACTGTAACCCAGCTGTTGCTCAATAAAGGTCTGCTGTTCTTCAAGGGCAGCTATCCCATCCACTGAAGAAAGAGCTGATGCCTCAGAACTGGGGGCCCAAACAAAAGCAAATGATAATAACCATCATCATCACTAAAGACAACCTACGTTGGTATTGGAAGTCATTACAAGAAAACAGGAAGGGAGATATTTATTGTAGTTATGCTTGGAAAAGTGACCGATTGTCAACAATTTAATGCCCAACATTAAGTCAATAGAATATTACATGGCCATTAAAAATTATGTCTGTGAAAACCAACTAATAATTATGGTATTAGCCAGGTGCAGTGGCTCATGCCTGTAATCCCAGCACTTTGGGAGGCTGAGGTGGGTGGATCACAAGGTCAGGAAATTGAGACCATCCTGGCTAACATGGTGATAACCTGTCTCTACTAAAAATACAAAAAATCAGCGGGGCATAGTGGCGTGCACCTATAGTCCTAGCTACTATGGAGGCTGAGGTAGGAGAATTGCTTGAACCTGAGGGGCGGAGGTTGCAGTGAGCCGAGATTGCGCCACTGCACTGCAGCCTGGGCAACAAAGTGAGACTCCGTCTCAAAAAATAATAATTATTATGGTATTATAACAAAAATATTTTCTAGGCTAAGTTTTTAACAAAGGCTACAAACTGCACCTAGAGCTTGATTACAGCTGTATTTTAAAAACTTCCTACCCAGGAACACCTGGAAGAAAACATTGCAAAATGTAGGCATTTCATGTTTGCAACTCTTTCAAATTTTGCTCATTATCCAAAATTTTTGTTTAATAATTATGCATTAAATTGACAATAAAAATGAGCCTTTTTAAAGATCATGGTTTTAAAAATGTTATTTTTATGCTGATAACATTAAGAGGAAATAGGAAGAAATCATTACTCTATAATTACCATTATGCTAAAACATCTACATGTTTAAAAAATAGAAATGCATTAACACTGAATGCTTTTTTGGAGACTTAGGGCAATTGGGAGGGGGTAGGATCCTTTAGTTGCCAAATTTATTCACTGTGGTTTGAGAATGAAATATAAAATATGAATGTATGAGTATATTTTCACCTTGTATGCACAGATTTCTCAAAGATGCACCTGAAATTTGGGGAATTAATCTTTATTTAAAATAAAATAAACAACAGCTTGTACTATTGGCTTACTGCTCCTGTTGAGGTGTTCTCAGGCTGTATCCTTGCCTCTCTGAGCCACCCTGGTACCGGAGCCTGTGCTCCCACATGAGGTAGCATGAACAGGGGTTCATTGATTTCCTCACTTGGAAGTGAACCCAGCCAAGGAGTATGACTCACTCCTCAGAGCCTCAGGAATAGTCATAATGGCTGTGAACCAGAATCTTGTCCCCTAGAAGTTCCACTTCTATAGCTGTTGACTAATGTGTCTTTGTGCCCATCAGCTCTATAACATACAAACTTCATGGGACCATGAGTAACCCCATATTTGGGGCTCAGGATAGGTGCATGCAGAGAACAGAAAATATCATTGTTTTAAACAATTAAGCCAAAGTAGAGTTACATACTTCATCAGTCAAGGTTGATGGTGAATCTTTGAGGGCCTTACTCAAAAACAAAAGTTTCATCCTGAGCATTGAGGTCCTAGGAATTTTGCAAGCAGACTTAGGAAAATTGAACTCGTTCATGTTGCAAGGCCCATAGAGATGCGAAAACCTGCTCATGCCAGTCCACAAATAACTTTCTCTAATAGTTCCCATTACCACACAGCAAACCATTCACTGAAAATATGCAGGACAATGCAGAAATTCATTAATTAATTCATTCACCCATCAAATATTCCTTGAGTCCCTTTTGTGTGCAGATGCCAGGTGCTAGAAATAAAGTGGTGCTTAAAACACAGTAGCCACCTTAAAGCAGTGCGAGATCTAGATTCAGAGACAGAAGAGGTAGTTTCAGTGGAGTGTCACAAGGCCTTCCATGAGGACAACATAAGAGTTAAGGAAGGACAGTGGGCTTGCTGGAGGAAGTAGTGCTTCAGCTGACAGGGGAAGCACAAATAGATTTTAACCTGACAAAAGAGAGTAAGAGTGGGGGAGTAAAGAGGGGAAGAATATTCTAGGAGGAAGAGCAGCAGAGTCAAAGCCTAAGAAGAAAGTGAACATGATGGATGCTCAGCATTGCAGCATTGCAGCAAAGTAGAGTTCAAGAGCAAAGTGTCAAGAGATGACTCATAAAAGACTTGATAAACTGTGTTGTCCTGGTAGCACATTTCAAAGCTTCCTGCCTCCCCTACCTACTGGGGAGGAGAAAGGGAGCTGATGTTGGCAAGGCCCAGGACAAAATTGGGCCAGCATAATTGGTATGGAACTTTCCTTATAAATGCAATGAGCTTGAGAATTCCAGCCTGTTGGTGCATTCTCTTTGCTGTACTATTTGTGTTCCCTTCATTGGCCTCTTCCTTCGAATTTGCTCTCTTCCATCACTTTCTTATCAGAGCATCTGGTGTCTAAGAGGTGCTTAGAGCTGTCTTTTATTCCAGATGGGCCCTACCCTGTGGAGGCCAAGGAAAAGAAGGCAACCTCCAGAGCCTTATATCTACCTGGTCTCTGCTTAGGGTCTTTTGGCTGGTGGCAATGATATCACATGATAAACACAAATTTCTGTTCATTGGGTAACATATAAACTGGACACAGAAGAGGCAGCTAAGGGTGTCAACATACTAAAGGACAGGTTGTATGGAATTTGAATGTATAAAAGTCGAAGGGTTGCTTAGATCTTTCTTGGAGAGTGCGTATGACAATGATATCATATTAGGATCTGGCATAAAGTAGGTGTTCAGTAAATGCATTCTTTCTTTCCTGCCCCTCATGGCTAGTTGAGCTCTAAAGTTCACAAAAACTTAGCCAAATCAACAAGTCAGCTGTGACAATCAGTTACAAGACACTAAACGGGCCCTAAAGAGGATAACAGGTTGGAAATATTTTAGGGGAGAAAAACAGATCATTGCACCCTAAACCACACATTTAGGACCTACACTTCTCAGGCATTGTGCAAGGGATTGTAAACCAGGTGAGTACTTTGCCCTTGGGAAGCTATCGGTCTTATGGTGAGCCAAATCCACACAAAGGATATTATTATTTGACACCCATGCACATAAAGAGCCAAGAGATGGGATGACTTGAAGAGGCATCTGCTGTCTCCCAGCTGGGAAAGATGGAAGGCTTTGTGGAGGAGGGGACATTTGAGGAGGGAAAGGTAGGATTTGGATTCTAGGGCATAGTGTCACTGGAATGGCTTCCAGGGCAAAGGGAATAGAATGATTCAAGGCAGGCAGGAAGGAAACATGGGGAAGAGCAAGCAGTTCAGTTGTTAATAGCACATGAGATATGCCAGATGTCAGAACCAGGGGAAGGCAGGTTTGCAAGTCCCACTAGGATCAGATGGTGGCAGGTCTACAGGGCCAGACTTCATGCTTACTCCAGGAATCCATCCCACTCTGACTGCAGCACCCCAAGGACACTGTGGCAGGACTGGATGTAGTGGATGTACGTGGCTGAAGATAAATGCTTGCGACCACCGGCTCTGCATATGTTTGCATTTTTGGTGCTGCATAACGATGGAGCACCAAGTCAGGCTTCTTCCTACCAACTGCACTGAAGGAGCAGTTGCACTATTCCCAGCTCTGATAGCTGCCTGTCTGGCCCCTTTTCCGTTTATCATATTCCGGAAAACTGCTGTCATGCTCTCTAGGGTCAACCTGTCCCAGGCAATGTGGTCAAAAGACACAATCAAGACCCAGGACACAGAACTGCAAGCAGACCTGCAGCAGAGTGCACCTGGGATGATGAATTGCAAGAGGCAGCCACATCCCTGACCTCTGCTTCACAGACTCAGGGTCGCAGCTGTGCAAAAGTAGCACATGCTTTGCTTCAAGAACTTCTTCATGCCCCTCAAGCAGCCTTTTACAATAAGACAGCAGAGTACCTAAATATGTGCCTCCCTTGAACAAGCCATGTTCCGTGTATTAATCTTGCCAAAGGACTTTTTATTCCAGCATGTTTCCACATCTCAATTTTTACTGCTCTTACATCCTAACTAGCCTGTGGCCAACAGCTGTCATATTCATCCATTTAGATAACACTCAGGTATTTCCTCTCCTTTCTTAGCCTGGAACATTCCTGATTGATGGTCATTATATTTGCCCTCTTTCAATCCTCTTCACATCTGTATTCCATATGGTAAGAGGAAGACCCTCCTACCAGGGGTGGTGATCCACAATTAAAATTACAAGATATATTTCCAACTGAATGCCTTGTTAAACACGTATCAGAAACCTCAAATAAAATGACATGCTCCTGATAAAAAACCATTGGCCCCAAAGGGATGATCCCAGGGAGAAATATACATTCCATGACCAAATCTCCAACATAAGCAATAAGGAGGCACCTGCTTTAAAAATTACCTCATGAAATCCAACAGCAAGTGGCGCGTTAAAGAAAGTCAGCATTATTATCATTGGCAGATTTAAACTGTGCTCACAAAAGATTCAAAGATGATATAAAAAGACCTTCACTGCTAAAGACGTTTTCACTTGAAAGTGTATTGTCTAAAAAACTAGAACATTTATTTTTCATAGAAACAATGATGGTGAAGGTCCCAGGCTATTCGATAAAATTCTATTAATCCACAATTATAATGAAGAACAATATTGCCAAGCCACACCACTTCCTGTTCTCCAACACATTCTGCTCCTCCATCTGGGTGTCCTTTGCTTATGTCTACCTGTCAAATCATACCTAATTATGGAGACATGGAACAGGTACCTCCTCCTCCAGGAAGCCTTCCTTACAACCTCAGACAAAAGAAAGCCCTCCCCATTGCATGTTTCTGGAGTCCTCTCCTTTGTCATTTTCTATAGCAGTTCTTACATTGTGTGTTATACAGGCATCTTATTTGTCCTCTTTAGCTGGGAGTTCCCTGTGGGAAGAGATTATATCTTAATAATCTTGGACACCCTACAGCCTCAATAATGATGTCTTAAAAAGGCTAGCTCTTTCATAAAAGTGTTTAAATTGAAAAACAAATGGCTGCTGTTAAACTAAACAGAATAATGAAGAATAAACAGAACTTTACAAAAGTGGCTGATCATGCCTGATCTATAGTTAGGTGCACAGGAAAGGCTAATTGAAAACTGAAAAACAACAAAGAATTTTTTAACACAGCATTCCACTGTATGTTTATGCTATACTTTATTAAATTAACCTTTAATTATTGAACACATCCAGCATATTTTTTCATTCATGAAGAATCCTGCAATGAACATAAATGTCTATCAATTTTGTGAGTGTTATTATTCTAGAATAAATTATTGGAAGACATAAATGGGCACATGCATTGTTAAGAGTTTATGCAAATTGATACTTCTAAATGAGAATTCTTTTAAAGTTCCACCAATAGGTATAATTCTTGCTGTTGTTTTCTGGTAGATTATTTGGCTCCAGTTAGGGAAATTTTTTTAAATCTATAGTTTGTTAATAGTTTACTCTTAAGCAGGTGCTGAATCATATCTAGGGCTGTATCCAGGGCAGATGAAGCACCTGCTCTGGATGCTCTTCTTGGTTCAACTCTCAAATCCACACTGTCCACCTTTTCTAACCCACTCTTTGTGGGAAGGGTGGCTTCTTTGCCCTCTGGCTGTTGGGTGGGTTCAGCCAATGGGAAGGGCCTTTAGGAAATCTAAAGGGGTATGGGTGGGGGAAGAGGGAGAAATTCAGCAAATACGCTCTCCTGGCATCCTCCTTAGTAACTCATCAGTAGCTTCATTTCTCTACCAAAGACCACAGATTCTACTAGATGCTCCCACACCACCATTTCTGAAAACCATCCCTCCCCTTGCCTTTCAGGCCTTGGGGTTCAGGGGATGTGCAGGTGGCAGCTCTCCACTTTTCTTGAGCCTGGGATGCTTCACCATGTCTTATTGGGTTCCCTTAACCCAACTGCACCTCTGCAAAGGGTTCCTTCCTTAGACTCTCCCCATTCACCCTTCTGAAGTTTCCACCTATTTTTTGATAAGCTTAGACTAACATTGTAATTGGTACCAGGAGTAGCTCCAGGAGCAGAGTGGAAGCCCTTAACCATGCAACAACATAGACACAATTTCTAAAATTAGCAGGGGTGTCTTTTGTGGCAATAGAAGTATTTTGACCCGCAGCATCTATGACTAATTTAACTGTAGGGTCCCTAGAAATGAAATCGATGGGTAGACTTACTCAAGTGTACTTGACTCATGTAGAAAGAAATTTTCTGGTTCTGGTGAGCAGAATCCTAATACAACGAATCCCAATACATGGACTCACTGTAATGGGATTCCATGACCTCTTACCCACTTTCCAGACCTAGGCCAGTTCACAGAACCAGAGTAGGCTGGATTCTTTGAGGAAGAACTCTATAGTGCAACCACATGTATATACAGTGTGCATCTATCTCCAGGCCTTCCCCAGAGGGCCCTGAATTTATTTACAGGGTTACTATGCACTAAGGAAAAAGAAATATCCAGACTTTCCAAGGGTTATGAGTCATCTCAGAGCAGATGTCAAGCCCTAGAAATTGAATTAATCTCTCAGTGGGTCTAGTGAGACCCCCCATGGTTTACTTGTCCAGTTCCAACATGTAGAAGGCCATCATCAAAGATCTGAGAAAGACAGGGGTGCTAGGTCTTACCATAGTGGCCATTTAATTCGCTTGTTGGGCCTGTATAAAACTCAGATAAGTCTGGAGAATAACTGTGCATTATCACATACTTAATCAGGTGAGGATGACAACTGTAACTTTGGTTCCAGGTGTGGTAATTTACTGAGAAAATCAGTACAGCCACTGGCTACAGGTATGCAACTATTGACACAGCAAATGCCATTTCTTCAATTTCTAGTGAAAAAGATAATCAGAAGAAATTTGTCTCCCCATGTTTTCCCTTGAGACCATGACAACTCCCCTGCTTCTTTGTCATAATATAATGCACAGGGATCTTGATTATTTTGATATCCCATAGAACATCATGTGTGGGCACTCCCTCAGTGACAGTGTGCTCATTGTACATGGTAAGGAAAACTTCCCATCATGAACTGGGTGGCATCTGAGTCACCAGATCATAGAGGTGGGCACAGCACCTGTAGTTACATGGAAAAGATCTAAATGAGACTGACTCAGGCAGGTACAGAAGGTACAAATAAATGGCATGGGCATGTAGCTCTCTCCCTCAAGGTGTCTCTTCCTTACACTTCACTATTTCTCCCTCTACCCACACTGATGGCCTCATAGGGAATTCCTTCCTGCTCACCAGTCTCCAGTTTATGGAGGGGTTTTCAGGGTGTAAAATCCACTGGGGGCGGCCTTCAAAGAGTGGTGAAGGGAAATCCTCATTTGGGCAGACTTTGGGTAGTACAGTCACATGGCTGCCTATTTCACCTGGAAGAGAAGAGCAGGAGTAAGACTCAACATTATGTCATTGGCAGAGGTTAACAGGTAAGTGGCTGGCTAGAAACTTGGAAAGATCAATATTGGAAAATTGGTGATAGGGAAGCCTGAGCTAGAGATGTGTGGGCGGGTCTCTCAGAATGAGCACAGAGAATACAATCATTTCTTACAAAAATGCCCACCAGAGGGCATCCACTCCAGTGCCAGCTCTCAATAATGACTAAGTGTGGATGCTAGTTAGCCTCTTTCCCCAACCACCCCAGTGCTTGCTCAGGCGCTTATCCCAAGTTTCCCTGAAGGCATGGTTAGAGTCAAGAAGCCTGGACTTTCCCCAGCGAGGCTTATTTGGTTCCTGACACCACTGAGTTCCCTATGTGCCAATGGCAAGTATGGCCCTAATCCCTGGGTATACCAAGCAGCCACGTAGGACACATTGATTCCATTGCTCCGTCCATCATGGAGAGGGCAACAAATTTGGCCTCACCAGGATAAATGTCTGTGCTGTTAATAGATGTACTTTTCTTGCCTATCGTGCTTCCACATGCATCATGATTGGTGCCTTATTGGCTGCCACGGTACCCCACACAACATAGTCTCCAGCAAAGCAGTTGTTCTACAGCAAAAGAAGTATAGCCTTGAGATTTACAATGTGCCCCATCACCCGGAAGCAACTGCCTTAATAAAATGGCAAAGGTTTGATTACAAGAACCAGTGGGGAGACAACATTCTGCAAGGTCGGGGAGCTACCCTACAGGATGTAGAAGATTCCTTTAATCAGCAGCCAGTATGCAGGGCCACCACAATCGCCAGAATGCATGAGTCTGGGAGGTAAAGTCGGATGTGGGAGTTGTCTCTCTCCTATTTTACCAAACAATTCACTGAAGAATGGCTTTCCCTTGTTATGACCTTGAGTTTGATGGGGTTGGAGTGCCTGGTGCCTAAGGTAAGAAAACTCCCACTAGAGATCACAGTGATATATCAATAAAATTATGGCTTGACACTGAACTCCAATCACATTATTTCTCATACCACCAAACTAACAGGTGGAGGAGTCACTCTACTGACTGGGGTAATTAATCCCAATGGCTATGGGGAAATTAGGTTGCTGTTGTGCAATAGAAGCAAATGAGACTGTGTCTGGTAGACAAAGGTTCACCGTATTGGTGGAAAATTGCAGAAATCCAATAAAGACAGGACGAACAAGAGCTTGGATCCTGTGGAAATGAAGGCTGGCATCATTCCACCAGGAAGGAATCTCATTCATCAGAGTTGCTGGCAGAAGGTAAGGGGAATAGGAAAAGGGTAGTGAAAAATAGAGCTAGGATGATCAGCTTAAGCTTTTGACCAGTTAAAGGAGCAAGTACTGTATTAGCTGCTGTGACTTACATTTCAAAATTGTTTCCTGCCCTTCATCTTTTGGGCCTCAACTTAGATTAAAAAAAAACAAAAAACAGGTGAGGTTTCACGTGGTAATACGATTGAAGTCATATTAGCTCAGATAATTTCTTTAATTTTCTCTTCTTCATCTTCTTCTGTTTCTCCTCCTGGCATGTCTATTCTGCTGACTGAGTCCTAGCTCTATTCTTGGTTATCTTTATCTTTTGATTAATATGGCTCTATTCTTGATTATCTTTATCTTTTGATTATTATGGCTCTATTGATTGTTTTTATCTTTTATTTCTATTAATTGCTTGATTAATTTATCTTTTCATTTGTAATTCTCATCTCTGACTTTTGGTTTTGCATTCCAAGAGAATAACATTAGTTGGTCTGACTTCTAAGACTTTTTCTGAAGTATCCATTGTGATATTTATGCTGTTTTTTCTTTTGGAAATTATGTGTTTTTCCAAGATTTGTTTTTTCCTTAGCACTGCCCTTTCCCATGGCTGTCTGCTCTTGTTTTATAAGCATGATCTCTTTCCCAATATCACTGCAAATATGAATTCAATGTGTTTAAATTCCTGTTTTCTGGCACTCTGCTTGATTCACCTCTTCAAGCTGCTAATTTTTGTTCATTTTTATGAAGAAAAGTTGAGATCAGTGGTTTGAGGAGTAACATAACATAGTCACTTGGAAAATGTTTTCAAAACATATATTCCCAGTTTCCCTTTTTTTCTTCCAGTGCCCTATTTCCCTACTCCCAATAAAAGTATGACATTCTCCAGTAAAATGTGTCTAGATAAAGACATTAATAAAAAACATAATCTATCTACATAATTCTGATACGCTTCCTTCCTCCACATGGAGAGTCAGCAGGTTAGTGTGCACAGCACACTTAAATGATATGAACTCTGTCTGGGAGCTCAGGCCATTATTTGATTAACATGTTGGTTTACTATGATAGTAGGTGTGGAGGTGCTCTGTGTGTTGGTAGTGGTAGCTCATAAGATAAACTTCCTTTCAGGGACGGCAAGCCAGGAATGTTGTTGGAGCCTTAGAATAACCTGGTTATTCTCCAGTCTCTCTTTCTTTGTAGCATTAACTAAGAGGGCCACATATCTCAAATGCTGGAGCCACAAGATGGTAGAGCACAATCAGTTGAGAATCCATAGTGACTGCTGATCCCTATGAATCATAAACTTTTGCTGTGTTAAAACACCAAGACTATGAAATTCTTTTTTTAACACAGAATGACTTAGTGTATTCTGATTATTTGGTATTTTGAGTGCTTTTTCCACATGATACATCAGAATTTTCCTATACCCTTAAAGGCTATACAAAAATGAGATTTTAAATAGCTCCATGATATTTCATCATAAGTTTATGTACCCTAAATTTACTGACCTAATCCTCTATTGTTGAATATTTAGTTGAAAACACGTTTAGGAACTATAAATAATGTTGTAGCTAACTTCATTGTGTTTGGCATTCATTCATTGTCAAAATTTCACTAGTGCTACTCACATGATTAGAAATGATTACATACTGCTGCAAATAACAAAACATTAGTGTAGCATAGGTTTAAGAACTATAATGTTTTTATTTGAAGATGATATGATTGTTTACATGGAAAATTCTTGAGAATCTACAAAACAAGTCAAACTAATAAATTTATTTAACAAGATCAGACCATGTAAAATACGTATACAAAAATCAATTGCATTTTATGTACTAGTGGCAAACAGTTGAAAATGGAATTAAATAAAAACAATTTAACAGACAATACTATAAAAAATATAAAATTGTTAGGATTTAATTTGTAAATACGTACAATATCTCTACATTGAACATTGAACATTGAACATTCTACATTGAACATAGCTGAGAGAAATAAAAAAATAGCTAAATAAATAAATAAACATACCATTTTCATGGATCTAATACTCAATATTTTGAATATGGAGTTCTCTCCAAACTGATATTGATATATAGATTTAACGAATCACAAGCATAATCTTACCTGGGTTTTTATAGAAATTGACAAGTTGATTCTAAAATTTATATGGTAATTCTTGCCTCCCCGACAGTAGCTCAGCCTCCAGGACTCTCTTCCAGCATGGTCAAAGACACCTCTTCACACAAGGTGGTGACAACAAATGATAGGCGCAGTTGCACCAAATTCATAGAAGATCAATTGAAAATCCTCATGACTACCTTCAATCAAAAAACTTACCCAGGTTATGCTACCAAACAAAAACTTGCTTTAAAAATCAAAATCCAGATTTGGTTTCAGAATTGAAGAGCTAGGCATGGATTCCAGAAAAGACCAGAACCTGGGACTTTAGAATCAAGCCAGAGCCATGGGCAAGATCGACCTGATGCAGAATTTCAAAGTAGAGAAGCCAGATGGTGGTGTACCACCTACAGCAGCTCTCAATTATGCACTCTCATCAAGGCATTTATGGAAAAAGCCATACCCTGGGATTGACTCCAGAGAACAGCTTGCTGAAGAAATTGGTATTCCAGAGTCAAGAGTTCAAATTTGGTTTCAAAACTGAAGATCTAGATTTCATATCCAGAGAAACAGGGAAATGTCGTATCCTTAGAAAAAGGGGCAAGATTTCTGAGGGACGTCAAGGTACAGAAGATACACAAAATGGCACTAACCTCACTAGCAATTCTCATTTCTCTAGAATGAGAACATGGTGAACACAGTCCAGTTCAGTGTATTTGATAGTATCAACTTGGGCCCCAAGTCTCTCTCAGTCTTCCTGGGAGTCTATCCTTCTGCTGAAACTGCAAGCTAAGCCCTCTGAAGATGGTACAGGACATGGCCAGGTGCAGTGGCTCATGCTTGTAATCCCAGGACTTTGGGAGGCCGAGGCAGAAAGACTGCCTGAGTCCAGGAGTTAAAAACCAGCCTGGGCAGCATAGCAAGACCCTGTCTCTATTATAAAAAATGAAATAAAATAAATAAAAAGGAATGTAGGAGGCAGAGACAGGTACAGGAGGCATCACACTACCCTATTGACACAGCCTGGATCCAGAGTTCAGCGGACCTTGAGACAATGAAAATAAACTTATTAATAATCAAAATAAATAAATAAAAATAAAATTTTTACGGTAATTCAAAAGACTTAAATATCAAAGTCAATCTTGAAAAAGAAGAGAAAATTTAGAAGACAAACTATCTAAATCAAAATTTACTATAATGTTATAGTAATCAATAAACTAGTCCTGGTATGAAGATCAACAAATAGATCAATAGAACAGAATCGAGTTTGGAAATAGGCCTATAGTTACAGAATGTGATTTTTACAAAGGTGTCAAATCTTTTCGACTAATAGGGTTGGAGTAACTAAAATCCATATGGAAAACAATAAACTTTGACCCCTTACCTCATACCACACTCAAACACTAATTGAAGATAAATCAGAGACCTAATTATAAAAGGTAAAATTATAGGGCTTCTTGGAGAAATCACAGAACATCTTTGCAACCTAGGGCTAGGCAGAGTTTCTTTAGACAGTTTACAGAAAGCAGTGACCATAAATGAGAAAAAATTTATAAATTAGACTAACAAACTTAAATACTTTTGATTAAAAGACATCATGAAGAAAATATATAATAGGGTACAGATAGGAAAACAATATTTACTAAAAAAATCTGACAAACTTGACAACTCAATACAAACTCGATAACAAAAGCCAAACAACCGAATCAATAACTGGAAGACAAAAAACATGTGAATGAGAAGACAGGTGCATGGCCAATAAACACGGAAAAAGATTCCGAAAATCATTTGTTATTGAAAATGCAAATTAAAACCACAACAGGACACCAATTCGCACTCACTAGCACGGATAAAATTAAAACGAGTAACACCAAATGGTGGGAAATGTGTGGAGCAACTGGAATCTGCGTACATTGTCAGTAGAAACAAAAAATGGTGTGACCACTCTGAAAAAAATACCTGCTCGTTTCTTTATTTTTTTATTTTTTATTTTTATTTTTTAGATGAAGTCTCGCTCTTGCTGCCCAGGCTGGAGTGCAGTGGAGCGATCTTGGCTCACTGCAGCCTCTGCCTCCCAGGTTCAAGTGATTCTCCCTCCTCGGTCTCCCGAGTAGCGGGGATTACAGGTGTGTGCCACCACACCCTGCTAATTTTTGTATTTTTAGTAGAGACAAGGTTTCACCATGTCGGCCAGGCTGGTCTTGAACTCCTGACCTCAGGTGATGCTGGGATTACAGATATGACCCACTGTGTCTGGCCTGATCCTAAGCATATATGTGTCAAGTTGGCTAGGCCATGGTACCCAGATACATGGTCAAACACTAATTTAGACATTGCTGGGAAGTTTGTTTTTTTTTTTTTTCTTTTTGAGATGGAGTCTTGCTCATCGCCCAGGCTGGAGTGCAGTGGCGCAATCTCCACTTACTGCAAGCTCCGCATCCTGGGTTCACACCATTCTCCTGTCTCAGCCTCCCGAGTAGCTTGGACTACAGGCGCCCGCCACCATGCCCGGCTAATTTTTTGTATTTTTAGTAGAGACGGGGTTTCACCGTGTTAGCCAGGATGGTCTCGACCTCCTGACATCGTGATCCACCCGCCTCGGCCTCCCAAAGTGCTGGGATTACAGGCGTGAGCCACCGTGCCCAGCCAGTGACATTATTCTTTAGAAGTGATTAACATTTCAATCAGTAAACTGTAAGTAAGGCAGATGACCCTCTATAATGTGGATGGGCCTCATTCAATCTGTTGAAGGCATTAAGAGAAGCGATTGATGTTCCTCCAAACAGAAGAAATTATGCCTCCAGATTGTCTTTGGATTTGGGCTACACCATTAATATTTCCCTGGCCGACCCTGCTGGCTTACCCTGCAGATATTAAACTTGCCAACCCCACAGTCATGTGAAGCAATTCCTTAAAAATAAACACACACACACTCTCTCTCTCTCTCTCTCACTCACTCACTCTCTCTCTCTTCACATACATTCACACATACCCACACACACATATACACTATTGATTCTGTCTTTAGAAAACCCTGACTAATACATTATTACTTGACCCAGCAATTCCATACAAGAAAATGAAATCAAATGTCCATAAAACTAATTGTACAAGACTGTTCATATGGGTTTATTCACAATAGGCAGAAACTGGAAACAGATCAGGTGACTGCTGATAGCAGAATGGATAAACAAACCATACTATATTCATACAGTGGAATACAGCTTAGCAGCAGAAAGCCATGAACTACTGATAAATACAACAACATGGCTTAATCGCAAAAACATTTTATCTGAGTGAAAAAGCCTTACACAAGAGAGTATTTACAATGTGATTCCATTTATCTAAAGAACAGGGAAAACTAATCAATGATGAAAAAGGAAATCAGAATAGCAGTTGCCTCTGGGGATAGGGTGGAGGCAGGGGCTTACTGGAAACAGGACTGAAGGAACTTTCTGGGGTAAGTGTATTGTTCCATGTGTTAATAGAGGTTGGGTTATACAGGTGCATGCATCTTTCAAAGTTCATCAAATAGTACAGTAAAGTTAGATCACTTCATTTTAGGTAAATTTTATCTTAAAGAAAAAAGAACTATAACTAGATATTAAACTCTAGGTAGCAGTATACATTGTGAAGTGTTTAGGGGTGAAATACGTTCATGTCTGAATCTCACTTTGAAATGCCCTAAAAATAAGAAATTAATGGATAGATAGAGAGATGGATAGGTATATCAGAATAAGTGTAGAGAGATGTTAATTGTAGAAACCAGATGGCAGGTGTTTGCTATACAGTTATTTCCAGTTTCCTATATGTTTGAAATTTCTCCTAATAACATGTTGGAAAAAAAGAGTTTATTTCTCTTGAAGAAATAAAGATCCAGAAGCAGGCAATCCTGGACTTAGATGGCAACTCCATGATGACTAGGAATTCAGGCTCCTTCAGTTTTCTTCTACTTTCCTTAGCATGCCACCTCATAGCTGGATCTCTCAGCAACTCTTCCACTCTGCAGCCAGCAGGACACTCACAGCATCCAAGCAATTCTTTCCTGTCTCTCCTGCATCATCATTTTTTCTTTCTCTACTAGATTGCTGTCATCAGCGTACAAAACTGGAGTTATTTTTCTCATGTGAAAAAGATTCTTCTCTTGGCCAGGCATTGTGTCTCATGCCTGTAATCTTAGCACTTTGGGAGGTTTAAGCAGGAGGATCACCTGAGGTCAGGAGTTCGAGATCAGTACGGCCACCATGGCAAGACCCTGTCTCAACTATAAATATAAAAATTAGCCAGGTGTGGTGGTGCATACCTGTAATCCCAGTTACTCAGGAGGCTGAGGCAGGAGAATTGCTTGAACCCTAGGAAGTGGAGGTCACAGTGAGATGAGATTGTTCCCCTGCACTCCAGTCTGGGCGACAGAGCAAGACTCTCTCTCTCTCTCTCTCTCCATATATATACACACACACACACACATACACACATATATATACACACACATATATACACATATATATACACACACATATATATACACACACATATATACACACATACATACGTGCACACACACACATATATTCTCTTTACCCAACTTCCTCCTCTTTTAGCTGCTGTCCTGTTTCTTTGCTCTCCTCTAGGCAAAAATAAAAAAGAAAATCCTCAAAAAATAAAGATGCCATTCCTGTGTGATTCCGTCCTGTGCAGCTGTTCTCTTGAGCAGTGGTTGTTTATATCGGTCCACCTTCTGTCCCACCTAAGTGTGTGCTGCCACCCGAAGGAAGAGTTGACGGGCATGTACGTGGACACGAGCCCCCTGAGGCCCCAGAACTATCTTTTTGGTTGTGAACTAAAGGCTGACAAAGATTACCACTTTAGGGTGGATAATGATGAAAATGAACACCAGTTATTTTTAAGAACAGTCAGTTTAGGGCCCGGTGCAAAGGATGAATTGGACATTGTTGAAGGAGAGGCAATGAATTAGGAAGGCAATCCAATTAAAGTAGCACTGGCAGTTTTGAAAATGTCTGTACAGCCAACGGTTTCCTTTGGAGGCTTTGAAATAACACCACTAGTGATCTTATGGTTGAAGTGTGGTTCAGAGCCAGTGCATATTAGTGGACATCACTTAGCAGTTGTGGAGGAAGATGCAGAGTCACAAGATGAAGAAGAAGAGGATGTGAGACTCTTAAGTATATCTGGAAAGCAGTCTGCCCCTGGAAGTAGTAGCAAGTTTCCACAGAAAAAAGTAAAACGTGCTGCTGATAAAGATGATGGTGATGATAAAGACGATGATGATGACGATAATTTTGATGATGAGGAAACTGAAGAAAAAACACCAGTGAAGAAATCTGTACAAGATACTCCAGCCAAAAAATGCACAAAAGTCAAATCAGAATTGAAAAGACTCAAAACCATCATCAACACCAAGAACAAAAGGACAAGAATTTTTCATAAAACAGGAAAAAAACTCCTAAAACACCAAAAGGACCTAGTTCTGTAGAAGACATTAAAGCAAAAATGCAAGCAAATGTAGAAAAAGGTGGTTCTCTTCCCAAAATGGAAGCAGAGTTCTTCAATTAAGTGAAGAATTGCTTCTGGAGGATTTACCAAGAGGCTATTCAAGATCTCTGACAGTGGAGGAAGTCTCTTTAAGAAAATAGTTTAAACAATTTGTCAAAAATTTTCTGTCTAATTTCATTTCTGTAACAGTTGATATCTGGCTGTTCTTTTTATAATGCAGAGTGAGAACTTTCCCTACTATGTTTGATAAATGTTGTCTAGGTTCCATTGCCAAGAATGTGTTGTCCAAAATGCCTGTTTAGTTTTAAAAGATGGAACTCCACTCTTTGCTTGGTTTTAAGTATGTATGGAATGTTATGATCAGACATAGTAGTAGCAGTGGTCAGACATAGAAATGGTGGGGAGACAAAAATATACATGTGAAATAAAACTCAGTATTTTAATAAAGTTAAAAATAAAAATAAAGATGCCTTTGTTGTTTCTGGTTCAATATTCTGTGGTCAACCCTTGGTGCTCATCTTGCTTGCTGCATCTGCAATACTCAGTGCAGCACACTGATCACTGTTTCCTCCATAATATAGCTTCCTAGACACCAAAATCTTGACTTTCTTCCCACTTCTCTATTTCCCTTGCAGTGCTTTCTCAGTCTCATTTGTAATTTACCCCTTTTCCTGGACATCTCAATGTTGGAGTGCCCCAAGGCTCAGTTCTTGGACCTTGTCCTTTCTCCTTCGCATCCAGTTCCAAGGACATAATACCACCCTCTCACTTATGACTATCAAATTTCCATCTCCAGTTCAACCTCTCATCCAAAGTCCAGACTCATAGATCCAACCCTTACTATCAGACATTCACTTGCACATCTAATAGATATATTACACACAACATGTCCACAACCAAATTCCTGGTCCTCCCCTCAAAGCCTGTTTTAACTTCAGCTTCCCCTATTTTCATGATAGCATCTCCATCTTCCAGGTACTCAGGCCAAAAAATGTGTCATCCTCTTCTCTCTCCTTTGCTCATACCCAGTAGTCAATTCATCAGGAAACCAAGCTGATTCTACCTTCAAGACATACCCAGGACCTAATCACTTCCCACTGCCTCCTGACTGCTCCCGTGGTTCAGATTACTATGATAGCCTTCTAACTGGTTCTGGTTTCTACCTTTGACCCCACAACATTCTATTTGTAACAGAGCAGCTTAACTAATTCTTTTAAAATGTTAAGTCAAATGACATCAATCTTCTGCCCAGAACTCTGTGTGGCTCCCCATTTCTCTCAGAGTGAAATATGATGTTTGGTAGCCTACATCTATGTGGTCTGGCCCCCTTATTTCCTCTGGACTTCACTTGCCCCCTGGTCTACTGACTCCAGCCACACTGGCCTCCTTCTACTCCCAGGATAGTGCCAGGCATGCTCCAGCATTGGGGTCTTTCACTGCCTATTCCTTCTGCCTGGAACACTCTTCCCAGATATCTCCCTCTCCTGTGCCCTCTCCTACTTCAAGTCTCTGCTCAGACCTCACCTTCTACACAATTCTCAGCCCATTCTGGGCAATCTTGAAACTCCTCCCCACTCCCACCCTGGGGACTTCTGGTCCTTCCTACCATGCTTTATATGTTTCTTTCTTCTGCTCTGCATATCCCTTTAAACATGCAATTAATGTATTTATTTATTACATTCACACCTGGAGTCTCTCTCTTGCACTACAAGTTAAATTCCAGAAGGAGAGGGATTTTGCTTTTTTGCTTATGTAGATGCCAAGCTCTTGAAACAGTGCTAATACAGAGACCAATATATGCTCCTTTAATAAAAAAAATGAAGCACATGGAACTGCATGGTCAAACCTCCTTAAACCCTTTAACCTGCTATGTCTTATACTTTTATGATTTAACCTGATACATTTCTTTCCTCCATTAAGAACAGATTTTTGTTCTTCTGATCAATACTACACCACCCAATGAAGGGCCTTTTAATTTATTCACCCAACCAGCCTTCAAATGTAATCAGGACCTATTAGATGAAGTGGTAGACTTGTTTTAAAAAGCAGCATAGCATGAGCAATCCATTCTTAAATCAGAGACTTGTAAGCAGTAGGCGTTATAGTCAGGAATACAAAAACCGAAAATGAAACAGTTGTCGCTCAAATGCCTGTTAAAGATCCCCAGAGTGATCTTTATGTAGAATAAAAACAAAACTGAAACAAAACAAAACCAACAGTCATTAAAAAAAAAATAGGTCATCTCTCCTAACTCCTGCTCAGCTTGTAAGGAATTAGACTCAGCTCTTAATATTCAACTTTTTGTCTCCCCTCTAGACCTTGTGGGCTTATTTTCTCTCTTACGGATTTATTTCAAGCAAAAGTAACAACCATAACCATCTGTTGCATAAAAATAAGAATTACACTTTTAACCAAAAGGCAACTTGCTATTGCTGAGATTTGCCACTTGTCCCATGTAGCAAAGATCCCAAGTGTAGCAAAATAACGAGCAACTCCAAGTCTACTTGAACACCCTCCTTTTTATGCCACTCATGCACTGGCATCAACTGTCAGGCCTCCAGCCCAGACCACATTCATGACTAGAAACTCAGAAGCAATACTCCGGTGATGTTCCCTGTAGTCCAAGCAGTTTCTTTGAGTGTGGCCAGTTTATAACTTCTGCATAACTTGGAAGCAATGGAGGACTCTTCCAGGCACCTATTCATTGGTTTATTTATTGTGACATATTTGCCTTTCCACTTGTAATCACTTACAGTTAAGGAAGGGGTAATAAATTCAGCTAATGTCAAGATTTAGACAATGGCAAGAGTCTAATGTTGGCCACCATCTGCAACGTTTGTGGTGTCACAATGGGCAGAGGAAGACAAAGGAACCGAGATTGCAAATATACTACATGAGTCAGGAAGGTCTGGAAAAGCCACATCTTTCTTTCTTTATTATTATTGCTGTTGTTAATCCATTAAGTGATTGATTTTTATTGGGTTATATTTCCAGTATCCCTTTCAGCTGAGTATAAGGCCATTTTCTTGGTTACCAGGGCAACGTGAGGTCAAGTTTGTGCAAGTGTGGGTGTGTTGATAATTCATATCATATCGTATAGACTATGCAAATAAAACATGGGACAGCCTCTTTCCTAAGTCCTCCAGCTCAAACAAGAGCAACTTCCATCTCAGCATATTACTCCCTGCTGTCAATGTCAGTCTCAAAACATTATCATGACAGAAAACCAAAAGATTTCATGAATAGCTCTTTGAGCTACTTCACACCCCATGGAGTTTCAGTCTGGGTGAAGCATTGCTTCTCACTGAAGATATTGTAACAGTTTAGCAAAATCTAGCAAGTCAAATTCTTTCCAAAGGTAAAATGTTGTGGATTCATCTTAGCCTGTTCCTATCCAAACTGACAGATTTGCCCATGAAAATCACTTGAGATATCTTTATATGGAGAGGAAGGAACTATCTTTTGTTCCTTAACAGCTCATAAGAGCAAATAATACTTGAGTTTGCTCTTCCTGAGAAAAAGGGGAAGAAAAGATCAAGAAAGTGAAGGCAGTAAAAGAAGCAAGAAATAATCAAGAAACTGATAACTATATTTCCTATAACGATCAGCTATTACCTAACAAGAAACATGGCTTTCTTTTCTACTCTACTCTTAACCAACGGCTGGCTTGTATTTGGTGACTCCTAGGGCTCAAGTAGGCCATGCGACAGTGGACAGTGGCCCTCAAGCTGCTGCAGTGCAGGGCGTGTCTGAGGATGGTTCACAGGGAATGCCATGGGCACATGGTTTCTGCACGATAGCAGAGGTTGTTCTCTATTGCAAGTATCTCAAATTTCTCCCACTGTCACAACTGGTTTGAGAGACTCAGAACACGGCACAAGGGCAGGAGGTCCACTCAGGACAGTTGTCATTGCTGTGTGTAACCAATAGCCACAGTCAAAACAAACTAAAGGAGATGGTGTAAACCCTTTCAAAATTTCAGTTGGTAAGGGTTTCTATTTATAGTGCTGAGCAGTTTTGGATGGAGAGAGAATTCTCTCCAATTGGCACTGGCCAGTCCAGAACAGTGGTGTGGGTATGAAATTTATGTGGGTTGGTGGATGCTATAAGACCTAGAAGACCAAAGGTGATCTAACTTGGCACAGAAATACTTCCTCTGCAATCTGTCTCTTTATATGCTTTCTTTTGAGAAGAGTGCCTCTTGTCCTACTAAGGCTTCCAGTAATTGGCCCACCTTAAGCACCCAGTATGAATTCTGTTTTGTAATAGTGATTTTCTTCTCCACTCTACAGAAACACCATGCTGAGCCTCCTTGTGCCCCACCATCTGTAATACCCTCCTGCCTGTTCAAATCTCCCCTGTCCTTCAAGGCCCAGGTGAAGACCCTTCTTTCCCATGAAGCTTTACAGATGACTTCAGCCCACACTGATCTCTGAGTCATATGGCCCTCAGAGTCTGAGTCATGTAACTTGCCACTTGATTACACATTATTTGATATATCCTATAATTCTGGGTGGAATTACAGGATAATTTGTTGGTTTGTCCCCCAGTAAAACTGTACTCTGCTCAAAGTCAGAGATTGAAACTTTTACTTCTTTGCACCCCCACTGTTGCTGGCAGAGCCATGGACACATGGTAGACAGTCAATAAAAGACTAATTGGATTGTTCCCAAGTTGCAAATCAGTGCATACATTAAGAAGGCTAAGCCAAATAAACTCCCTTCATTAAAGTCTTCTAAATTACACATAGATCTAAAATTATAAAAAGCAAGGCAAATAACAGAGGTAAGTCACTGAAGGATAAAAATTATTTCAGCAGTAACCTCAAGTTGCAGAGACAATGTAGTTACAGGAACAAGGGAGGGAGGGAGGGCAAGATTTGATTCCAAATTGACCTTTTTGACATATTCAAAGGATATTGAGGGAAAGCTAAGGATGACAGCAGATAATAAGCGAGGTGCTACCTTCCAAAGTGGAAGGATGGCAGGAAAAACAAGCACTAATTGTGAGAGAAGGAGTATATGGGAGAGCATTTCGTGAGGGACAGGGAGATTAGAACTCCATGCACAGGGCCGTGAGAACTACATTCCATTCTGACAGCCTGCTTAGCCAAGAGATGCAGATAAATTAGTAGATATGTGGAGGTGAACAAAACGATCCCATTGATTGGGAAATTCACAAAGTATAAAAGAGGTCCTAAAAAGCCCAGTTATAGGATCTCTCATGATCCACATTGACCACTCTCTGAATCAAACCAGGCTCCTCTTTTGCCTGGAACCATGGACAGTGTCTTTAGCACCTGCAATGTGCCTAGCACTTTACATACACCACGTCCAAGCTGCACAACAACTTAACATAATGTTAGCCGTGTCGCTTGTATTTTACCGACGAATATATAAAGGCTCAGAAAATCAAAGTTATTTGCTTATTCTTCCACTCAACGAACATTTATTGTTGGCTTGCTTTAGTGCCAGGCACGGGGTGTTAAATAGGGGTCAAGGCAGCAGTGTCTGCTGTCACGGAGATTCTACCATAGAGCTGGAGAGTCTGGCTAAGGTTTGGACCCTGTCTGGTTCTAAACCACACATGTAGCCTCTTTTCTCTTCTACCCTTACAAGGAAAGCCTACGGATGATTTTCTTTTTAAACCTGTCATAAACACGATAATAACATGGTTATAAAAATATTTTGTCTCAATAATACTTCAATTGAAAAGACTATTTAAACTACCCCAGGAAATATGAAGTATGTGGAAACAATGGAAGACTTTTCTTACCTCTTATTTAAATTACAAAAGCAAAGCATGAAAAGCTTCTAGGAGTAGGGCAGATGGAGAAGACACAAGTTCCCCCCTTTCCATGACAAACAGAAATTATGGGCAAAGAGTAGCAACAAATTATAAAACTGAGCTTGGAAAGAAAACAAGAAAGAGAAGCCCCAAGAGTCCAGAAATAGGAAATGATCTCAAAGCCAAGTGACTGCAGTAAATGGGAGTTCACTGACTATGCCTCCTGTAGGTACTACACCCAAACATCAAATCTAGGAGTTAGGGTTCTGACACTCGAGTGAGGTGTCACACCTAGGAGTTGGAAGTTAGGTATAAGCCCCTGCATGGAGCCTGGAGCTATGAAGAGCTACTCCATCCTCCAATCAAAGCAACAAAACTTCGTTCCCATGCAGGGAAAAAGAGCAAGAAAACTTGTCCTTCTGAGGTCATGGATGGGAAACAAAAAGAAATGGAAGCTCAGAAACTAGATATGCATGGTCAGAAATTATTCCACCCACTTTATAAAGAAACCTTCCTGCTAAGAAAGGAATACCTAGCTAGCCCAGACAAGTAATACTCTTAGAACCCTTGTGAATGCAAAACCAAAATCCCACTGCAGACACATCTCCACTACCCACTATGAAACAAACCCTACTGGAGATGAATTAACAATAAAAAGTATAAATCCAATGCGAACATGAAATATAACAAGGGTGAGTTTGCAAGGGCATCAAACAGAAAACTGGAGCTAACAGGATAATTTGAGAAAGACTACAAAATAAACAAGAGAATGAAGGAGATGGGAGAAGCAATCAGAACTATAGTGAAAGAATGGATCAGAATTTTATAAAAGACGTATTTCAAAGAGAATTAAGAGGAGATTTAGAAATGAAAAATGTAACCATCGAAATTAGAAACCCAATACACATTCCGTAAGCAGATTAGACAGTGGGTGACAAATTAAGTAAACCAGAAGAAAGCAATAAAAAAATACTCTAAATACAGTAGTGAGAAAAAAATAGAAATTATAAAAGAGCTCTTAAAAAACATGGAGAATAAAATGACAAAATCAAATGTAGATCTGATACCAGTTCTGGAAGTAGACACTGAAAAAAAGGGAGAAGCATTATTCAACAAAAACGGTCAAAACTGTTCACAAGAAGAGACATAGTTCTTTGAATGACACACAGAATCATCAGCAGAAAAATATAAGTTAACTCCAGCAACATTAAATTGAAAGTGCAAAATATCAAAGACCAAAAAACTCTTAAAAGCAACCAAAGGATTCGGTTTGCCAGTATTTTACTGAGGATTTTTGTATCAATGTTCATCAGGTATATTGGTCTAAAATTCTCTATTTTTGATGTCTCTCTGTCAGGCTTTGATATCAGGATGATGTTGGCCTCGTAAAATGAGTTAGGGAGGATTCCCTCTTTCTCTATTGATTGGAACAGTTTCAGAAGGAATGGTACCAACTCCTCCTTGTACCTCTGGTAGAATTCGGCTGTGAATCCGTCTGGTCCTGGACTTTTTTTGGTTGGTAGGCTATTAATTATTGCCTCAATTTCAGAGTCTGCTGTTGGTCTATTCAGGGATTCAATTTCTTCCTGGTTTAGTCTTGGGAGAGTGTAACCGTCCAGGAAATTATCCATTTCTTCTAGGTTTTCTAGTTTATTTGCATAGAGGTGTTTATAGTATTCTCTGATGGTAGTTTGTATTTCTGTGGGGTCAGTGGTGATATCTCCTTTATCATTTTTTTATTGCATCTATTTGATTCTTCTCT
>NW_012101954.1:2366211-2378537 GCF_000951045.1 Mandrillus leucophaeus
CATAAAAAAGGATGAGTTTGTGTCCTTTGTAGGGACATGGATGTAGCTGGAAACCATCATTCTCAGCAAACTATCGCAAGAACAGAAAACCAAACACCACATGTTATCACTCACAGGTGAAAATTGAACAATGAGATCACTTGGACACAGGAAGGGGATCATTACACACCGGGTCCTGTTCTTGGGGGCTGGGGGGAAGGATGGCATTGGGAGATATACCTAATGTAAATGACGAGTTAACGGGTGCAGCACACCAACATGGCACATGTATACATATGTGACAAATCTACACATTGTGCACATGTACCCTAGAACTTAAAGTATAAGAAAAAAGAAATAAAAAGCAACCAACCAAAGGGGGAAAAAAGCTACCTATAAAGGAATGACAATCACACTGACATAATATTTCATATTAGCAACAACAGATGCCAGCATTGTATCTCCAAAGGGCAGTGGGAATCTAGCTATCAAGCTAGTATTTTGAACCTAAATCATCTATGTTGTTCCATATGAAGTATTGTAGTCACTGGTCAAATGTGACTATTGAGCCCCTGCAACGTAGTTAGTCTGAATTGAGATGAGCTGTAAGTATAAAATACACTCTGTATTTCAAAGGCTTATTGTGAAAAGAATGCGAAATATCTTGTTAATAATATTTTATATTGATTACATGTCAAAATGGTGACATTTTGGATATATTGGGTTACATATAATATATTAAATTTACCCATTTTTGCTTTTTTACTTTTAAAATCACCCCCAATGATCTCCATTCATTCACTTAATGACATTTTCTACCTTCCTCCAACCTCAGGCTATTTGCAAATTGAAAATAATCTCTTAATTAACTCCTTGGCTACTTTGTACTTTTAGCATTTCCTTGGTTTCAAAGTATACATTTATTTGTAGAATCATTTTATCCACATCTGTCTCCTAACTAAAATAAATATAAACTCCATAAAGACAGAAATGATACCTGTCATAGCCACTACTGTGTGCTCAGCCCCTAGCACAGAGTGGATCCAGGTCCCTCTGTCTTCGCTGTAATTAAGAGTATGTGCTTCAGCATCAGATGGCATGATTTCGAATCTGTCTCCACTGGGGCCATCTATTTGACCTGAAGGCACGTCATCTGACTTTTCCGAGCTTTGATTTCCTTTGTTTTAAAAAGACTATTTTCCTACTCTTTAAGATTTTAATGAAATGATGAGTGATATAGCCCATAGGTTGTCTCCTTCCCTCTGATGCTTTTTAATATGTGCCTCACTTAATTTATAAAGTGAGTGGAAACACGGAGCGGTCAATGCCTTTGAAGGAAAAGTTTAGTGTTACAGCTTCCCTGGAAATGAGACATAGCACACTGTGCAGGGTCATGTGGGGAAACATGAGAGTCACTGAGGAGCGAGGAGGCAGGGGAAGGCATGGCCACAGCTGTTACTGGGGTTTCTGTGGGAAACCCAGGGCAGGGTAAACAGCTTCAGATTGGCCAGTTTGAATAAATCTGGACATAAGGCTGCCCCTAGGTATCTGGTCCCTGGCCCTGGGTTGATGTAGGGCAGGGAAATATTGGCTTGGTACATGAGAGTTCAGTGAAGAAGGTGGCTGGGGTGTGGCTATGGATCAGTGGTAAGCATTTGAAAGGCAGGCTCAGAGATAAGCCATTTACAATTTCCAGGAATTAACTAACCCTGTGCAGGTCAGCTTCTCTCCAGTCAGCAATGCACCCAAGATGTCAGGGCATTATAAAATTAAACACACACACACACACACAATTAGTACACTTTTGAGCCACTGTTGTCTTTCCAAAGAGTAACAACTTGCATGTCACAGTGGCCACTCCCTTGTCCTGGACACAATTCTGCTTATTTAGGCTTCTTCCACTTGCCCTGAGAGATGACTTGTTCCTAAACCACACTTACCTACTTTCCAAAAACCACCAAGCTAATTGCCACAGTTCTGCCATAATTCTGGTCTTAGTGCTAGAGCACTCCCCAGCTTAGCCTGTCCCAGCTCCCAGGAGATGCTAGACTAAATTATTGTTAACTATTCTGCAAGCTCAAGGAAATGCTATTAAACATGCCAAAAAAGAAAGAAAGGGCCAGGTGCGGTGGCTCATGCCTGTAACCCCAGGAATTTGGGAGGCCAAGGTGGGCGGATCACCTGAGGTCAGGAGTTCAAGACCAGCCTGGCCAACATGGGGAAACCCCGTCTCTACTAAAAAATACAAAAATTAGCCAGGTATGGTGGCACATGCCTGTAATCCCAGCTACTTGGGAGGCTGAGGCAGAAGAATTACTTGAACCCGGGAGGTGGAGGTTGCAGTGAGCCAAGACTGTGCCATTGCACTCCAGCCTGGGCAATGGAGTGAGACTCTGCCAAGAAAGAAAGAAAAAAGAAAAGAAAAGAGAAAAGAAAATTTTTCCCATTGTAAGTTACAGAAATTACTCACGGTGGCTTGGGCAGAAAAGAATTTATTATAAGGATACAGAAGTATCTCAGGAACCCACAGGCAGCTGACCTGAGGAGTGAACTGGATTGGGGATGCCATGCAGATACTCTTTAACTTTTGTTCCTCTTTGCTCATCTGCTCTGTTTTTCAGACTGAAGTTCTCTATTGCTTCACTGCACATTGTGGACCACTGCACATTGTCCACCACTACGGCTGACTGGCCCGGTTTGGGTGAGATACTCATCTCTAATCTAATCAACTGTTGCTGGGGGTAGCAGGGGTGGCAAGGAAATTATAAGCCAAACAGACAAAGACGATCACAGTGATAGAATAGTTTGGAAGGTTAAAATCCTGGCTAAACAGCTTCTCAGGGCACAAAACTAGTATGCATTATACATTTTTAAGACAGTGATATAGTATGTAGTATTAACCAAACTTTTGGAAATTCAAACATCTTTTTTTCCAATGATTCATTAAATGTTAGGGAACTAGCATCCTACAGAATACAATTGCCAAAGGTTAGAGGTTGTGGCATATTTTTTATTTTCTAAAGTGCTTTACCACGTCGCAGAAGATCAAAAGATGAGATTTCTTGACATTCTGTGTGTATATCTTATATAATCGTTGGGTAGATGGGGGCATTGAAGGTTAAGGGTACTTCATGAGAACAGACACAACAAGAAAGTGGGAACTTTGAAGTCCCTGCCTAAAGTAGAATCATCAAAATTTGAGCAGCACCAACCCTCATACCCAGCTGTCTCATCTTAGAAGCTCCAGAAAAGCTGATTGACTGGCCCAAGGTCACACAGCAAGTTAGTAGCAAAGTTGAAACCAGAACTATAGCACGATGAGTACTATTGTTAACAGCAGGCCAACCTTGGATGTATTCAAGGTAGAGATTTGACTTTTCAAATATTTGCAAAGCCTCCTTTGAGCTAATTGGTACTGTAGGAGTGCCTGGATTTTATGATAAGAGGAGCAGGGATTTTGCATTACAAGTTCAGAGACTGAATCCATGTTTACCAGCCCAAGCTGAGCCTCCAGGGACTCTGAGATCACATTCTTCACTGCCACACTGACATCCATGGAAGCCGCATGTACTCAGAGTGCACTCACACTGGGAGCCTTGTGGAGTGTTTAATCCTTAATTTAAATCCTAATGATTATTCAGCCTATTCGAGAGTTTAACTCAGTCATCAAAGGTGAAGTTGCCTCGGGGTTCTGCATTCAACAAGGCAGGAAATTAGTTTCTTAGCCCCAAAATTAGTTTCTTAGTCAGCAGCCCCAAAGCAAAATATGTCATCCATTGGCACCAAGAGACAAAGCAAGTCCTTCCAGGGGACTTCAAGAGTTGCTGGCTGATGGCAAAGACCTTGTGCCACCTACCCTCCCCACCCCAGTGCCTATCTTTACATCCAATGCAGAAAAGGGAGTGACATGGGAAGCCCGTCTTTGGCCATAGTGGAACAAATAGCTTCCAGTATGAAGAGTTTGCTTGGCCCAAAGCTTGTGCCACTGACTGTTTTAAAAGTAGACTTACTCCAGGCTACCCTCTTTGGTTCACTTCCCTTTGTATGGGAGCTCTGTTTTCACTCTATTAAATCTTGCAACTGCACACTCTTCTTGTCCGTGTTTGTTTCGGCTCAACCGGCTCAAGCCGAGCTTTCGCTCGCCGTCCACCACTGTTGTTTGCCACCGTTGCAGACCCACCACTGATTTCCATCCCTCTGGATCTGTCAGGGTGTCCGCTGTGCTCCTGATCCAGCGAGGCACCCATTGCCGCTCCCAATCAGGCTAAAGGCTTGCCATTGTTTCTGCATGGCTAAGTGCCTGGGTTCTTCCTAATAGAGCTGAACACTAGTCACTGGGTTCCACAGTTCTCTTCTGTGACACACGGCTTCTAATAGAGCTATAACACTCACGGCATGGCCCAAGATTCCACTCCTTGGAATCCATAAGGTCAAGAACCCCAGGTCAGAGAACACAAGACTTGCCACCATCTTGGAAGCGGCCCGCCACCATTGGAGCTCTGGGAACAAGGGCTCCCAGCAACATTTGGCAACCACGAAGGTACTTCTAAAGCAGTAAGTAATATTGGACCACTTTTGCTTGATATTCTATCCTATCCTTCCTTAGAATTGATGGAAAATACCAGGCACCTGTCAGTCAGTTAAAAACGATTAGCGTCGCCATCGGACTTAAGACTCAGGTGTGAGGCTGTCTGGGGAAGGGCTTTCTAACAATCCCCAACCCTCCTGGGTTGGGAGCGTTCATCTGCCTAGAACCAGCTTCTGCTTTCAGTTCTCCTGGGGAAGCCAAGGGCTGACTAGAGGCAGGAAGCTGTCGTCCTGAACTCCCGGCATTAGCCAGTTGAGATCATGGCGCAGCCAGAAGTCTCTACTCAACAGTCGCCCGTGTGTGGGCCCCTACCTTTCCTTCTGACCCATACCTCCTGGGTCCCGACCACAACTTTCTTGAAAGCGTAGCCCCAAAATTCTCCTTACCACTGAATCTACTTCCTCCGATCCCTGCCTCCTAGGTACTAATGGTTCAGACTTTCATTTCCTCTAGCAAGTTGTATCTCCAAAGGGATCTAAGGAAGCTCTACACTGCGTCCCTAGGCACCTAGGCTATAAACCCAGGGAGTCTTGTCCCTGGTGTCCCTCCGATTTAGGCACACAGCTCTCAAATTGGGCAGTTATGTGGGACCCATTCCCCACCACCCTTGCCAAGGTCCCAAGTTTGTAAATGGCTAAGAGAAAGAGAAAGAGACAGAGAGAGAGAGACATAGAGAGGAGAGAGACAGAGAGGAGAGAGACAGAGACAGAGAGGAGAAAGAGGCAGAGAGACAAAGAGGGAGTCAAAGAGAGAAAGAAAGAGAAAGATAGAAATTGTAAAAAACAGTGTGTCCTGTTCCTTTAAAAGCCAGGGTAAATTTAAAACCTATAATTGATCATTGAAGGTCTTCTCCAGGACCCCATAACACTCCAATACTACCTTGTTATCAGTGTAAACAAGGGCATGACCTGAAAACACTGAGACCACTGAGAACCCATATACTCTGCTTTCCCAAATACCAGAAGAAGCACAGGGGTTTACAGTCCTGGACCTTAAGGATGCCTTTTTCTGCATCCTTGCACATCTTGACTCTCAATTCTTGTTTGCCTTTGAAGATCCTTCGAACCCAACGTCTCAATTCACCTGAAGTGTTTTACCCCAAGGGTTCGGGGATAGCCGCCATCTATTTGGCCAGGCATTAGCCCAAGATTTGAGCCAGTTCTCATACCTGGACACTCTTGTCCTTTGGTACGTGGATGATTTACTTTTTAGTTTTCAGAAACCTTGTGCCATCAAGGTACCCAAGCACTCTTAAATTTCCTCGCCATCTGTGGCTACAAGGTTTCCAAACCAAAGGCTCAGCTCTGCTCACAGCAGGTTACTTAGGGCTAAAATTATCCAAAGGCACCAGGGCCCTCAGTGAGGAACGTATCCAGCCTATACTGGCTTATCCTCATCCCAAAATCCTAAAGCAACTAAGAGGGTTCCTTGGCATAACAGGCTTCTGTCAAATATGCATTCCCAGGTACGGCGAAATAGCCAGGCCATTATATACACTAATTAAGGAAACTCAGAAAGCCAATACCCATTCAGGAAGATGGAAACCTGAAGCAGAAGCAGCTTTCCAGGCCCTAGGGAAGGCCCTAACCCAAGCCCCAACGTTAACCTTGCCAACAGGGCAAGACTGTCTTTATATGTCACAGTCTTGTGACATATATATCACATGTATATGACTGTGTAAGGAGTCCTTACACAGGTCCAAGGGACCATCTTGCAACCCGTGGCATATCTGAGTAAAGAAATTGATGTAGTGGTAAAGGGTTGGCCTCATTGTTTACGGGTAGTGGAGGCAGTAGCAGTTTTAGTATCTAAAGCCGTTAAAATAATACAGGGAAGAGATCTTACTGTGTGGACACCTCATGATGCAAACGGCATACTCACTGTTAAAGGAGATTTGTGGCTGTAAGACAACTGTTTACTTAAATATCAGGCTCTGTTACTTAAAGGGCCAGTGCTGTGAATGTGCACTAGTGCAACTCTTAACCCAGCCACATTTCTTCCAGACAATGAAGAAAAGATAGAACATAACTGTCAACAAGTAATTACTCAAACCTATGCCACTCGAGGGGACCTTCTAGAGGTTCCCTTGACTGATCCCGACCTCAACTTGTATACTGATGGAAGTTCCTTTGTAGAAAAAGGACTTCGAAAAGCGGGGTATACAGTGGTCAGTGATAATGGAATACTTGAAAGTAATCCCCTCACTCTAGGAACTAGCGCTCAGCTGGCAGGACTAATAGCCCTCACTTGGGCACTAGAATTAGGAGAAGGAAAAAGGGTAAATATATATACAGACTCTATGCTTACCTAGTCCTCCATGCCCATGCAGCAATATGGAGAGAAAGGGAAATCCTAACTTCTGAAGGAACACACATCAAACATCAGGAAGCCATTAGGAGATTATTATTGACTGTACGGAAACCTAAAGAGGTGGCAGTCTTACACTGCTGGGGTCATCAGAAAGGAAAGGAAAGGGAAATAGAAGGGAACCACCAAGCGGATATTAAAGCAAAAAGAGACACAAGACAGGACCCTCCATTAGAAATGCTTATAGAAAGAACCCTAGTATGGGGTAATCCCCTCCGAGAAACCAAGCCCTAGTACTCAGCAGAAGAAATAGAGTGGGGAACCTCACGAGGACATAGTTTCCTCCTCTCAGGTTGGCTAGCCACCAAAGAAGGGAAAATACTTTCACCAGCAACTAACCAATGGAAATTACTCAAAACCCTTCACCAAACCTTTCACTTAGGCATTGATAGCACCCATCAGATGGCCAAATTATTATTTACTGGACCAGGTCTTTTCAAAACTATCAAGCAGATAGTCAGGGCCTGTGAAGTGTGCCAAAAGAAATAATCCCCCTCACTTCAAGCCATACATTTGAATCCGTGTATCTTTAACCTCATTGTTAAGTTTGTCTCTTCCAGAATCAAAGTTGTAAAGCTACAAATCGTTCTTCAAATGGAGCCCCAGATGTAGTCCATGACTAAAATCTACCGCGGACCCCTGGACCAGCCTGCTATCCTATGCTCTGATGTTGATGACATCGAAGCCACCCCTCCCGAGAAAATCTCAACTGCACGATCTCTACTGTGCCCCAATTCAGCAGAAAGCAGTTAAGAGTGGTCGGCCAACCTCCCCAACAGCACTTGGGTTTTCCTGTTGAGAGAGGGGACTGAGAACAGGACTAACTGGATTTCCTAGGTCAACTAAGAATCCCTAAGCCTAGCTGGGAAGGTGACCCCATCCACCTTTAAACACGGAGCTTGAAACTTAGCTCACATCCAGCTAATCAAGTAGTAAAGAGAGCTCACTACAATGCTAATTAGGCAAAAACAGGAGGTAAATGGCCAATCATCTATTGCCTGAGAGCACAGCAGGAGGGACAATGATCGGGATATAAACCCAGATTTTCGAGCCGGCTACCCTCTTTGGGTCCTCTCCCTCTGTATGGAAGCTGTGTTTTCACTCTATTAAATCTTGCAACTGCACAAAAAAAAAAAAAAAGAGACTTACTCCTTGATGCCTTCTATTACCTGTGGGAGTAGATCATTTAATGGAACATGCTCGTCAAAATGATGGAACTCAGAATGCTTTTTACCAAGCACCAGCCTTCCGGTTAAGTAGTTTATAGACACATGCACTCAGGGATGGAAACATTGCGGGAAATGGAAGAGGCTGGGGAGATAAAAGCCACAGCAGGAAGACTCCCCTAGAACACTACATTGATGTTTCTTCCAAAAATCCATTCTCTGGAATCCGCATATTAGGCCCTACCACCATCACCACCTCTTTCCCCACATAGCCCTCACCACCATGCCCAGAAAGACAATCACAGAGGCCATTTTACTGGTTGCTAGATTAGAGCAAATTGTGCAGGACACGTCAACACTCAATGACATTTTCCTGATTGACTGGTTAATAGAAAAATATATCCAGTGCTCCCAGAATTCATAGAAAAATGTACAATTATCTGTCTAAGCAGATGCCCCACTGTGCACCCAGCCACTTCTGAGCAGAGGAGGCAAGCCCACAGAGGCCTCCTCCTTCAATCCATCCTTAAGTTGTGTCCCCGAGTGTCAGAGTGTGCCTTCCTTGGCCCTGTGTGATAGGGTTGAGTTTGTCTGCATGTGTTGCACCTTTATTTGATTTTCTAAATGTCACCTTGTGCCCATCACCTCCATCATCTTGTGTGAGTCAGTGACACCATCCCAACCCAATAGCTGGATCAACTGGAGTGTTCAAGGCATCACAAGATCTCCCTTCCCCTGCAACCCTCGTCACTGTCAATTTAATGATGAATCCAAACACAGAATGACCTTTATTTTTGTTTATATAATTTATTTCCCCATAGCTAAAGAAATATTTGTTCATTCATTATGAAGTATTTGGAAAATACAAGTGGAAAGAAAACCCTCCTGAAAATCAGTCATAACTCCACCAAATTAAAAGATGATTGAATAACCCTTTCTTTCATCTTTTTACTATACACATATATAGAAAACTCAGAGCTAACATTTATTGAATGCTACAATGCTTCTACTACTTTGCTAAAGGTTCAGATATATTATTTCACTTAATTCTCACCACAGCTCTAGGTAGTAAATACTACTTATAATCTTCATGTGTAGTTTTACTTTATATACAATTTTGTTTGCTAGGTTTTTCTTCTTTTAACATTGAAACATAAGCATTTTCCATTTTACTAAAATTTTTCTCGTTATCATTTTTAATGATTTCATGTTTTTTATTTAAATTGTATTTAATACTTTTAGTTTAAAACATACATTAAAATGTCTTTATGAGTTTGTTTCCATTTTATTTTTAAAATACTGCTATGATGAACATCTTCATGGATAACTGTCTTCCATATTTAATATTTAAGATAGTTTCTCAGAACTAGAACTACTAGATCAAATGGTTATAAATCTATATATCTGTCTCCCAGGCTAGAGTGCAGTGGCGTAATCTCGGCTCACTGCAAGCTCCACCCCCCAGGTTCACGCCATTCTCCTGCCTCAGCCTCCCGAGTAGCTGGGACTACAGGCACATGCCACCATGACCAGCTAATTTTTTGTATTTTTAGTAGAGACGGGTTTTCACCATGTTAGTCAGGATGGTCTTGATCTCCTGACCTCGTGATCCGCTCGCCTCAGTCTCCCAAAGTGCTGGGATTACAGGGGTGAGCCACCGCGCCAGGTCATAAATATCTTAAGTAGTTTACTCAGTTGTTTGCAGACTGATTCTTGTGATTCAAAACAATTTTATGTAATTTAAAGAACATAGTATCCATCACTGTCAGAAGTTATTAGTTACATTACCCTAAGAGTAAAATAATTTTAAAATTCAAATAGCATTTCACCTCAACCTTTCACACAAAACTAAAACTGCTACCTATTATCAACTACTAAAACTTTTCAAAAGTGTGTTAACATAGTACAAGCTGTTTGTGGTGTTTTGGTAAATACAAAGAGTATAAAGAGTCTAAAATGTATCCATAATCTCATGAGCATTAAGAGATTGTCCATTTTAATATTTTGGTGGATTTCTTCCCATTTCTTAATAGACTAGATAGATAATACTGTGTAATCTATTTTACACCCTTTTCCACTGAATATTACAGTACATAAACCTCTTAAATGCTTTTGATCCTCGTATGCAAGTGTTCCCAGAAGACTTGTACCGATAAATAAGTCCTGCAGCCTTTGGAGAGCTGCCCCCAAGCACCCCAAATATTCTTTGCAGATCTGATTAGAGCCTGATGTGCAAAGATGGTCCTTCCTCTACTACGTCCCAGATTGCAAATAGAGGAAGGTTCTGTCGATGAATATCGCTGTTGTTTCTGACTGGACGGCTGAGCATTTGCTCTTATATCAAACAAAGTACCCATCAGCTTTCTGCTGATCTGGAGAAGGTGGCAGATTTCAAAAAAAAAAAAAAAAAAAAAAAAAAAAAGGCTTTGACCAGGGAAGGACTCCTGTGGACTGAGCAGCAGGAAACCTGCTTTGAAGATTGTAACTTGTCAAGCCAGTCAGATGGAGTATGCTGCTGCTGGAGATATTTTTAGAAGGCTGATTTCAGCTGGGAGAGGGTGGAGGGGAATCTAGATTTTTACTTAGGTCCAGTGCCAGGCAATTTAACCTAGTGAAATCATCTTCTGACCTCAGCTCTGGGGAGAGGACCCCACATCGACTGCTGGGCACTCCCTCACCTTCAGAAGCAACTGTCTGGGCTCTTGGCAAGCACACAGCTCCAGCTTACCCGGAGCCTCTGCTCACAGTTCTCGAGCTGTGGTCCCCATTTCAGAGCTAGGAGATGCTGAGGCTCACAGGAGATCAGAAACGTGCCCCACACCCTTGGCTGTACCTGGTCTCTGCCGTTCATGGATGCTTAAGAGCAAGCAGGCTGCAGCAGGTGGGACTGGCAAAGACCAAGGCAAAATAAGCTTTTCAACTGTAAAGGAGCAGTAGCTACCAAATGTGCTTCCCAGGGTTTGTCAGTTGGTACAACTCTCACAGAAACATAACCCAATCAAAGATTCCTAGGAAGTTAGATCTGGAAGGGATCTGAGAAACAAGGTGGGTCGGAAATCACAAACCGCTGCTTTTCCTAGAGCTGAGTCCCACCCCTCTGATGCTGTCCCCAGCAGTGCATTTAAAACATTTGGATGTGTTTCCAAACTTTAAAACTCAGGAGATTTTACATAAAATCTGGATTTCTGGCTTACCTGGAAGAATTACGACATCTTCCAGTACCGGGCTCCTATTCTTGCAGGACAGCAATGAGCAACCCTCTGCAGGAGGAGCACCAAGTCCCCAGGTTGCCACCATCTCCCCCATTTCCTATTATGATTCTTATCTAGCAAGATCCGTATATGCTAAGACCCATTTTGACAGATGAGCAAATTGACCTCTGGAGATGTTTGCAATGTGTCCAGTGTCAGACAGCTTGTGAATCTGCTTGTTCCGCCCCTCCTGGCCATGTATACTTCTGCTCATAACTACTTTCTATTCACGGGGTCTCTGCAAAGTCTTCAGTGTGGTTCTCATAAACCACTAGGATTTCCTCCCTTCCTATGAAAGCCCAGCTTGAGCTCTCATCATTGCTGAAGTGAAGCCCTCCCTCTATTAGCAAGGCAAATTGAACGAGGTAGGGACGGGGAAGAACAGAGCTCTTAAAAGAAGATCGGGGTTCAGTGACTCCAGACTTGAACTCATTTGTAATCTCTCTAACCTCAGTTACACATTAGAATCAGATTTCCCAACCCCAACCCAGACCAACTCTATCAGTATCTCTGGATCCAGGTGTCTGTATTTTTAAAAGCTCATCAAATGATTCTAATGTGCATTCACAGCAGGGATTCACTCCTCTGATCACGTTTCCATGCGGCTGCCCCAGCTTCCCTTCTTAGTACTTACAGGCCCTTTTGGGTAATTTAGTTTGGGGAGTTCCCCTTCCTCATCTGGAAAATGAGGAGGATAGATTGGATGCATGATTTCTAACTTGGGATGCTTTGTTCCTTGACATCCACAAAGGGAATTATGAGATCACTGAGTGCCTTTCAATATTGCAAAATGTCTAATAGAAATCATGCACTTATGTTAAGGCTGCACACATTGATGAAAATGTTAAATTTCTTTGCTTTTACCTGCAATTATATTTCCTCAATGTAGTGGTTCTAGTTTCAAAATATGGGGTTTGGGGAGAGAGGGAAGGAATGTCCCCAGTGATTACAAATGGAGAGAGAGAGAGAGAGAGA
>NW_012101954.1:2378782-2392565 GCF_000951045.1 Mandrillus leucophaeus
AAAGAAAGAAAGAAAGAAAGGAAGTCAGGCAGGAAGGCAAAGAGTGAGCGAGTTGGGCCCCATTGTAATGATTTCACAGTTCCTTCTAATTCAGCATTCTGTGGTTTGATGATAACCCAGGGAAGAGAAAAATGACTTCTGAGGAAGCAAATATACTCTTTGAACACCCTTCTTGTAAAGAGAATTACATTCTAACATAATACATTTTAGTGCCCCTTCTTTGTGGAATGTTCTAATTAATATCTGAAAGTCAACACACCTGAAAAAAAAAGTAGGTCCTAAATTCAGGGACCTCAACCCAGGAGGCCTGGTTTACTTTAATGAGAACACCAGTTTGACAGCCACCATCGGGGAAGAGGACGGGAACAAGGACAGTGTTGTCAGGATACACATCAGCGGACAGTGACAAAAAATAAAACATTTTGTTGCATGATAGATAAGTGCTTCCTGACAATCCGTCTGCTTTTATCTCTTTAGAGCCTCCCTCCTGCTCTGCTCTCACCCAGCTGTTAAATTATTCCAGCCAGTGCGACCATTTCACCAGTAAACATTTCCTTTGCCTGAAACTAGGAGGAATTTCATCAAGGAAGCAGACGCTCTGTTCGTTAAGCTGATTTTTCTCCTTGCTGTGTCTCCAAGGGAAATGCCCCCTTGAGTTTCCCTCTTGTATATGCAGGCAGAGCTGGTGACCATTGCTAGGCAACGTGTCATCATACATATTTCATCAGTGAAAGTAAGTCTATCTCAGAGAAGCCATCCTTCATCTATTCTAGGGTTTCCATTCTCCTTTATAAAAAGAATAGGAAAAAGGAATAGAAAGTCACCACCTCTATGTTCCCTGGCACCCATGATGAGGAATCAATGACAAAAGAATCAAGTGGAAAACTTAAAACCTAGGCAATAGCAATAGTTAACTTAAAAAACATAATGGGGGGAAAATCCCATTCATAATATTGTCTCAGCCAGCTTGGGCTGCTATAATAAAATATGGTGGACTGGGTGGCTTAAAGAATAGACATTATTTCTCACTGTTCTGGAGACTAGGAAGTCCAAGATCAAGGAGCCAACAGATTCAGTTATTGGTGAGGGCCTTCCTCCTAGCTTGCAGACAACTACCTTCTAGCTGTGTATTCTCACACAGTGGAAAGAAGAATCTCTGATGTATTTTCCTTTTCTTATAAGAACACTAATCCCATCAAGGAGGCCCCACCCTCATGACCTCAGATACCGCCCAAAGGTCCCACCTAGTACCATTACCCTGGGAATTAGAGCTTCAATATGTGAATTTTGAGAGGATGCAAACACCATGCCATAACAAATATCAACCCAAACTTTCAAATGATGCTTACCAAAATTTTGCATTGGCACATTAATATGGAGAGAATAAATAATTCAAGGGTGTTGAAGACCATAAATACAACTTTAAAAAACAATAAAGCCGGGTGTAGTGGCTCATGTTTGTAATCCCAGCACTTTGGGAGGCCGAGGCAAGTGGATCATGAGGTCAGGAGTTCAAGACCAGCCTGGTCAACCCAGGTGAAACCTGTCTCTACTAAAAATACAAAAAAATTAGCCAGGCGTGGTGGCAGGCACTTGTAATCCCAGCTACTCAGGAGGCTGAGGCAGAGAATTGCTTGAAGCCTGGAAGGTGGAGGTTGCAGTGAGCTGAGATTGTGCCACTGCACTCCAGTGTGGGTGACAGAGTGAGACTCCATCTCAAAAAACAAACAAAAAAACAACCAAACAACAACAAGAAAAAACAATAAATACCTAAACAAAGGGGTAACAAAAATCTGGAACCATAACCAAAATATGAAGACTGGTTTTCTTAGGCAGTTACCACTATGGATGTGATAAAATTCTAAGGTGACTCCCACAATTCCCACCACCTGGTGTACATTCCCTGTAAATTCCCCTTCTCTTGAGGGTGGGCAGGGCTTGTAAATGTAATGGGATATCACTCTATGTTTATGTTATATTATATGGCAAAAGGGATTTTTGCACATGTAATTAAGACCTGTAATCAGCTGAGTTAATCAAAAGGAAGATTATCCTGGGAAGATCAGACCGACTCAAGTGAGTGCCTAGAAGGGGTCTAGTGATGGGAGATGAAAGAAGTCAGAGAGCTCCTGCAAGCCTGGAGTAAAGCATGAGCGAGACTGAGCAGAGGATTCAGCTAAGCTGCACCCAGACTCCTGACTACAGAAACAGAGATAGCCGATGTATACTGTCTTAAGCTAGCAGTTTTTAAAATTTTGTTTTGGTTTGTTTTTTTGAGACAGGGTCTCACTCTGTTGGCCAGGCTGGAGTGCAGTGGCATGAATACGGGTCACTATAGCCTTAATTTTCTGGGCTCATGTGATCCTCCTGCCACAGCCTCCCAAGTAGCTGGAACCACAGGTGCACACCACCACACCCAGCTAATTTATTTTTATTTTTTTATTTTTTACAGAGATTGAGGTTTCATGTTGCTCAGGCCAGACTTGAACTCCTGGGCTCAAGCAATCTTCCTGCCTCAGCCTCCCAAAGTGTTGGGATTACAAGTGTGAGCCAGCACGCCTGGCCTATTTTAAGCTAAGTCTGGGGTAATTTGTTACATAGCAATAGAAAATGAATATAGTGAGTGACTGTTGTGTTTTCTGTTTTCCGTTTTTTGAAATTCCCATGTATTACTTTCATAACAAACAAACTGAAGACAAAGTTGAAAACTCCATTTGGAACACAGGATTTTTTTTAAGTACATCATTGTTGGCATCCTGAGGCAAAGGGAGCTTCTCAGAGTTTCCTGACACTTGGGCCACATTCACAAACCTCCTTTCTCACCATCAATAAGTAAAAGAAGTTTCTCATGACACTAATTCAGAACCTGTTTTAAAAGGACTATGCCCGTATGATTTTGCGGCACTGTTCACAATAGCAAAGACTTGGAACCAACCCAAATTCCCATCAATGATAGACTGGATAAAGAAAATGTGGCACATATACATCAGGGAATACTATGCAGCCATAAAAAGGGATGAGTTCATGTCCTTTGCAGGGACAGGGATGAAGCTGGAAAGCATCATTCTCAGCAAACTAACACAAGAACAGAAAACCAAACACAGCATGTTCTCACTCATAAGTGGGAGTTGAACAATGAGAACACATGGACACAGGGAGGGGAACATCACACACAGGGGCCTGTCACTGGGTGGGGGACTGGGGGAGGGATAGCATTAGGAGTAACACCTAATGTAGATGACGATTTGATGGGTGCAGCAAACCACCATGGCACATGTATACCTATGTAACGAACCTGCACGTTCTGCACATGTATCCCAGAACTTAGAGTACAACAATAATAATTTTAAAAGGCTAACAGCTATACAGTGAGCCATTGATATGGTTAGGTAACCATATCAATTTGGCATTAAATGTAAATGGACTAAGAACTCAAATTAAAAAGCAGAAATTATCAACCTACATCACAAAAGCAATATACAATTTTATTCTGTTTACAGGAACATGTTTTATATATAAGCAATTGGATTAAAAGTAAAAGAATGAGAATATTTACCAGGAAAATCATATCACCTTGCTAGATCCAGAAAAAAAGTGACAAAGTTCAGTACCCATTCATGATAAAAACTCACAAAACTAGAAATAGAACGAAACCTTCTCAACCTTGAAAAGTGATCTACGAAAAGTTTACACTTAGTGTCATGTAAATCATGCAAGAACGAATGCTTTCTCCTAAGGTTAGAAACAAAGCCACGATGTTTTGCTTCAAACATTTATCTTGTATTGGAAATCCTAGCCAGCACACTCTGTGAAAAAAAAATTAGGTAAAAATTGAAAAGAAAGAAATAAAACTATTTCACACAGCATGATTATGTAAAGGTCATAGCATTTGAGATCAACGTACAAAGTCTGTGTTCCAGTAAAAATATATTTAAAAGTTAAAAAAGGAGTGTGCCTTATAATGTACCTTATTCCAGAAATAAACAGAGATCAGACCTGGGTGTCTATGAAAAATAGTTAGAAAGCACATGGGGATATATATAAATAAGTGTCCATCACTGTCTTGCTTATAAAGATAAAATTCAGAACACATATGAGCACTAGTAATTGCAGATTGATTAAAGTATGGTCAATTCATTCAATGGAATACTATGCACCCTTGTTAAAGATTACATAGCTGTATGTTTATTAATATAGAAAGATGTGCACGATATAATGTTAGGTATTTAAAAAACAGATTACAAGAACTTCTAACAGCATAGGCTGGGCGCGTGGCTCACACCCATAATCCCAGCACTTTGGGAGGCAAGGCAGGCAGATTTCCTGAGCTCAAGAGTTCGAGACCAGCCTGGGCAACACAGTGAAACCCTGTCTATACTAAAATACAAAAAATTAGCCAGGTGTGGTGGCATATACCTGTAATCCCAGCTACTCAGGAGGCTGAGGCAGGAGAATTGCTTGAACCCGGGAGGCAGAAGTTGCAGTGAGCCAAGATTACGCCACTGCACTCCAGTCTGGGTGACAGAGTGAGACTCCATCCCCCAAAAAAGAGAACTTATAACAGCATGATCTCAATTTTTTAAAAAAAGATATATAGGGATAGGTATATAAACAAGGATCTAGAGAAGGCAAGAAAGAAAAGTTGTTTGTAAGAGTGTACACCAAGGTGATAATAATGGTTATATCTGGTGGTTGTTTTATGGTCCTTTTCTTTTTGTTTATTTAGACTTTCTAATTTTTTCAATAAAAATAGATTGTGTAATTTTTCAAATGCAAAGAAAAAATTAACTATCTAATAAATTAAAGACACAGAAACATGCATGAGGCTGCTCATTAAAAGATTTCAGTTTCTACTTAGTAGTCAATAGCAGTTGATGTTCCTCAAGTTTTGTTTACTGGTGGCAACATTCCTATTTGCCCTCATGTTTATGGCGATGGTTCCATCTATTGATGCTTTTTTTTTTTTTTTGAGATGGAGTCTTGCTCTGTCACCAGGCTGGAGTGCAATGGTGCCATCTTGGCTCACTGCAACCTCCGCCTCCCAGGTTCAAGTGACTCTCTGCCTCAGCCTCCCAAGTAGCTGGGACCACAGGCCTGCGCCACCACACCCAATTAATTTTTGTATTTTTAGTAGAGATAGGGTTTCACCATGTTGACCAGGATGGTCTCAATCTCTTGACCTCATGATCTGCCTGCCTCGGCCTCCCAAATATTGATTCATTTTAATAGAGGACTGGTCTCCAGAATACTCTCATGAATCTGTTTTTCTTAGCACTAATGGCATATTTTCCAGATACAAATTACAGGGACCAGTTCTCAATCACTGTGTTGTTATCATAAAACATGTAGAAAGCACTGAGAATTCCATCTCCATCATATGTATTGATGCTTTCAGTATGAGGTACCCAGCAGAAGACATTCCAACTGAGAAAATGAACCCTTTCCATCACCTGCCCCTCACCTTACACTGATGTCTCAGGGATGTTCTCACTCTTCAGGTTCAGAGTCTTCCTGCTGTGTTCAAAGTCATGGGAACAAAAGGCATTTAAAGTCCTAAGATTACTGGCAATGATGACCAATGAGATATCTTCCTAGTGAGGTGAATGCTTGGCTGGAAGAGCACATCTGTGTACATGAGAGAGTAGAAAGACCTCTGCCACAGGGAAGCTGTAAGTGAGGGCTCTGCCACCAACTGGAGAGCCTAGTCCAGTGGTTCTTAACTGGAGATGATTTAGGCCCCCAGGAGACATTTGGCAATGTCTGATGATATTTGGATTGTCACATGTGTTTTTGGCATCTAATAGGTAGAGGTCATAGATGTTGCTAAATGTTCTAAATTCACAAGACCACTCCTCACAACAAAGAACTTTCCAGTCCAAAATTTCAGTGGTGTCCAGCTTAAGAAGCTCTGGCCTAGAGTATTAGAGAGATATAAAGCTGGTGGTATCAAGGGCCTGACCAGGTGAGAGCAGAGCTCTTTTACAAGCTAAAACTACCCCAAAACAGAGCAACAGCCAAAGTTAGACCCAATTCCAGCTGACACTGAATAACCAGAAGTAGATCGATCCTACTCATACAATTAGAAAACCAGACAAATATATGAAAATAACACTTATGGTCACCCGACAGCTAAGGACTGTCATCTCCAAGAGAAAGAAACAACTGAGGATAGCCCTATGGTTGCCCAGATTACTGCTGGAGGCATTTTCTAGGCTGCAGCACAGACAGGAAGGGGATGCCCAAGTAGAGTCAGGAGGTCTCCCTGAGGTGAGGAGATGGAGCAGAGGGTCCAGTGAGGGCAGGGCTGTTGGAATTATGGGGAAGCAGCACAAGTCTATGCAGAAAGCATCCTGGGCCCGGCTGAGTACTGGTCTACGCATGCTTAAGGGGAAACTACCTGGGACTGGAGAAAGAACCATCAGAAAGGAATACACAGAACAATTCCCAGGGCTCACACAGGGCTGAGTATGGTTTATGTTCCCACTAGCCAGGGTGGAAGGGCTCTTAATGCATGTGATAATGGGTAAAATCCTCAGAAATGCATGAACTTAATAGTGGGGGCAAATTGGCCCTGGAATAAAGGCTGCCCTGGGCCAGACCTAACAAAATTTAAAAGCAAGCACCAAAGGACTGAGTAGATTCCAAAGAATTTAACTATATGCCAAAACAAAATTCAATACTATTTGAAGGAATACAACAAAATCCAGCAAACAACAACATAAAAATCACAATATCCAGCATCCAATAAAAACTTACCAGACAGCCCAGGTGCGGTGGCACATGCCTGTAGTCCCAGCTACTTGGAAGGCTGAGATAGGAGGATTGCATGAGCCCAGAAGTTGAGGCTGCAGTGAGCTGTGAACCCACCACTGCACTCCAGGCTGGGTGACAGAGCAAGACCCTGTCAAAAAAAAAACAAAAAAAAACTTACCAGATATGCAAAGGAAAATATGACCTATAGCCATAGGAAAAAAAAATCAATCAAGAAATAAAGACCTGGAAATCATAGAGATTATAGAAATAACAGACAAGGACCCTAAAATAACTTTTATTGTTATGTTCTATATGTTCAAGAAAATAAACGTGACCAAGATGAGGAAAGAAAAGGAAGACATAAAATATTGAGAGTGCTGATTTATTTCTTCATCTCAGCACTTAGGAACATGGTGGTGTGCTAGGCTCTGGGACAACAGAGATGAGTAAGCCACAGCCCCTGCTCTTCTGCAGCTTATTTAGTAGAAAAGGCAGATGTTGAACCTATTATATATGATAGAATGTGATAAATGCCAGTGTAGTTTTGGGCAAAGTGTTGGAGGAACACAGCAAAGTGGGGTGTAACCATATATGGTAGGCAGTAGGGGGTAAGATGAGGGTCCTTTATCCTTAAGACAAATAGTAATAGCCAACTTTATGCAATAGCAAAAATAATTTGCCAAATATTTATTGTGTACCAAGGACCATAAGAAGCTTAGGGAAGAAATTGAGAAATAAAAACAGAAATGCACCCCTCCTCTCCTAAAAGTAATATTTACTGACCACTAAAAACCATTTTATCTTCACAACAACTCTGCAGGTGCGCTCTGGTAGATCGCATTAATGTTCCCCAATTTTTAACTCCCTTTTGTATCCACTCCTTTTGACTTGTACCTGAAGTTCTTTCCATCAAAGGATCAGAACTGATTTTCCTGCCCCACCACTTTTTGTTTGGCCACATGACTTGCTTTGGCCAATGGAAATGTTACCAGATGTGATATGACCAGAGACTTGAAAAATGCGTGTGCATGTGGGCTTATTTTCCTGTGTATGTGCCAGTAGCATGAGGAGAATATGCCTGAAACCAGGAAGAGGATGAGAGACAAATGGTACAGAAGCATTACAACAACCCACAGACCTGCAGTAAGAAGCAGGTTCACTGAATAGAGCTCAGTCTAGATCAGCAGAACCCCAACCCGCCCACAGATGTATAAGCCAACAAATGCCTATTGTTGCATGCCACTCATATTTTGCGCTTGCTTGTCAGACAGCAATATCTGACTGACATGCACCGTCAGATGAAGGATGAAGGTTAAATGACACAGCTAGAGTGATATTCCTAGTAAACAGTAGAACTGGGATTTGAATTTACATCTGCCTGATTCCAGAGCCAGCATTTTAACAGATTGCTGCTTCCCAGAAACCTCACTCCTGGGAATTTTCCTGAAGGCAATGGTTCCAAAAAAGGTTATATGCACATATATATTTACTGAAGTTTTGCTTATAACATTAAGAAAAATGAAAACACCCTAAAGTCTGCAAAGTAAAAGAAGCAGTTAAGCAAAGCATAATCTACCATCTTGAAGAAATGACTTGTGCTTATTAAAATGAAAATTATGAAAAATATGTAACATTAGAGATCTATATTCTAATGTTAATCTTGAAAACGAAAATATATTTTGTAGGTCAACTAAAAGTAAAATCGTGCATATAAATATGCAGATTTATGTATGTGTTTGCATACATATATGCAAATAGACAAGGCCAGAAAATCAGTTTATAAAATGAAATCAATTTCAGAGAGTCGTGGGATTAGAAGCGATGTATTTTAGTCTTTAAATTTTCCATTAGAGTTGTTATAATAAAAACAGTGATTAAACTGACACACACATAGGTTTGATGTCACTCCTAATCCACTCAAAGGACTTACGCAGCCACCCACTGCCAGGCTTCCAGCAACCTGGGTGTCACCGAGCTCTTTCTCCCCAATCCTGTTAATGGACTTCAGAGTGCATCTTTACCATTACAAACCCCAACTGCAGGCTGCTGAGGCTTACACTTGGCCCTAGGGAAGAAAAAGGAAAGGCCCTCAATCCCCGGAGGTCTTGCATTTGGCAGCCAGGACAGATTTTTCCATTAATAAGATATTTCGAGTCAAAGTTGGAGCCAATTCTTATCTCTCATGGTCACCCTGGTTAGAGGACAAGGAAGGGATGTGAATATGAGGGGCATTCGCCTCCTCCCTCCTGCCTTTCCAGAATTCAGAGATAACTTGTACAAGAGCACTTACGGGTGCCAGGGCTCTCCGCTGGACACGTGGCACAAAATATCCCATTTAATCTCTGAGTAATGTCACTATCCCATTTTCTAGGTGACAGAGCCCAGTCTTAGAGAGGTTAGTCCTTTGCACTGTTCAGTGGCCTTGGGCAATATATTGGACTAATCAAGTAAAAAGTGGATATTCTTGTTTCCCTGCTGGACCATTAGACACCAATTCCCCAATGACTCCCACTGGAAAGACTTCAGGTGCCTTAAAGGTGGGTTAGAGAAAATACTGTATTTTTCCATCAATAAAGTCTTTCCCCCAGTACAGCAACTCAGATCCCAGGTCTTTGCCAGAATGTCCTTTCCACCCAGGAGGTTCCTTTCACCTCTCAAATGGCACCTGTTGATTATTCACACCTAGGGAGGAGGAACAAAATATTCCTTTCTGGGGAACCTCTTTATATTGTAATACTTGGTACCATAAACTTTGTCCTGTGAAACAACTAGTGCTGCCATTCTCTGTGTATTGTCATTATCTTCACATGTCTATTTCTCCTCCTAGATTGTGAACTTCCTGAGGACAAGGACCTTTTTCACTGGATTCATTTTTGTATTCCCCATAACTGTACATGCACAGCACACAGTAGAAAGTCAATTAATGCTTGTTGAATATAACTCAGTGTAACTATAGCCCCCATTCAAAGTGGAGAAAGGGAACTAACCATTCCCTTTCCCTTAGTGCCTACTAAATGCCAGGCACCAGGTTAGGCACATTACCATGTTACTCTGTCTGCCATCTCATTTAATTGTTGCAACAATTACAGAAGGTGGATGTGATCATCCCCATTTGCAGATGGTAACGCAGTTCAGGGAAGATCAATGACTTGCCCATGGTCATGGAGTCAGTAGGCAGGAGAACCTGTTCACTCTCACATCTGTTTGGCTCCAAAGCCCAGCACTCTCATTCTCTTCCTGAATCATGCTGCCCTCCACTTGGCAGAGAAGGCACACACCCCTGCACACAATGGATGAACCAAGTATTTTCAGACATTCTTCACTAAAGAGCCTGTCCCCCTGCTGGAGTTGTCCTGATTTCCAATCCGCCTGTGGCCTGGAGTGTCAGCCTCTGGGGGTGGCTGCCACAATAGGGCACCCCTGCACTCTGCTTCCTGGCAAGCACCATCTCAGTTCCCAGGAGTCTCCGCTCAACAGGCACCTCGTGAGGTTTTTGTGATTCAGGAGGACACTGAACACAAAGCACAGGGCCACAGGCTGGCCTTCCAAGAGCAGAGTGAACTTGCTGGGGTGAAAAACATCCTCACCCACCAAAGGCACAGGTGGGGACTCTTCAAGGTGCTCAGCAACTTGCAAATGCAAACCCAGGGCAAAAAAGGGTATTCTCACAAATCTAAAACTTTTCCATCATGTGTCCCAAAATTCTTGCAGCCTCTGCTCATTATCCAATTCCAAAATCACTTCCACATTTTTAGGTACTTGTAACAGCAGCACCCCCATTTCCTGGTATTAAAATATGTATTCATTTCCTAGGGTGGCTGTAATGAATAACTACAAATGTAGTGGCTTAAAACAACAGACATTGATTCTCCCACAGTTCTGGAGAGCAAATGTCTGATTTCAAGGTGTTGGCAGAGCCACACTCCCTCTGAAGGCTGTAGCGGAGAATCCTTCTTTCCTCTTCCAGCATCTGGTGGCTGCAGGTGTCACTTGGCTTGTGGTTGCATCACTCCAATCTCTGCCTCTGTCTTCACACAGCCTTTACCCTGTGACCCTATGTGTCTCAATTCTCTCTTTGCTTTCTCTTGTAGGGATACCAATCATTGGATTTAGGGCAAACCCTAAATCCAGCATGATCTCATCTCAAGATCTTTAATTATATCTGCAAGGACCATATTTCCGAACGAGATCACATTGATAGACTTGGTCTTAGGATTTGGACACATATTTTTGTGGGATACTACTCAGTCCATTACAACACTCTGTTCTTTTAATTTCTTCAGAAGCCAAAAAGTATAAAATTCAGCATTAATAACTTCCTTCTTGCATCTCAAAATACATTTTTGGTCTTATTAAAGACTTACATTGCCTTGGTGGAACTGCTGTAGCTGACTAGCTATCAATGATATATGAAATGAACATTCTTTGTCCGATACAAGAGGAAGAGAAAGACCTGAGAAAGACTCACATGGTTACAAATATCCATTGGCCAAAGAACCAAGCACACTTAAAAATGAACACAAAGTTAGCCATGTGGATGAAGATTCGTATTTCTCTTTACTATCTTTTAACCACCAGTAGGTAGTAAATAGATCTGGAGTCTGAGAGATTCAAGTTCAGATCTTGACTTTGCACTTCTCTCCTGTATGTTTTTCAGCATGTTTATATCTCCAAGCATGTTTCTTCATTTGTAAAATGGAGATTAGAATAATAACAAAACATGCCCTTCCAACCTTCCAGAGAGGTTTCGAGGATAAAATGGTGTATGTGTAGGCACTGTGCAAATATCTGTGGCTATTTTGAGAGATTCTTGCAGTCGTGATTTACCAAATTGAGTCTCTCAAGATATGATAACCGTTCATACACTGGAAGGTGAAATGTGGGAGGAGCTTAAATTCCATCTGTGTACCTTCCCTACAGCTGTCATGTTAGGTGTTGATGATGGGAAGAGAATGCGAAAGGATCTACTAGCTGCCTGCCCTCTTGTTTTTTCTAATCCCACTTCAAGGCACCATGAGTGTCAGAGCAAATACTGCCTCCTCCCTTTAGAATGTTAGCAGTACAAGCCAAGTGTGCTCAAAAATGCTTGATAAGGCACAGTACACTTAGATGTACCTCCTAGATTATCCCCTATTTTATCACATTAATTATGTGTTTATTCTCTACAGAGCCTCCCTTCTTCCCTTCTATTAGTTTCAGTATTCACTCAACAACTGGGCCATGCCTTGGGCTCGCACTGGTGCTACAGGTTATGGGAGTCAGGGACTCTGCCCTTTAGAATATGGTGTCCTAGTAAATGGGAAAACTACCTAAATAATTAAATATGCCATAAGATGTGCCATCTCAGAAGCAAGTCAAGCTTCTCTGGGTTGGAAGAGTGTAGCCCAGAGAGAACAGCAGGGGCACAGGTTGACAGGAGTGAGAAAATGAAAGCTTTTTAAAAGAAGATATCAGGATTTTTTAAATCAAGCAATTTGATTACAAAAATTTATTTGGATTGTAAGTGGTCCATAAATGAAACAATACCAATTCATGGGGTTTTGCTTTTGTTTTAATTGAGTATGTTGCCTTTTTATTCATTTTCGGAATGCTCTAAGGTTTCAGTTGTTAGGACCTGGATCCCACAATGAGATCTCAAGAGTGAAGTCTTGGTGCGTGGCTTCTGGGTCTCCACCTGGCTGTCTTGTCATTCTGCTCATGTGAGAATGGACCACGTGCTGCAGCTGCTAGGTGCAGGATATGAAAGAGGAAAGCAGTAAAAGAGGGGGCTTAGAAGAGTTAGTGAGGTCTGGACCTGGAGGGTCAGAAGGAAGGCTTTGGATTTTATCTCTCGGCTCATAGGGATCCAGCGAACTGTAAGCAGGACGGTGACCACATCAGCTGTGCCCCAGCCCTCAGAGATGCAACCTAAGGGAATGCTTCCCACAGGAAACATACCGTGGCAGTTATCGGAGCTGAGGGTTGAGAGAATGGGATCTTAGCAAATGACTTGGCACCGATGCAATCTCTGCAGCAATGTCCCCAACACATGTCAGAATAAAAACATTCGCCTGGCTCAGTGCCCCTAAAATCTCCCACTAGAAGGAGCACCTTGGAGAGTGAGTGCGTCAAGGGAGCTAAAGAAGAAGAGCATCCCCTAAAGGCAAAAAGAAGATGCAGTGATAAGCAGGATGCGATTTGGAAAAGGGCAATGGAAAACCAGCGGAGAGATAACCCAAAAATGGGCTCTCCACCAGGGCCCCAAGAGCACAGAGATGGAAGGAAAAACTTCAGTAGCTCATTTTCTGACAGGACATGCCTAACTCCCCAAGACCTCTAAAAGTCAAGATAAAAAACAAGCATATTCGAGACCTATACAGGAACTCCTGCCAGTAAATACACTGTGTTCAAGATGGGTTTAGCAACCAACCCAACCAGGTAAACTAAAACGAGGTGGGCCACAGTTTCTATTGGTCTCTGTTTCCAGGTGGTTTTGGATCCCTTGGAGTAGCGCTAACAGACACCAAGAGTAGGAATTAGAGGAGTCTAGATTGGTAGATGTGACAAACTAAAATGTAATACTCTTGCATATCGAAAAATCCACAGATACAAAATTAAAAGGCAAATTTAGACAAGAAGAGCTTTATGCACAAAACTGTGTTTAATCATTTTATATATTTTCATGAAAAATTGAAGACAACCTAATAATCCTACAGTCGGCTTTTAAAAGGTAGTTATGAAGACTGGTAAATGTGGAAAGTGCTCGCAAATGCATAACTAAGGAATAGAAACAGAACATGACATTTGGAATATACAGTATAATTTTATCCAAATAGCAATAAAAGTGCTATGCATAAAGAATCTAGAAAAAAAATTTTAAAATATTTGTTCCTTCTTGTTCTCTTGGGTAAATGCTATTAACCAGAAGCTGATGGAAATGTTTTTGGACAAAATCCATCTGTTTAAGATTCATCTTGCTTTTGGAGTCTGATCTCTCATCTCAGTTTGGGAAAAGCTATCTATGAAAATATGTATTTTTTTTTTTTTTTTT
>NW_012101954.1:2392700-2454141 GCF_000951045.1 Mandrillus leucophaeus
CCATGGCCCCTGTGCTCTGCTCTGTGAAGGGAGGAGTGGGGAACAGGCAGGTAGAGAAGGTGGCATTGCATGCAGAAGGCTTCCCCTGCAGTTTGCAGGTGGGACTCAGAGGAGAACTGTTCAGCTCTTTGGCCCCATGAGGATCTAGCACAAAGCAAGCCCTCCATAAATGCTAGTTAAAATGTATTAGAAGCATAAACAAAGTGTATGTTTAACCAGGCTCCTGGTACAAACCAAATATATGTACACAGAAGCCAGAGTTTATTTCAAGGGCCAAGGAAGAAAAAAACACTCTATTAGGCTCTTTCGTGTCTTTCTGGGGTGAAAAAGTTGTCACTTTTGCAAATGATTACAGCCCTCACCTAATTCTCCCATTGTATGTTCTGTCTGGCATGGGGAACTCACCTCGAGGAGGAGGACGGGAGGGTGAGCATAGATGAATGTGCCCCAGCACCGGGGGACTGCCAGCATGAGCAGCAAAGGCTTCCTAAAGGTCTCTGTGCCCATGTGGAGCAGGTGGTAGGGACAAACTGCTGTGTACCAAGAGGAGAGACTGAAGAATAGCAGAAACAAAGTTCCCAATGGAGTTAGAAATATGAGTGGACACAAACTTCTATGATTTTCTGCTGAGGCCCCTACTATAAAAGACTGCTTGCCATCTGTTTCTGGAAAAAGAGCCTTCTGGGTGCATTAACGTTATTTACAACTAGGCTGTTTCCACCTATGCTAGCACTGATGCAGGCAGTGGGTGTATGGAAATTGTAAAGACAAACATAGAATAGCCCTGCTCTTAAGAAGCTTCCAGTCTACAGAGGCATCTTAGTCCTCCTGGGCATACAGAGATCTGAATTCAAATCTCAGCTTGGGCTCTGGACAACCACATAACCTTAAGTAAGTCTCAACTCCTACCCTGACCTATTTGCGTTATCCACAAAGTTGAGGTGATGTATTTAGGAATTCCCACTCCTCTGAGCTGCTATTGGCATCCATCAGCAGAGTGCTTTTGCAATCTGAAAACTTCCTCCAGCATCACTAAGAACCAGGAGGATAACCTCTCAACTTCCCACTGAGCACGTCAGCATCTCCACTGTGGCACCCAGGGAAAGGAAAGCCCTGGGCTCGGATGACTCCAGGAACCACAGCGTGACCATTGCCCCGTGTGTACGGTAATTTCACCAAGGGCTAAGTGGCTAGCAAATTGGGAAGAGCAGGGTTTGTTATTATCTCTCCTCTCAGTATCCCCCGTATATCTCTCTATTGCATATGCAGCGAGTCTGAACCCAGTTCATAAAACACAGGTTTGCACATGATGAATCTTTATTTTACTACAACTCAACTTAAATTCTATCTGAAGCCCATTCTACTTGAAGGCAGAAAATGTAATCTTAGCCAATACTGGGAAATCTTTGCACTTAGGTTTAAACACAGACAGTTCAGAATTCCCCCTGTCCCCTTCCTTTCCCCAGGAGTAACATCAGAGTTCAGGGAGCTCCATGCAGGATCATTAGCTCCAGGTAGGCAAAAAGAAAGAGTTCATATTCCCCAGTCCTTGTTTCCCAATGCAGAAATATTTGTCGAGTAGTACTCCAGGCTCTTTTCCTCATGCCTCTATGACTTATCTAAGAGAAGCTACGCTTATTTTTCTGTTTCTCTCTCTTTAAGATCTGTCTACAGAAATCATCCACTCCCATCTGCCCCTGCCAAGGAAGGGCTGCAGTTGACTTGCACTTCTGTGAATACATTAGTCCATGGAACCCTGGCGTGCTGTATCTATTAGTAGATCCATTGTTTTCACTGAACTCAGCCATCTCGTCTTTCTCCCTTACAGAGATGGTGCTTGGATTTAAGACAACCCAACTTCTCTATCTCTCAATTATTTCTGAACTTAGATGATGGACAGGGATGTTATTATGAGCCCCCTCCGATCCTTATGAGTGGTGTCTGCCCACGTAGGCATCTGCTGATGTGTCTGTATTTCTCTGCTCCCCAGAGCAGGGGCTCAGCCAACATGAGCTAATGCAAACCCCATCGTGTCTATGAGTCTGCCAGTGCCTATTCTCTTGGCTGACTCCCCTCTTCAGCACACAGGAACATGTGTATTCCTTCCCACACCATTCTGACAACTCTGAGGGCTCCCTGACCCTCACAGCCCACTCTTCTTTATCACCCCCATGCCATGATGGTGCAAGGAAGTTGCCCCCTGGGCTTCTCTGTACTCTCAGATCCCCAAATTCCTCTGAGAATTACGTTGTTTCAGAGACCCAGCCTGTATTAGTTTCCTAGGGCTGCTGTAACAAATTGCCTCCAATAGGGTGACTATAGCAACACAAATTTATCCAGTTCTGGAGGCTAAAATTCTGAAATCAAGGCAGCGGGACCTTGCAGTGGGACCAAGGCAGCATGCTCTCTGAACATGCTAGAAGAGGATCTTTGCTAGCTGCTTCTAGCGTCTGGTGCTGGCGGCAATTTTTGGGGTTTTTGGACTTAGGAATATATCATTTCAATCTTTGCTTTTGTCTACACACAGCCTTTTTCCCTGTATCTGTGTCTCTGTGTCCAAGCCTACTCTTCTTATAGGAACACCAATCATTGGGTTAGGGTCCACCCTAATCCAGCATGGCCTCATCTTACCTTGGTTATATTGGGAAGACCCCATTTCTAAATAAGGTCACAATCACTTGTACTAGGGGTTAGGATGTCAACTTCTCTTTCTGGAAGACAGTTCAACTCATAACACAGTCCCATGCTTGAAGTATATCTTAGAATTACAACATCTCTCCTCCCTTCTTTCTCTGTCTCTCTCTTTCACACACGCGCACACACACACACACACACACACTCACAGTCACACCTCATTTCCAACTCTTCTTTCTCTTGCAACTCAAAGATATTTTCAACTCTCCAGGTGGGGAAAATACTATCTGTTGTAGTTATTCTACCAAATCTTCTTCCCTTAGGTATAGACAGCAGTTTTTCATTTGTTTGTTTTATTTTAAAAGCCAGGAACTTGGGGCCTTTGTCTTTTGGCTTCTGGGCCACCCCTTCCTTGAGGTCGCTGGTGTCTCCTGTCTCTTGGCAGGAATGGGAAGAAGATCTCAGGGAAATGGGCATGGGAGGAGCCACATATTTCTCAATATCATCCTGGAACACAGACATTTCGTTCAGAATATTTTCTGAGTCTTTCTTGATTTTCACCAGTTTTTCAGCCTTCTGCCACCACTGGGATCTTTGGCTCTGAAAATTCTCATAAGGAGAGAGGATAAAAGATGAGAGGCCATGCCACATTTGCAGAAGTGGCCCTCCTGCCACTTGTAAAGGCTTTGCAGGCTGTTGGTGAGAAAGCGGGAGCTTGTACACCTTCATCCAAAGACCTGAGTGTCCATCAATGGTGTGGCTGGAAAGGAGAGAAGAGCCAGTCTGATGAAAGACTGTCCCCAGGGGAGCCAGACAGCCTGTTTCAGAGGTTTATTTTGAAATGCTTGGCCCATGTCTCCAAGGCTCCTTTAAAATATAGATGTAAATAGGAACCACACAAATCTTCATGGTAGTTATATCAACATTTTTCCAGTATTTCCAAATGCAAGTCCTCTTTTGACAAACATAAAAATTTCAAGGCCTTCTTTCAAGTTATTCAGAATTTCAAAGTAAATAGGGTATCATGCTGACCAACAGCAGAGTAATATTATTCGAACGGTTTCTTCAATCTCCACCTCTCTCCCCTACGCCCTGGGGATTCGAATCTTTCCCACTAGGGGGTGAGAGAAGTTCCTCTCTTCTGCCTAGTAATAAGCACCAATTTGGGGCTTTAAAATCCTGATCGTCTCCTTAGATTTAGAAAACAAGGTCCTGGGAGAATTTGGTCCTGGACAGATAAGTTACAGGGGTTGGCAGTGAAGGAATAGTGGACCAAATGGGAGGAGTTTTTGCAGGGAAGAGCGAATCTTGCAAAGCTACCATAGCAGAGGCTTCAGGGCTATATGAAAACACCCTGGGTCTTGGGAAGGCCTTGGGGAAGTAGGGGCAGGGAGTGGACAGGGAGACTGGAGAAAACACTGGACAAGATGTCAGAAGACCCTGGTTCGAGCCCTGCTGCTTACAAGTCATATGACTGCAGTCAAATCTCTCAACAAAACTGTTGTCGTAGGTAGCACAAGGCTGAACACTCAGAATTCACATGGGAACTAGGGGAGATAATTCCACGTGAAGTTCTTCACCCAGTGCTAATTTCCTACTCAGCCCCCTGCCTCATTCAGATGAGCCTGTTAATAACAATCCACTCACTGGCGGGAAGTGGAATCCAGGCTGAATCCAGTTTAGAAATGGTCTAGTTCCCATGTCATTTCAGCACTAACCTCTTCTCCAGACGTGGCCCACCAACTCGGAGGCAGGCTTGTCCCAAGGCCACTACCACCATCACACACTGGTGGCTTCGGACATCCCGTTCACGAACCCATGTGTAATGCCCAGACTTAGATTCTGATGACAAGGGCCATTCCAGGCTGAAGTGGCAGACGCTTTGCCATCAAATACCAGCCTGAATGCGCTGTAGCTTCAGAGGTTCACGCTGATGCTGGGAGATATTCTAAGCTCTCTACCCAGACAATGACAGATTGCTGCCTGCATATATTTTCTCCTCTTTTGGCAAAGTAAAAGGAGTAAGTTCATTCAAAAGGAGAGAAAGGGGTGTTCTCTTGGGATGCTCAATCTGAATATAGTTCTGAGGCTTAAGGAAGGAGTTAATTCTGCTGTTAACCTTTAGAAGCAAGAAAAAAAATAGATGGGAAGTAAGGTTGAGGTCTCCAGTTAGTAGTTTTTTTTTTTTTTTTCAAAAATTCTGTCAGATTTAATTAAATCATCGCAAGTGCCTTTAAAGGGCTCTGTGTGGTTGTCCTGCATGGATGGAGGAGCTTGATCCAAGAGGCAGGGAGAGCTTTGGTATCATGCCAACTTCTGTTCTTTCCCAGGCAAAAATCCCAAGTCAGTCCAGTAGTATTCATCATTATGTGGACCCAGAAGGCCATCAAACACAGAGCTGGCAACGGGTCCTGAGGCTCAGCACAGTGTAGGAATTTTGCCAGAAAGTCCAACACGCACATCTTTCTCCCCTGAACTGGCCTAGCCTTTGTCTGTCATGCTGCGTCTGTGTTGCATTTACTGAGCTTCTAAGCTACAGCTTCCCTGTCCTCTTTATTCTCCTGCAGCACCAGGGAAACAAAAAACAAGGCTGAAATTCCATTCTCTCATTTAACAGACATCCACTGAAAAAGAAGACTCTATAGGTAAAAACATATTTAATATACATTATAATATATGAAATAATATAGGTAAAAATGATTATAGCAAACACTGATGAGCCTGGCAGTGTTCTAAGCACTTTGTTTTCAAAATATAAAACAAAACAAAAACTAAATGCAAAACTATGTGTGTCATCAATTGTGCTATTCACCAGACCACCCCAGATCTCCCCATTCTGAGCACATGGTTGGATTGGACATCTTGTTCCCACTGTGGTTGGGAGGGGCCATGTGACTCATTCTGGCCAATGAGTTTTGAGCAGAAGTGAAGCATGTCATTTGCAGGCTAGAGTATTTATTGCTGCTGTGGGACCCTCCAGTTGTCTCTCTTCCTCTGGCATAGTAACTGGCAATTTGGGGAATCAGTGTATCCTACCAACTTACAATGGTCATGTGGTACGAATGGAAAATAAACCATGTTTATTGTTAATTTGAGTCACTATTGTTTGGGTTATTGATTAGTGTAGCCTAGTCTAGTCTTGCTGATTAAACTTAAATAATCATAGGCTATTTTTGAAAAGATATACAAAAATTTGGCAACGAAAGATAACTGGAATCAAGAGTGAGAGATATTTTATACTTTCTTTTTTGTACTATATGTTTTGTTTATCACGTCCATGCAAAAACCCCTTTCTCTACCACTAAACTGAAACAAATGAATGAATGAAATGTATGGAGCTGACACTATGTGCTAGGCATCCTGCCAGGCAATTAGGAGACAAAGCTTGAAGCTATTCTATTTTCCTGGCTAAGGGTCTATTTGGCTGATCTTCCTGATTTTTCTCTGATTATCTGTATCTTGCTTAAATGGATCCTCCCCACACCATACAATGCTCCTCTTAACATTCAGATCCAGCACAGTAAAGAGAACAGAGCCAGCATCTTTTTGGCCAGGTCAGAGAAGTCCCATGGAGCCTGTCCATTATTATCACTGATGGCTAACTTGGAGTGGGTTTGGGAAAGGCTGTAATGATACTCGCAGCCTCTCAGCTTGTGAACAGCACTGCAGCTGGTCACTTGAGGGGCACTCCCTGGCCATCGGATGTGAGCCTGAAGCAGGCTGTGTCCTGAAAAATCTTCTGTTGTGAGTAAGCCCATGTGACAATTCTCCTTTCGGGAGATGGGGGCCAGGGTGTGAGGTAGGGTTCATCATTTAGCTGCAGAAACCCAACTACAGCAGCTCAACTAAATAAGGGGTGACTCTCCCCTATAACAAGGAGCCTAAGGAGGCCTCCCAGAGGAGGTGCAGCAGCTTGTGTACCAGGCTCTATCACACCTGTCACCTCATGGCCATAAGATCAAGTGGCTCTATCTTGTGCCTCCCATCAGCATTCCTGGCCAGAAGAAGAGGCAGAAAGGAAGCAAGAAGGCATTAACAGCTGTGTCAGCAAAGCACAAAGTTACTCAGAAATCCAATCTGTATTGACTGGAAGTAGCCTTGCATAATAGATAAAAGGACTAACTCTAAAAACTGACTGGGTTCAAATCCTGGCTCCACCATTTAATAATTGTGTGTTCTCAGCCTACTTACTTAACCTCTCTGTATCTCAGTGTTGTTACAGATAAAACAGGAATTATAGTACCTCCCTCCTAGAAAAATTGTGGGGACTAAATTGTAAAGTGCTTAGAGCCATGCTTTGTCTGTAGCAAGTGCAACTTAAGTGTCTGCTAGATAAACACTTGACCAACCCTCCTGCAAGGGAGTCTGGGAAGGTGAGTACTTTAGCTAAGTATGTTATTGCCCTGATCAAAAGCAGGAATCTGTTAATAAGTAGGAGAGGAAGAAATGGAAGAATGCCTACCTACTGGGTAGGCATTCAGCAATGCCTGTCATGGCCAGCAGGATGGACAGGGGCCAGAGTTTGAGTCTAATGAGTAAAGTGAAAAAGAGAGGAAAGAGTCAGAGGGCTAAAACCCTGAACCGAAATCCTTTGTTGGTGTTGGGGTGGAGTTGGGAAGTAAAGAGCAATATACTGTTCCTGAGCCTTGGTCTGAATGGGACCTAGGAAAGAGAGGCTGAGCAGCTATAGGAAGAGAAAAGAAATATGAGAAATAATAACAGCTCTCATTTACTGAACAGCTTTAGTTGCCAAGTACTTTACATATTATTCAGTGCTCATCTCATCTCAACTTTGGCAGGATAGCATAATATCCCCCATTTTACAGATGAGGAAACCAAGGCTCAGAGAAGTTCAGTAAATTGCCCAAGGTCACCCAGCCCATAAGTGGTAGCATGAGTACCAAGGCCTCAGCTGTAACTATTCTGCCTCTCAGTTTTTCATCAACTGCCTTGAGTGACAGGCCCCTGCTCACCACTGAGATGACCTGTGGATACCTGAGATTGTCCTATATGACACTACATTTGTCTCCACTCAGAAGTACTTGGCTGGTGGATATACTGGCATTCCAGCAACCACTAGCTGACGATGTCGGAGCAGGAACTAGGATTGGATGAAGCCTGGATGGGAAAAGTCACGGGTGGGAGGTTGACCAGGAGACCTGGTCGAGTATGTGCTCTGAGACAGTGTTAGCCAGGCCTAAGTCACACTTTAGATCTGGAACAATACTGTAATAGCTGTGTACCTGGAGTGGTACCTGGAGAAGGGAGGGCCAATTAAACTCAAAGCCAGATCCAGGTCGGTGATAGGGGATGCGGGATGGAGCATTGGCAGTGTGGGGTGGGGGCAGAGCCAGGTTCCAGGAAAGGAGGCAAGGGAGGACTCTGCAAGGGTCAGGGCTCTGGCTCCAGAGACTGCTTCCATCCAGTGGGGTATGAGAGGACAAGACGGAAACTCTCAGGAGGGAGGCCTGGGCTCCCACTCATAGGCTGATATTCAAACATGCACAACCAGTAAGGCAGATGGGGGCACCTGAGCAGGTAACTATGCTGGACTAGGAGCCTGGAGCCCCCTACTATGCCAGGAACACTGACCCTTTCGTCGTTAGACCATGAACGAAGTCTGGGTTGTCTCAGGAGGTCCCAGGGGCTTATGCAAGGCTTATGCAAAGCCTTTAGACTCAGCAGTAGTTTTCCAATTCCTAAGAAAGCATTTCAGTGTTTTAACAAGTAGCATATCTGGTGAAATGTCAGCCCTACACTCACCAGCTAAATTCCAGACACCCTCCCTACCACTGTGGGCATTTATTACCAAAGGGCCTCTGTCCTGCTCAGGGTGGGCTCAGGACAGAGCAGGACCTAACCTGCAGAGTCGGTGGCTTACCACCCCCAGACCTAGAGGTAGGGCAGACCCACTCCCCCTTTGTTCTTTCTTTCAATGTTTCAGTTTGGAAAGGGAAGGGTAGGAGTTGTCTGCTTTTTGTTTTCTACTTTGAGAGATATTTGTGGGGATCAGGCAGCTGTCTGAGGGTATCCCCATGGTGCCCTGTCTGGCCTGAGGGCTGAGGGGCAGGCACCAGTGAGCTTCAGGGCCCCTGCCTTCCTGGAACAGGTAATACAGGTTATTCTCTCATCTTCTGCTAATTGCTTCCTTTCTTTAGGCAGTGAGATTTTTCATAAAAACGCAATTCTGTTTCTACCCCGTCGCCCTCATATCCACCCCCACAAGCTGCTTTCCACCAACAACAATTTGAAAATTGATCTTTGAAATGACTCCTCACTTAAATCAGCTTCTGAGTTTTAAAGGGTAAGAAAATGTCTCTTACTCATTTAGACTAAAATAATGTGCCCATTAACTGCGCTAGAGACATGCAAAGTCTACTGCCTAGAAATTATCCATTAGCCTCATTTCAGACTCTTCCACCTGCCACCCTCCCTCCATGCAGCAGCGTAGTTCTAAATCTCAAACATCATCTTGGCGTTCCCCTCCTCCAAATATGAAGTTTCAATGGCTCTGCCTTGCCTTAATCTAAAAATCCAAATTCCTAAGCCTCGGATCTAACTTAGGTCTTTCCCATCACTCCTTCAATCTTTTTTAAAAGCATTTTCTACCATTTGCTCATTATCAAAAATAGTTCAACTCTTCTTGTGAAACAAAAACAAAATAGTACATACCGGACACATACTTTTTCCTTCCTATTGCTTTAGACCTCACTCTTAACCTAGGAACTTCTGGCTCCAGCTATACCAGACATGGCACAGGGTTAGCCCATTTCTTCTGTCCCTTCCCCCTGGAGAGACTTCATTCAGTCTCCACCTGTCAAATCCTAGCTGTCCTTCAAGAGAGGGACTTAAATGCAACCTTCTTTAAGTGGTCTTTTCAAATCCTCCTGGCTTAGAGGATTAGCCTCCCTGGGCTCTCCCTCTGCCCCTCATTCTCATCTATTGCAACAGACCAGCTTTTATTTCCTGTGCCCAGCTAATATTTCATTCTCCAACAACATCTACTCTTCATTATGTCTTCTATACTTGCTGTATTGTGTTTCTGTACCCCTGTATCTGTTTGTTTCTGGACTACCTTTTCTCCCCTTATCTGATCAGCCAAGTCAAACTCATCCTCCTAAAGCAGCATTTCTCAACCTTGGCTGCATGTTAGAGCGCTCAGCCAATCAACTGGAGGGTGTTCAAAAAGCTCTATTCCTGGGCCTCAGCCCCCAGCAACTAAATAGGAACCTCTGGGCATGGGAGCCAGGCATCAGAGCTTGTAAAGGTTCTCAAGCGATGCCAATGTGCATTGGGTTGAGAACACCTGTTCTGGAATCACCTCAAGCCTCCACCTACTTCATTTAGGTTAATTATTATTTGTATCCCTGGAGTTCAGCACTGTGCCTGTAACTGTATATTGTATATATTTGTTGAATGAGTAAATAAATAAATGGGTGAATGGGTTTATTTTTAAAAAATGGATGGAAGGAAGGATAGCTGAAGGATGGACGGATACTTACTCAGGAAGAATCATAGGCTGCCTTCCACTTCTAGACTTACTCCTGGAAGGCAGGTATCAGCCCCACACCTCTAGCAAGGCACCTCCCTTACACAACACAGGTGTTGAGTAAATATTTGTATACTTCAATTGAGCAGTGGTTTCACTCAGTTGTCAAGTTACCTACTGAGAGCAGTCATTTTCCAACTCTGCCCACAAAACATTTTGACCTAGACCAAAATGGAGCATTGGAAAAATGAAGTGATAAAAGTGGATCTTTGGAATTTTGTGTTAAGTTTTCTTTCCATAATTTTTCTTAATATTTTGCCTACCTACTACTGATTGTTTTGCTAGCAAGTATTGATGAATCAATATGATTAAGCACAAAAGCAAACCAATACAGGAAATCTATAAAATATGATGAGAAAATAACTTCTGGAGAATATTACTTCTGATTTAATTGATTTCCTTTCCTCATCTCCTTCTTTCCCTCTTACCTTCCTTCTTTCCTTTCTTTCCTTCTTTCTTCTTTTTTTTTTATTGGTTTGTGTGTGTTTTTTGTTTTTGAAATGGAGTCTTACTTTGTCACTCAGGCTGGAGTGCAGTGGTGTGATCATGGCTCACTGCAGCCTCAACCTCCTGGGCTCAGGTGATCCTCCCGCCTCAGCCTCCGTAAGTAGCTAGGACTACAGGCACATGCCACCATACCTAGCTAATCTTTGTATTTTTTGTAGAGATGGGGGTCTCGAGTTGTTGCCCAGACTGGTCTCTAATTCCTGGGTTCAAGCGATCTGCCTGCCTTGGACTCCGAAAGTGCTGTGATTACAGGGGTGAGCCACCACACCCAGCCCTTCCTTCCTTCCTTCCTTCCTTCCTTCCTTCCTTCCTTCCTTCCTTCCTTCGTTCCTTTTTTCCTTCCACAAGTATTTATTCAGCATATACTAGGTGCGAATCACTGTGCTAGGATTAAAGGCACAGTATAGACATGGTCTTTTCCCAAATGAATTTCACTGTGAATAGTTGAATGTTCCATGATTTCTACAAGGTATGCTATGAGTTATAGAAACTCCCCATCCTCCACAAGGTTAGGAATCACTAACACATTAAAATTCCGTAGCCAGTGCTCGTTGAAGACAACAGGTGCACTTAACCATCAGTTTAAGTGGCTTATGGTTGGTAAGTGAGCCAAGCCGGGGAAGGCAGAACCAGCTAGGCTGGACTTGGACATTTCTTCTCAGGACTCTCCTTTACCTTAAGGAACCATCCATGGTACCCATGAAGGTCCCGCCAGTCTCCACAGTGAGGCCAAACCTTGCCTGTTTGCTGTCAGGCCCCCAGATCCCTAGGTCTTTCTGCGTTTTGTGCTGTGGGGCCTTCCAGCATCAAACTGCCAGGACCTCTGAGAGTTTCCATCTCCTTGTCTATACAACATCAGGTTGTGGAAGAAGCCACAAATGTTAAGAGCTACAAAGGTTCATAGTCTGAATGATTTCATATGCTGAAATCCTAACCCCCACAATGTGATGGTATTAGACGGTGGTGCCTTTGGGAGATGATTAGTCCTTGGAGGCTAAGTTCTCATGAATAGACTAGTACTTGTAATAGAACTTACAATAGACTTGTAATAGAACTTACAATAGACTTATAATAGAAGCTCTAGAGAGATGCCTCATCCCTTTTGCCATATGAGGATACAGCTAGGAGGCACCATCAATGAACTAGGAAATGTGCCCTCCCCAGACGTCAAATCTGCCAGCACCTTGATCTTAGACTTTTCAGCCTCCAGAACTGTAAGAAATAAATTTCTGTTGTTTCTAAGCCACCCAGTTTATGATATTTTGTTACAGCAGGCTGAATATGCTAAGACACAATGATAATTTTTCCCTGAAAGCAGGAAAAAACAAAACACAGAAAACAGACTCAGAAACCATGAAGCAATCAAGTGAACTGGACAGAATTGCCTGCAAGAAACCTGTTCTAAGTCCAGATGTCTCATCTATCCCTTCAGTAGAAGAGGTTGTGCTCGCTCAAATCTGGGGTGAAGCAAACCTCCCCCAAGCCTGCTTTCCATCCTAATTTGGATCCCAGTTTGTTCTTCTGGTCTCAGAAGTCTAAGCATTTCAGTGAAGCTGCTCTCCCGTCTACTCTGTCTCTGTCCCTAAAGCCCACTCATATTTTCCTTCAAAGAGCTGGGTGTTTCTGATATCCCATCGCAAAGTCTCTTTTAGTCCTCCAGAGATCTGTGTGGCATTTCCAAGCCTCAAGACAGTCTTTTCCTCTACGTGGAGCATGCAGATAATGTGTTTCATTTGTCTGAACTATGCACTGGTTTTGTCTGTTGCCAGACTCTCACTCTAAAGAAAGCTGGCCTGTGGACCTTACTGAGGCCTGGTCCCTCCCTGTAGTGTCTGGGGGAAGCACCCCTAATGGAAGCCACCTTACCTGGGGGCTCTTTGTCATTGCCTCAGGCCTCGTGAAGTCACTGCTGATCTCAAAGCCTGGACTTCATTGTGTCTCACCTAGCAAATTCCAGTGATGTTCACAAATACCACATTTAACATCCAACTGTGGGAAAAGGTGGGGGGCGGGGGGGAAGAAGGCCTATCCTCTGATTACGTTATGGTCAAGTCATTTTCAGAAGCTTCATCATTCAAGTAGAAGGAGTGGAATTTTCCAGAGGCCACTTAATTGCACTCTTATAGACTATGGTATTTTAAACATTAATACTCTGTAATAAAAGAAACTAGGAGAAATTTGGATTAATCAAAGGCCAGAGCTGGAAGAGAGAAGACATTATGGAGATTGATGGCTTGGATTAGATAATCACAGAGAGATATGCATTCATTCAAGAAAGTAATTTTTAAACGCTGGCCCTAAAACACTAGGGTCTCAGGGGATGCTGCAGGTCTGAAGGATTGTACAAAAGCTTGGCTCAGAAATTCCATGTAAGTAACTGTTTCTGAAAAGTCTAATAAAAACTTGCATACTCAAGGGTTACATTTTCAAATTTTTACTATTACTTGAGACCACTGGTGTTTTCATTTACAGGTTAACTGACAAACTTTATGGTAAATATGATAAATATGAATATAGAAAACAAATTTACCTGTGTCAAACACACACAGTATAGGATATCAATATGTGGTCTAAAAAATTCATTTTTTTTTTTTTTTACCATTAGCCCTGGATTCCTCTTAGGTAGAAAATTGTCTTTATTCACCCTCCCTCTATGTTTATATTTATTTGATTGTTTTATTAACTAGCACCCTTTTTCCTTATAGCCCATTAGTCACACAGCTGCCATTTGTCCCTCTAGACCCAATCCCCCAATACACTTCTTCACACTTTTCTGTCCAAGAGGCAGGCTTGAGTGGATATATCAATGGCTTTCCTTGCCCTTTGGCTTTCTGTTGGATTGGCCCGTGGTGAGCTCTAGCCGGACAAGGAAGAGAGGAGATGAGGTCAAGGTCCCTAACTAGGTCTCTTGACCATGAAGGCCACTACTGCTCTCCTGGGGGCAGAACTCACTCTTCCCTTTGAATTCCTGTAGTAACTGTTCCCTCCTCCCTCCCTTCAGGCTGTGTTGAAGTAACAGTTCTACTTCCAGTAACTCCAGGTTTTTATACTACCTCTGGGAGTTTCCTTACACCCTCCCACACCTTTGTACATACACCTATCTTGAGTTATCTTCATTTGGAGGTGCCACCTGTTTCCTGCTGGAACTTTGACTGGTATACCCCACTCCTGGTTCCCTTCCAATGATGAAAACCATCCCTATGTGATTCTGCGCTTCTGTTTGTACGTATTCTTGCAAAATAGTGTTGTTTTGTATGCATGTATTTCCATTTTTTAACTGAGCTATGCATTTCTTTTGGCATTTTACCTTTCTCACTAATTACCATTTCTTAAACAGTTCATCTATGTTGCTATGGCTACAACTAATCTGTGGGTTCTAAACTGCTGCACCATACTCCACTGTGCACACCCACCACATTTACCTATCCAATCTACAGAAGACAGACAGCCAGGTGGTCTCCAGCTTCCTGGCACCTCAACCAGTGCTGCAGTGAAAAACCTTGTATATGCATGTCCCTTGGGGAGCTGTGTAAGAATTTCTTTGGACTGCATAGCAAGGGATAGAAATGCTGAGTCATGCAGTGTGTATTTACTTAACTAACTCAATTAAGAGAGCCAGCTGTACTCTACAGAATGCCCATGTACGTCTGCTCTCCTGGCAGCAGTGCTCAAGATTTCCCCTCCCTAAGTCTCCACCAATATTTGGCATTATCCTTATTTTGTATTTGCCTTTCTTTGATTAGTAATAATTTTGAGCATTTCCTCAGATGCTTTAGACTTCCTCTTTCATAAATTATATGTCCGCATCCTTTGACTATTTTTTCTATTGAGCTTGCTATTTTTCTTATTTATCTGCAAGGGGTTCCTTGTATATTTTTAGTGCACTGTTGGTTTTAGTTTGCTAATATTTTGTGTAGGGTTTTGTATCTACGTTAATAAATAAAATAAGACTATACATTTCTTTTCTCCTATTGTCCTTATCTGGAGTAACTTTAATAATGTAAGAATTGATTGTTTCTTACAAGAATCTGATGACTCTGCACCGTTTACACCCTGGTCTAAGTCACTACTATCTCCCACCTGGATTACCAATGAAGGATGGTTTGGTACCGGGGTACAGAAGAACACTGGGTTTAAGAGTGGAGCAGAGCCCAGTCATGAGTCCCTGTGTATGGTGTGATAATTATTTGCTTTTTAAATCTGTCCTCTCCTCCCTATTGGAATCCATTTCCAGTACCTGGCTCACGTGTGCCAAAAAATAAAGTGTTTAATTTCACTGGTGAGTAGGAGACCAGTTCCCCTGTTTTCTAGCTATATGATTTGGGAAGAGTCAAGTAACCTCAGTGTTGTATTTTCTGTCAACAGGATAATAAAGATAAAACCATACCCCATACTTGTGATGAGGGTTAAATAGAACAATGTACCTAGGGAGCCCATTCCCACTGACTGCCACAGGATGGTGGGCCTGTGTGGGTCGAGGCTAGTTCAGGGGTAATCCTCAGCCTTCTTCAAAACAGGGCTCAGGACATCAACTGGCTGGAAGCAGGGCTGATGTTTCAGGCTGCAGGAAATCCACAAGGTTGAACGTGTCTGGGTAGAGGAGCAGGAACTCAACAGGGCAGTGCTCTCCCTAACTTCCAGGGATCCCATGCTGATTAGCATGCCAACAGGGCCCTCATTAAAGAGGAGCCCAGAAGGAAGGAGAGGAGATTCCTTTGGTCCCTGGGCCTGCTCTCTCCACCCATATGTCCCCTCTGATGAGCGCATGCATGGGGCACTGATTACTAGACCACACTGTGGTGCAGTCTCTCCATGGAATGGCTCCATGTAGGGATCTATTAGTAATTAAGCCTTGAATAAATATTTTGCAAACAGGATCTCTCCTGGTGACTAGGAAGGGCTTTGGGAGGTGAGAACCCCTTAGTTCCGGACCTTCAGGGCCTGCAGTATGGGCTTTCACATCCACATCATTATATGCTTGGCCACTTCAAGGTTGCCAGGGCCTCAACTGGCTGATAACAACCAGTTACAAATGCAGCTCTGCCCTCTGGGTTGTGTCCTTTCGTAGAAGACATGGGAACATCTCTGGATTGTTGATCTTGCCTGGTGTGAGTCTGGTGGCTCCCTCACGGCACACATGCTTCCTTCCTGGAAGTCTGTAGGATACAGCCCAAAGACAGGATTTATGGGGAAATTTCACAGTGTTGGGGAGAGCACCACATCTCCAAGAAGCCGTAGAGTTAACTCACATGGACTCATGTGAGTTACTCACAGTGACTTATGGAGTTAACTGCACATAGGGTTTGTTCTGGCCAGCAGTTGTCACAGGGTGGGTTACTCTCAGCCCTTAGCAGGGTTATCAGCCCCAGCACTATTGACATTTTGGGCCAGCGCATTCTTTGTTTGTGGGGAATGAGGGTAGCCTATGCACTGTGAGGTATTTAGCAGCATCCACGACCTCTGCCCACTAGAGGTCAATAGTATGCCTCTCACTCCCAGATGTAACAACCAAATATGTCTGCAGACATCACCAAATATCCCTAGAGGATAGAGCTGCCCCTGGTTGAGAACCACTATTAGAAAGGGTTTCCAGCTGACTTCAGCAAAAATACTGGGCCTTCTTGGGGAAAAAAGTGTAGATCAATAAGTTTTAAAATGATAAAGGGAAAGTTTGTTCAGAAAAATCCATTTATGCCTTTGTCCATTAATCAGCTCTCAGTTAGGCTCCTCCCATGCACCAGGTACTGTTACAGTAGGAAAGAATTTAGCAGGAACAGGACACATAGGACCCCTGCCCTCCTAAGGCTTGCCTGCTAGTTGGGAGGGACAGATGAGCACTAAACAAGTCAAAAAACAAATAAGATTATTTCAGGTTCAGGTAAGTACTCTAGGATTGGTATGATCAAGAGTATTCTGAATGACGGGTGGTGGGGGGTTGGGAAAGACTTGACTAATGAGAAGGATGCAGCCACTGGACTATTTGGGGGAAGAGCTTTTCAGGTATATGGAACAGGGATGGAAAAAGGAGGAAAGGGAGTTTGAGCATGTTCAAGGAAGAGAAAAGAGGCCAGTGTGGCTGAGCTAAGGACTAAGGTGGAATGTGGGATGAGGTGGAGAAGAGCTGGAAGATGCATTATGGTCTGGATTGTATTTTAAGTGCAATCACCATCTCCCCATCATTATTCCTTGTAGTATTAATCCCAACCATTCCTTCACCCCACAAAGACTACTCCAGCCCATGGAACCTAACTCTAACTCTAACTCTAACTCTCTCTTTCTCTCCCTCCCTCCCTCCCTCTTTCTCTTTTTCTGAGACAGGGTCTCACTCTGTTGCCCAGGCTGGAGTGCAGTGGCATGATCACAGCTCACTACATCCTTGACCTCCTGGCCTGGAGCAATCCTCCCTACTCAGCCTCCTGAGTAGCTGGGACCACATGCATGTGTCACCACACCTGGCTAATTTTTGTACTTTTTGTAGAGAAGGGGTCTCACTGTGTTGCCCAGCTGGTCTCAAACTCCTAGGTTCAGGCAATCTGCTTACCTCAGCCTCCCAAAGTGTTGGGATTACAGGCATGAGTCACTGCACCCAATCAGCAACATGCTTTTATCATCCATCGCTCCCTCAAGTTCTCATTCTCCTTCTTTCTCAACTTAAATCCATATCCCATCACAATAAACTCTTTCTTTTTATAGCTTCAACTTCCTTCCCCTCTTTCTGCCATTGCACTTGTCTAACAAAATCCCAAACTTGCAAAAATACTCGATTTGCCTTGAAGGAGCTGAATGTAGCTGGAGAGAACTTGTTCGGCATTAAATTTATGCACACAACCTCAAGGGTTGTCCTGGCAACTCTACCCTAGTACCCTAGTCAACTTGTCCTCATCTCCAAAACAACCCTCCCATACCTTCTCCTCTTGCCTTAAACCACCTAAACCTTTTCCCTCCACCTCATTTTCAGCTGATGACCTTGATTTTTATTTCTCTGCTCTGTTGAGCAGTTGTTCGTGAGCCTCTGTATGTGCACCTATAAGAAAGGTAATGCCTTTATATTGCTGTATCCCCAGTGTGTAGGAAGAGTGCCTTGTACTTAATAATTTATTTGTAAAAATGTGGTAGTGAATGAATGAATGGATTTTAAGCAGGAGATTGACAAGATATACTTCCTGATTTTAAAAGATCACTCTGGACGTTGTGCAGAGAACAGGTGTAGAAAGATAGGCATAAAAGCAAAGAGTGAAATTAGGAGGCAATTGCATTGCCCCTGCCCTGGATTAGGGTGGTTGTGCTGGAGATGCAGATTAGTGAATAGCCTTTATTCTGTTTGGAAATAGAACCGATTTGTTGATGAAATAGACATGGGGAAAGATCCAGGAAGATCTCTAGGTTTTAGCTTAAACAATTGGGAGGGTGATGGTACCGCATGATGAAGTGGGTAAGGCTGTGGAGAGTAGTCCTGAGAAGAGAGGGAAGTAAGAATTTGGTTTGGGCATATTCAGTTTGCGATGTCACTCAGAGGTGTGCAATTGGAGCAATCACTTATGCTGATAGATGTCAGTCTGGTGCTCAGAGAACTCCCTAGTGCCACATGTCTATGTGGCCACTGCAGGTCGGCAGGGAGTTCTGCCCATCACAGTCACTCCTGGGTCCAGGCCAGGAAAGGCTTCACTTGGCATGTGCTCCTACTACTGAGGAGTCAAGGGAAAGAAAGCACGACACACTGCACACTCCTGTTGCCTAATCCAAGCTAGGGCTGTACAATGGTACCAAGGACTTGTCCCTGATTTTTTTATCCGTTGGATGATCAAAAGATGACAAATGTTCCCAAAATGGATTTGTATTGGCCCTTGTAGCATTCATTCATGTGGATGATTACCATGACCCTTCCACAGACAAGTAGATAATAACACCCACTGATTAAATGATCAGTATGTGGCAGGCTACAGGCTAGCCCCTTTACACATATCTTATTCCGTCTTCAACGTATCTTATGAAGATTGTTTTATTATCCATTTTACAGATGAAACATTGCCTAAAAGTATTATTTAACTAGCCCCAGAGCTAGTTATTCTTTAGCTAGCACTCCCAAAGCTGGAGTGTTGTATCTAAGGTTTGGACCCAGGTTACCTTTTGTAACCTGAAAGTCCATGCTTTTAACCATCTTACCACACCAAGTTACAGAGACTTAAAATGACATCCTCAAAGGTTTTATGGTGAATGGTTTAGAAGGGTCCAACCTGAGAAGGTTATTTTGTATAAAACACAATTATGTTTTCTAACGCTTTCTTTGGAAGTGGGAACCACCCTTGGCTACCAAGGCCACAAAAGCTCAGATTCACTTTCTCAAGTAACTGGAATGCAGAATAACTCTGCAAACTGGTGACATGGTCTTGCTCTCCACTGCAATCCCCTTATGCTTTATGTATTAATATATCTACACCAAGTCATCAAAATGCCAAATAAAAAAATGACAGACATACAAGAAACTACTCATCATAAGATCAGGAGTCAATTCAGGGTTGACTTCTATGTTGGTTTCCTATTGTTCCCTGCAAAAAAGCACCACTAAAACAGCAACTCAAAATAACACAAGTTATCTCCCTTACAGTTCTAAAGATCAGAAGGCTGCAGTCAGTCTCACTGGACTAAAATCAAGGCATCACTAGGGCTGGTGGCTGATGGAGGCTCTGAGGGGAGAAGAATCTGCTCTTTGCTTCCTTCAGCATCTAGTGGCCGCCTGTATTCCTTGGATCATGACCCTTCATCCATCTTCAAAACTCACCACTCTCATTTCTGCTTCCAAGGTCACATCTCCTTCTCCTCCGACTCCTCCTGCCACCCTTTTATAAGGACCATTGTGACTGTATCAAACCGCCTGGAAAATCCAGAATAATCTCCCCATCCCAGAAGACTTAACTTAATCACATCTACGAAGTCCCTTTTGCTATATAAGGTAACATTCAGAGGTTTCGCGGAGTAGGGCATGGATGTATTTGAAGGACCATTACTCAGCCTACAGCAACATCTGTTCAGAGAGCACCTAAACTCAAGAATAATATTTCTCCAATACTTTCCTTGTCTCCTTCTTCAGATCCTGTCACATTCAAAACACCATGTAACCATATCACAGTCATCTGTCAGAAATCCATTACATGGTCATTTGTAACTTGTGTGGGTTTCATCTTTCACTGGTGAGACATTGCATTCGAGATTTGATTTTTTTTCCCTTGCATCTTTGAAACTGAAAACTGTAAATGTCATTTCGTTAGCAGGGTCTCACTCTAAATTAGAGAACATTTGTTCTAAGCCCAAAGCTTAAATTAGGCCTTAACTTCCTGAACACTTACATTTTTATCACCTCTTTTCCTAATCTGCCCTGGCCACCCTGGCAATGATGAGAATGACAGTGAAGACCAGCGCTGCATGCACCTTCACACTCAGGCTCACCAGCTCAGTTCACAGTGCCTACTTCTGCACCAGAGCCCACAACAGAGAAATCCCCTGAAATCAACAACATTGAACATGTCAGGACTGGCAATTCTCTAAGGTTGACACTCTCAAGCCATGGGGGTAACTATTCCTTTATCTTCTGGGTAGGATAGGGACAGAGAAGAAATGAAGCCTAAGCCAGAGTTAGTTAGTTTACAACCTACTGGATCCAGGGACAGAGAATTCACTCATTCATTCATTCATTATTAATTACAAGCCTCATAGCACCTATTACTGTGCTGGTGTTCAAGATATAAGAGGCAACAAAGTAGACCTGGCTTTATGTCCTCATGAGACTTGCAACCCTTTATTTAGAACTTGCTATAGGCCAGTCAACAGAAAATGTATTTGAAATGCAGCTCTTGTACTTATAGTCCTCTAACCATTACCCCAGAGAATTTATACCAATCTGCTGATTCAGGAGGAACTGATGGGTACAACGAGTAGGAAGAAGATTTGAGTTAAGAACAAGTTAAATGAAACAAGGGTCCCTACACTGCAGATTCTGCCAACCCTGGGAACCTGTTTGGAGACTTCAGAATATGTAGATTACATCATACTCCACTGGGTTCGTGTGTGTTGATTCAAATTACTTACTCAAAGGATTAAAATGCAGAACCAGAGTGGTCTCATTTTCAGTGTGTTTTGTGCAACTGTTTCAACAGAGCCCCAGTCCCAGCCATCCAGGGACAGGCCATCATCTGAGGATGGCCATTATCACAGGTCAAAATTCATGTTTCAGAAAATGCAGTGCTATCTCTTGGGGGCAGGAGGTGACATACATTTTGCTCTCATCACAGGGACAGGAAAATTCCCTTTCAGAGAAGGCACTGCCAGGAGCTGGCATGCAAGGAGCACAGGGCTGGCCCTTGTTGATTGTGAAGAAAGGAAGAAGACAGGCCTGGCCATTCTGAGCAGTAAAGTGTAGTTATTTCCATTCATGGCCATTGACAGCACTAACCTGGACAAGCAAAATGCTTTGTGATGACTAGCAGGATTGTACCTCTCATGTGAAAAAAATTCTAAAGTTGAGATCTAAAAATCTAGAAGACTGACTACGATGCATGCCACACACTTGGAAATTCAACGTTTCAGGACATGGAGTATACAGGAGATGTGGTGCCCTTTAGTTAAGGGCACCAAGTTTCTCATTTGGAATTGTGTGTGCAGCCTCAATCGATGTCACTCCTGCCAAGGGAGGAAACTAAGCCTGGCCCACCTGCAGCTCTGACCTAGGGATGGAGGCTCAGCAGATCCATCTGGAGCAACTCAAAAGGTTGCATGAAATGAAGAAAAGCAAAAAGACTTAGACACATATTAAAAAAAACTATGAGTGACAGGGATGACAGAAAGCCTTTTTGAATCAATCATTCAGCATTTCATAAACATATATCTAGTACTCACTTCAGCACCAGCTCTGTGATGATGATGGGAAATCAACGGTGAACAAAACACAGACCCTGCCTGTAAGCTCTTCTGGGCCACTGTGGACATAGTTCGGGATTGCCCCTTCAGCATCCATTCTCATGTCATTCCTTCCTAAACATACTCCACTTTACTCAGGTCTGGGGTTCAAGTCTGTGATGATACTTTCAGGTCTGGGAAAAGCCATCTGCTGAGGCTCACTCTATCCAGAACCACAATTAGGCAACATAGCCCCTACCCTGGCCCTCTCTTTAAGGGGCTCAGCTCTGACCCTTCTTCATCCATTATTTCCCTACAAGGTAAGAGTCTGAGGGGACTAAGGGGACAGGCCCACCAGGAGCCTGCACCTCCTTTTGCAGGCCATTTTGCAGACCATGGCCAAGGAGTTCAGGCTATCCTGTTAGGGCACCCACTGGCCTCTTCTCCAGTTCTGTCCTCCCAAAGCCAGATTGTGCTGCCAGTGGGACACCCCTAGGCCAGATGTGGAGTTTGCACTTAGGGTGGGGGTGTCCCCATATGTGGAATGGAATCAGGCGGTGGATGAGAAAAGGGACAGGCTATTGCCTGGAAACCTCTATTGGCACACTTGCCTGAAAGCTGCAAATGTGTATCCCATTGTCATCAACCCTGCAAATGATTCAGGAGTAGGTAAGGAAGCTAAATTGGTTCAACAAGAGTGAAATCCAGTGATATTACTGATTGTAGAGGAAGGTGCCTTCTAGGACTACACTTGCCTAAATCCAGCCTACCTCTGGAGGTTTTGGGTTTTATAATAAGCCAATCATTTCCCTTTATCATTTAAGACAGTTTAAATTGGATTTTCTGTTTCTTACAACCAGAAACATCCCAAACCCCACTTCTATCAGCTACCAGCTGTGCTGTGATAAGCCAACAGGTCATTTTTATCTCACTCAAGCTCAGAGTCCTCAAATGTACCATGAAAATACTCCAAATGTTTCTGGGTGCCTGAGAGAAAGGAATGAAATCATGAGTGGGAAAAGATGCCTAACATGGTACATGGCATACAATAGGTGCTAAGTAAATGCCACTTTCCTTTTGAACGGTTCTAGGGTAAACCCACCTGATAGCAATAACTTAAGCAGACCCTAAGAATGACCCTTTATGGCAGATGCACCTGAGTGTGTGTTCTGAGCTAGGGAGTCCAGGAGTGGCTAACCTAGAGAGTCATTCCTTGTCTATGAGAAACACCTGAGCCCCCGGCCCATCCTGTGGAGCACAGGCTGGAGACTGCATTGAGACCTTGAGAGCCTAAACAAAGGCTGCCTGATGGAGGCCGTTAAGAGGAGGGTGTTAAGTGAAAATTCTGCATGGGCTGTATGCTGTTTGCAAGTGGTTGTGGTTTTCCCACCCTTCCTACCACCACTGGACCGTGCAGTTATCTGGCCAGCCCACACCACCGGACTGTATGTAAGGCAGGTACTTTGTCCAATCCGCTGCCATTGGACTCTCTCCCCTGTATGTAAGCCCCTAATAAAACCCCATGTCTTGTTTGCTAGCTCTGGGTCTATTCTTCAGCCTCTTGAACCTGGTGCCTTCCCTATGGAGGTTAACAGGGTTTGGCAAAACAGTGTGGACATAAGAACTCAGGCACAGATACCAGGGGAACCCCTAGGCTTTGTCTCCCTCAGATTCCTGCTTAGTATCTGAAGATACAAAGATGAATGAGTCTGAGCCCCTGCCCTAAAAGAGCAGGCACAGCCCTGCAGACTGGCAGGGGAGAAAGTCTATGCCATGCCAGCCTATGATGATGCTGTGTTAAATGATCTGTAAAGTAAATAAGACATGAAACAAACTGGGCCTTGAACAGCAGGTTGGATATGTACAAATCAAGAGAGGCTTGGAAACTATTTGAAGTTAAATTGCTTTGGGTGCTATTAATAGCAGATTTCTGTGGCTTGTACATATGAGGACTTCTCTCTTCCCTTTAAAGCCCAGAGGTCAGATGTTCACGGCTGCTATGGTGGTGTCATGATCATCAGGGACATAAACTTTTTCCTTCTTTCTGCTTGCCTGTGTGTAGCTTCCCTGTTGAGGCTACCCCAAAGTTCTAAAAGTCTGTTAGGGTTCCAGCATTATATTCATATTGCAGGCAGCAGTCATGAGGAAGAATGACAAGTAAAAAGGCAAAAAGGGGCTCATCCCAGCCGTCTGTCCTTCCTTCTCAGAGGTTCCTCCCAACAACTTCCATTTAAAATTATTAGTGAGGCCAGGCACAGTGGCTCACACCTGTGATTCCAGCACTTTGGGAGGCCAAGGCAGGTGGATCACCTGAGATCAGGAGTTTGAGTCTGAGACACCCTGGCCAACATGAGGAAACCCCGTCTCTACTAAAAATACAAAAATTAGCTGGGCAAGGTGGCGCATGTCTATAATCCCAGGTACTCGGAGGGGCTGAGGCATGAGAATCGCTTGAAACTGGGAGATGGAGGTTGCAGTGAAAGGAGATCACGCCACTGCACTCTAGGCTGGGTGACAGAGCGAGACTCTGTCTCAAAAAAAAAAAAAAAAAAATCATTAGCTAGAATTGAATCATGTGACCATACCTAGTTGCAAAGGAAATGTAGAGGTCAACTAGGTACAATGGTGTCTTCATGATACAGATATGTTAATAAAGAAGCAGAAGGTGGAGGCATCTAGCTGCTTCTGTCACTTGGGGGATATCACAGAAGCAGATGTGATATAGCTCATGACCAGGAGAGCCAGGAGAAGTTGGAGTAAAAGGTAACAAAGAGATGGCAAGTCCAAATATAGAACAGACCAGAACTTAGAAGAGGCCAAACTTCAGCAAGAATTGGGAAGTACTTGGCTTGTACTAACACAGAATGCTGGACCTCACCCCCAGAGTTTCTGATTCAGCAGGTCTGGAGGGCAGCCCTAAACTTTCACATTTCTAACAAGTTCCCAGGTGATGCTGATGCTGCTGGCCTGGGGACCACACTTTGAGAATCACTTTGGATAAAGTTAGGACTTTATCCTCTAATTAACCCCCTGAAGGCTTCTGAGTTGGGAAGAAACAATGATGAGCTGATTCATGAAGGCTTATCTGCCAGAGGTTTGTCAGATGGGCTGGGGAGGGTGAAGATGGAGGCAGAGGCAGAGGCGAGGCACTAAGGAGACAGCAGTAAAGCTATCAATTGGGATGTGTTTGGCTGGGCTTAACTGTATTATTTACAGCAATTTCTTGAAGGTTCTGACCTCCAAGAGCTAACTTTATTATAGGTAAGCAAACCAATCAAGCTATCTGCCTTATGGCCAGAAAAACTCAAGTTTTGAAAGAGTGTTGGTTATTGATGACAGATTAAAAAAAAAAAAAAAGGCAAAAGGATGTCTTCATCTTCCTGCTCTATCTAATTGCAGCCCAAAGTTTTTATTGAAAAATGAGAAGCAGCCAGAGGACTCACAAGCAAAGAATCAAGCCATGATTAGAAGAAATAAAATGCCAGGGGAAAACCAGGTCAATGGATCCTGTTCTTTCCACCACTGAGTCCCTCCCACTTTCTATTTCATTTGCTGTGACCTGAGTTTAGACCTCCTTTGGATTTGCAATTAAGGCTGAAATACACAGGGGAGCAGGACTGAGGATGTGGACCAACATGATTTGAATCCTGGTTCCAGCTGTGAAGCAGGGTGGTAGCTGGTCTCTGGAGAACTTTCTAAATTAGAAAACGTGTCCCCTCCAGGTGCAGCTTGGCAACTCAAAAATGTGGGCTGCATTATAGCCCTCATTTGCCAGCTTGGCCAAGGGCCCTATTGCGGAGTACAGCCTGCAGGACAGTAAGAGGTGGCCCTGCTGTAAGCAGGAACTTAACCTCAGGAGCCCAGGGTTTTTCCTCTGTCAGATGGGTTGACAGGCAGAGACCACAGAGTTGTCAAGCAGACTCAGTGAGGTAACCACATAAAGTGCCTGGCACATAGTGGGTGCTCAAGGAACATCAGTTTCCTTCCAGATTTCCTTTTGAATCAGTAGCCGGATGGGTTAAGCCTCATGGGCTGCCAGAGAATCATCTGTTCCTCCTCCAAATCTTGGCACGGCTGCCCCTGCCTGGCATTTGCAGTGGCATGCCTGCTGCCTCTCCACCAGCATCTCATTGTCTGGCATGAGAAAAAAGTGCCCGGCTCCTGCTGTGAAGTGGAGCGCAGCAAACAGAGACCAGCTGAGCTCCTGCGGTCAGCAGATTAGCTCCCTTAACACTGCCAGCTTCAGGGGTCGCAGAGCCCCTGATTGCAAATCTAAAATCCCAGCGACTTCCCTCCCTTTTCATTAATTTCCTAAGCTCCAGCACTGCCTAGATAATATGCTGCCAGGTGCAGGGACTCCTCTAAGCCACTTTGCTCACCAATCCAACCCAGTGCAGGGCCCCTGGCCAGCCTGCTCAGGTGCTAGAGGGGTGAGGAGGGGCAGAGGCATCATTTCAGCAAGCCCTGTAGGTGTGAGGCAACATGAAGAGCTTTTCTTGCTGATGACTCTCCTCCTAAAGGGGCCAGCCAAGAGGCTGAAGTGCCAAATCCCAATTAAATCACAAAAGAAGTGGGAGTAGTGGAAGGACAAGTGAGGAGGGAGAGAAGCCTCTGCCGCTGATTCTCCCAGGGGCACTTACTCCTCTTGCCTGAGGTTGTTCTAGGCTTGCTAAATGGGATCTTTTCTCTTTGGGGTCCGTGCTTTATTGTAACAAAAGTTATGCTGAGCACCAATTATCTGCAGGGCTTTGGGCTTGTCATAGACAATCAGAGATGAATGAGACCTACTGAGCAAGTTCATGTTTTAATCAGGGAGACAGACCTGTGAACTGACCATGGCCATGCAATTTGGCAAATGCTCTAATGAAGATTAGTATGGAGTGTCGTGAATGCACACAGGAGAGGATGCCTGACTCTGTTGCGGCAATAGGGAAGTTTCAGAAAACAAGGAGCATTTCCTAGAAGAATGGGTAAAAGGTCACAAGGCAGAGATGAGGAATGGCATTGCAAGGAGAGGAACAGCACATGGCAAGCACACAGTTCTGAAACGTGGTGTAGGGAAATGTGGCCAGTGAAGTAAGGGAGTGAGGCTGAGGATGGTCTTACAAGCTGGCAGTCTTGGTCAGGGGGCAGATGAGGAAGGCCTATAGACCAACAAACAAGGAAAATCACGAAACTGCACTGACATACATACAGGCGCACCCCTAGCCATGCACATGCTTTGCCCACGCCCACTTTGTGGGGCAAGGGATGGGCAGGCTGGCTAGATGATGAAGTTCTAGTAGTTGGGTGCTTGATACAATAATCAACTAGCAAGAGGCAGAGAGTAAGTACCACATTCTGAAATCAATGCTGAAAGCAAGGGGCTGTGAACTGGAGATGAAGTCATAAGATCTGGACACAGAAAGTAAAGAGGAAGGAATGCCGGTCAGTTGGACTAGGGCTGAGAGAGGGCCTGGGACTCCCACCATGCCTGGGACTCTATCTGCATTCTTGTTTTGTGCTGTGTCCATGAGACAGCCTAATCCCCTTTTGCTTACACTAACTGAGATTCATTTGTTATCAAACGCCATCTGACCTGTGCCCCTTCCCTGCCTGTATGCAGGGCTTAGCTTTGGGAAAGGCAGCAGGCAGGGAGGCCCCGGGGGCATAGGACTGAATTTTGTAGGTGTAATGTCTGAGTTTAGGGTTACAGGTTCTGTAGCATCTGGCCTTGCTCAAGGACTTGGAATGGTAAGCATGGGAACTAGGGCCAGGGCTTAGAATCAATGCAGGATCAGTCTCCAGCTAAGCAGAAAAAAAACAACATCATGCTGACTGGGCTTCTTGCAAAGCCATTGATGGAGGGAGAGAGTACACAGGTGTGCTCCAGTGATGTGAAGAAACATGCACCTGGGGCCCCTGCGACTAGGAACTGAGTTTTCATTGTGTACTAGTGATATCTAAATAGTCCAAATGGTGTCCTGGACCCTGCAGGGCAATGGGCTAAGGGAAGGACAATGACAACCCAATAAGTATTGCTTCATGTCTACTCTGAGGCAGGCAGTACTGTGAAATTGTGATATAATATGAAATACGTGTATTGGTCTCTGTGTCTAGTTCCTGACACAGAGCTCTTAAAACCCTTGTAGACAGGGGTACTAGGAGAATCTTTTGTTCTAATATTTGATCTTTGACCCCAGTTTCTGACACAGAGCTCCTAAGACTTTGTGATTTCCTGAGTGACAGAAGCATCTGACACAGAACTCTTAAATCCCTTGGAATTTCCAGAGTGGCAGGAACGTCTTTTGTTTTAATGAGGTGACTCTTGCTGGATTTCAGGATAGCACCAGGATGGGGGCTGGTTGTCAGGGAAACCAACCATGTGACCAGACAGTTGGAACTTTGAGCCCCACCCCTGAACCTCCAGGGAGGGGAGAGGGGCTGAAGGTTGAATTGATCACCAATGGCCAATGATGTAATTAGTCATGACTTTATAATGAAACCTCCATAAAAACCCAAAAGGACTGGGTTGGAGAGCTCCTGGTTGCTGAACATGTGGGAGGGGAGTGTGGCTAGAGAGGACATGGAAGCTCTGTGCCCCTTCCCACATGTCTAGCCTTTGCGTCTCCTCCTCTGGCTGTCCATCTTTGCCCTTTGTAACATCCTTTATAATAAATGGGTAAACACAAGTATGTCCCTAAGTCCTGTGAACCGTCCTAGTGTAACTGCCCAATGGGTTCACCTTCCACTGCCCATACAGAGCCGATTTATCAAGACAGGAGAATTACAATGGAGAAAGAGTAATTCACGCAGAGCCAGCTGTGCGGGAGACTGGAGTTTCATTATTACTCAAATCAGTCTCCCTGAGAATTTCGGGATCAGAGTTTTTAAAGATAATTTGGCAGGTAGGGGCTTGGGAAGTGGGGAGTGCTGATTGGCCAGATTGGAGATGCAATCATAGGGGGTCCAAGTGAGTTTTTCTTGCTGCCTTCTGTTCCTGGGTGTGATGGCAGAACTGGTTGAGCCAGATTACTGGTCGGGGTGGTGTCAGTTGATCTATTCAGTTCAGGGTCTGCAAAATATCTCAAGCACTGATCTTAGGTTTTACAATAGTGATGTTACCCCCAGGAGCAATATGGAGAGGTTCAGACTCTTGGACCCAGAGGCTGCATGACCCCTAAACTGTGATTTCTAATCCTGTAGCTAATTTGTTAGTCCTGCAAAGGTAGACTGGACCCCAGGCAAGAAGGGGGTCTTTTGGGGAAAGGGCTATTATCAATTTTGTTTCAAAGTCAAACCATTAACTGAATTCCTTCCCAAAGTTAGTTCAACCTACACCCAGGAGTGAAAACGGATAGGTTACAGGTCAGAAGCAAGATGGAGTCGGTTAGGTCTGATTTCTTTCACTGTCATAATTTCTTCAGTTATAATTTTGCAAAGCCAGTTGCACTAGCAGATTAATCAAACCCGAGATAATGGGAACCCTAATTTATAGCCAGTCAGTCAGAAGTGTAGGTGACAACCAACTACTTGTGATTGGTGTGTCTGAAGGTGGGCGGTCTTCTGGGACTGAGCCTTTAACCTATGGGATTTGACTCTACCACCAGGTAGATGGTGTCAGAATTGAGTTAAATTAAGGAATACTCGGTCAGTGACCACTGGAAAATCGATTGGTTGGTCATGGGAAGAAATTCCCACATACATTTTGGTGACCAGAGGTGAAGCGTTCTGTGTTGTGAGCGTGAGAATAGAGAGAAAAAAAACTAATTTGGGTTTTTTCCTTCAAATAAAAACACAAACCTTCCCCCACCTTCCAAGCTTATGGTCTAGTTGGGAAACAGAAAATTAAACCTCAGTTACAATTGACCTATGCCCCAGTGTGTGATGCAGGAGGCAGAGGTAGCCATGGAAACCTATGCCAGTGACCTGGTGAGGGCTGGGAGGGTGCGAAGGCTGCTCCAGGCAGAAGGGAGTATGTGTGCCAGGGCAGTGAGGTCACGGAGACTGGCACACCTGAGCAGTGAAAGAGATGTGCTATGGCAGGAGGGGGCGGTCACAGGGCCCCACAGCCAGAAGCAGGAGGGTGGGCTTTCTGTAGAGGGAAGGCAAGACATGTGAGAAGGGGCACAGAGCTTCCATGCCCTCTCCAGGCACGCTCCCTTCCCATGTCCCCAGCAATCCAGGAGCTCTCTGAACCCAGTCCTTTGGGGTTTTTATGGAGGCTTCATTACCTAGGCATGATTAATGGCATCATGATGAGCAGCCCCCCACAGCAGGTAAAGCAGGAGAACAGCAACACTGTTTGGGGTAAATTACTCTGCCTATGGCAAAAAGTGGAGGGTAGCAATGGAGGAGGCCAAGACATCAGTTACAGAATTACTGGGTGCTTCAGGTGAGATGATGGAACATGGATTTGAATGTAGCAATGGAGATGGAGGGAAGGGCAGAGACTTAAGAGACATTTGGGCAGTAGAAAAGGCAAGATTCAGATATTAGTTGAAGACGGAGAAATGAGGGTGAGGGAGCTTGTGGAGGACTTCTTAACAATATCTTCAAGGTTATCTGGTCTTAACCCCATTTATGCCCAGTGTTCCATTATTGGAACACTACGCCTGTGGGAATTATGTATATCCTACTGCTCAAGGTCATCGCCAAGGTCTAATTTTTCACACACACAAAAATTTTCAACCTCTGGCATAAATGGGTTAATCCTTGCAGGCTGTAAATGTTCCCTTAAATGGCAGACAAAGACTTTGCAGATGTGATTAAGTTAATAATCTTGAGATGGGAAATATTATCTTAGATTTTTTGGGTGGACTGAAAATACACTCACATGTATCCTTGGAGAGAGGCAGAGGAAGATCTGATCACACACAGGTGGAGAAGGCAATGCAACCACAGAGGCAGAGACTGGAGTTGATGTGGCCACAAGTCAAGAGATGCTGGCTGGAGGTTGAAAGAGGCCAGCAAGATACACTCCTTTAAAGTCTCCAGAGGGCATGTGGCTGCTACTGACACCTTGGTTTCAACCCAATGAAGCTGATTTTGGATTTCTGGCCTCTGGAACTGTGAGAGAACACATTTCTATTGTTTTCAGCTATCGATTTGTGGAAATTTGTTACAGCATCCACACAGGAAACTAATACAAAGCTGAAGAGTAAAATCTAACTGCCAATTTTCTAGTCTAGGCAACTAGGTGGAGGGTGGTCACCTTCATGGAGATGGAAACCGTGGAGGATCGGGTAGGAAACAATGGGCTCCAGCATGGCCATGCTGAATGTGAGTTCTCCGGAACGTAGATTCCAGCAGTCAGTTAGATGTGCAGGCTTGAAGCTCAGAAAAATATCCAGGCTAATGTTTGAAGTTTGCAAGTCACCACCAGCATGTAGAGAGTAATTGAAGCCATTTTAGCGCACAAATTCACCTGTGAAAAAAGTGTAGTGCAGTGGTTCTCAGCCCCACCAGCATCTGAGAATCTCTGGGGCAGCTTTTATAAATGACAGTGCCTGAGTCCCATCCCCAGAGAGTTTAATTAACTTGCTCTTTGTGGCACCCAGACCTTCATGTCCTTCTAAAAGCTGCCCAGGTTATACTGAGGTGCAACCAAGGTCACGAACCACTGGTGTAGAGAAGAGGAGTGGGCCTAACACAAACACTTCAGGCCACCAGTAGCTATAGCCATGGCTTTCAAAGTGTGGTCCCTGAACCAACACATCAGCATCACCTGGGAACTGGATGGAGATGTACATTCTCAGGCCTCATTCCAGACCTAAGAGTAAGAAACTCTAGAGACGTGGGCCTAGGAGTTCCTGGTTTAACAAGCCCTCCAGATGATTTGGATGCATTTAATTACCAGTGGGTTAAAGGACGGGTTTCAAGGACAAAGAAGCCCTCCCTTGAAAAAGGGATTGAGTAGAAGTAGCCAGCAATGTACATGGAGATCCTAGAAAGTGTAATGAATTGGCATCAAAAGGGGGTGGTATGGTTTTTTTAAGGGAGTCATCCTCCCAAAATGTCAAACTAGATAAGATCTGAAAAGACTCATGGGACTTAGTGACCAGCTGAGAGTCCAAAGGGAATAGAAGGGTGTTGAGTCCGAGGCACTGGAGGTGGCCTGGTCTGTGGTGCAGAGGGAAAGGAGAAACAGCTAAGCCAGGTGCACGTCAGGCAGCTGGAGGAAGTCTTGAGGATGTTTGCTCTGGTGGTGGTCCTTTTCTCTGGTGGTAAAGTCGTATCACCTGCTGAGACTGAGTGGGCACAGGAGTGATCGGATTAAAGCCATCATGAAGAATGGGACCAAGAGCTGGCTGGTGAAAACAGAAGTGCTCCTGGGTAGTGGCCCAGCTTCATTTAGGGTGGAATGTTGGGAATGTGCATCCATCCCAGTGTGGGTGGGTGCGTGCTTGCTTCATCCTGTGCCACCTACCAGGGGAGGGCTGGGAGTTGAATGGTACAGAGTTGGAACTTTGGTAAGAGGGTGAGATGAAGGGGCTGGAGGCAAGGATGCTGGCAAGAGAGTAGCTGAAACTATGGGTAGGTCCTGGACTTCAAGCTGTGACAGCTGTCAGAGTAAGGAAGAATGTAACTAGGGACTATATTCGAGGAGACAGGGCTGTGATCAGAGAATGAGATGATTTCATAGATGAGTTCTGATACATGCCAACTGGAGAAGCATGTGGTCAGGTCCAGGAAGAAAAGTGTGAATTCAGGCCATGAATACAAACAGGCCCAGCAAAGGGATGAAGAGAAGAGAAGATGTTGAAAGACAGGAGGAGCTGGGGGTGTGGCCCTGAGATTTTGTGTGGGAGCTGCTTCCTGGCCTGCTGGGCTCTCCTTGGAGGGGTGTGATGGGCTGCTCTTGGGTGGGAAGTATCAAGAGCTCCTTGGTGCTGTGCTATTCTTGCCTCACATGTAACCATTGCCAGGCATGGTATTGGAGCCAATGAAGTCATTTGTTTCATCTCATTGCTACTAATAATAGCTAATGCGACTGATCCAAACATACCTACGAAAAAGTCAATGTCTGAAACTGGCTTCATGTGAGCCCCATTTTGGAGGACAGTAGAATGGTGCTGAGAAGAAGAAAAATGTATCATTATCTATTGAAGGTAGCAGTTTCTCAGTTCTTTCTTGATTCAAATTCCACACTATCTGGCTCGTTTTTCTTCCTTTAAGAGATCTCTTCCCTCCCTTCTTCCCAAGCTGGTACTCAACAGCAGAAGGGAGCAGAACCGCTGGTCTACTCTATTCCCGGGTCCTCAGGTCCCACTGCTATGTGGTCCCTCTTCTCACTTCATTGCTGGCTTTCCTGTGCTGGTATTCACTGGGAGTAACTGTTATCACCTGTTTCCTGGGTATTTTGCTGAGGTCCAAGGGGAAGTGTGGAGTCCCTACCATGCACCTCCACTTAGGAGGTCCTCGCTTGCTGGAGCTATTTTTCCATTGCATTCTGGACACCAGAATCTCTCAGTACTTTGTGTCCCCCCAACTGGGACATGCAGGAACTTCTGGGTCCCCAGATGCCAGGGGTGGGTATAGGGGAACTGGGCACTATCTCAGGACCAGAAATCCTCAGCCCCTGTCCTCTACCTCTTGGGCTGCACCCTTCTGTCCTGGTGCCAAGCTGAGTTTTCCTGGGCTGCATTTTTGGAAACAAGGAGCAAGCTGTCTTACTCTGGGATTCACCTAAATTCCTTAGATATTTCTTTAAAAAATCCTCCTCAGCTTCCCAGAAGAATTGGAGCAGGAATAAAGCAAGAACACTCTGACTCTCTGCCCTTCTCCCTCTTGCTATTCCTCATCCTCTCACTCTTCCTCACCCTTCCCAACTATAGAAGGACTTTCTACTTCCTCCTATGGTCTGATAGGAGCTGTGCCTCTTACATATCCTCTTCTTTTCTAGATACGTTTGTCCTTTCTTTCCCTCAGGCAATGAAGACAAAAAAATCAAGGGGGGAAAAAGAAAAAAACAAGATTACTCAAAAGAAAAGAAACTGGGAAAGGTGTTTTAAAAATATTATTCCAATTATATGAACAACCAGTAGAGTGTTAAGTGACTTACATACCTTGTTTCATAAAATTGCATTAAAAGCCTATGAGGTAGTACTGTTGTCACCATTTCAGAAACAGAAAAACTTGGAGATTCAACAAGCCAATAACAAAGGCAGTAAGAGATGGAGAGAGGCCATCTGATCCAATATCTGGGCTCTTAACCCCTGGACTGCATGCCCTCAACTAGCCCACCTACTTCTGCCTGTCTGAAATCCCAGAGGCCACAGATCTGACTTTCATTCTCTACCTCTGGCAGCCCAAGGGCAGCATTTTCCCTAACAGCAACTAACGTATGTAAAGAAATATTTCATCATCATTCCAGTGTCTGAACCATTAAAGAAGAGGTTTGGGTTGATATTAACACAGGTCACCTAGCTCAGCCATATCAATTGTTAAAATATTAAAAATTGAACTATTAAAATATTTCCATTCTGGTGGTTAAATAGCTGCTGTCCCCAAAACTCCCAAGTGCCATCCCTCAATGCCTCACCCCAATTGATTGGTATCCAAGCCCTACTCACTGGAAAATATTTTGAATATCACCCTACAAGAGAGAAAGAGGAGTTTCACCCTACTGGATTGGACATATATGTATAAGCACTCCCTTGAGCTATCAACGGTACCATAAAGTAATAGTCATTTTTTCTAGCATTAGTGAGATGACAGAGCATAATGTCTAGCACACAGCAGGTGTTCACTAGACATTAGTTGTACTATTATCCAAGCCATGTTGCTGAAAGTCTTCCTTGAGGGGGAGCTTGGAGCCCAGCAATTCCCAGAGTTAAGAGAACTGACAGACATTCTTTTAGAAGGCAACAGTAGAGCAATTTTCATTTAAATCCCCAAGGTGGAGATATGAATCAGATATGGCTAGAATCAGAGCATCTGGATAAGTTAGCAGAGGCAACTGCCTGGGCATCAGAATGCTGGACCTGAATGGGCAATAAATGATAGCAAAAGCAAAGTGAAATGAGAAAGAGATTTGGGTTGATGGCAGAAGCCAATTGTGCTCACCACCAAGTCCTCCCTGTGGGCAGATGTGGGGCACTAACATTTACTGAGCATTTTAGCCTCTTTGACTTCTCATCTGACATAAAAAGAGTGCCAGCATTCCCATTTGTTTATGTTTGAAAACTGGAGTTTAGGGAGGGTTAGGAATCTGTCCAAGGCCACACAGGCAGCAAGACATGTGGTTGGGAATCCCATCTATCCTATCTGGTTCTAAGGCAGTTATGCTGCCTCCTCCACCACACACTTTTGCACTTGGGTAGGAGTAGGGGACAGTTTACCCAGATGTGCCCTTTATGCACTGCTTTGGTTTGTTTTAACAGATCCTTTACAAGTAAATAACAAAAGCCATAGTCAAAATACTCATGTGTTCCAAAGTAGACATTTTAACAGAACCCACTCACAATCCAGAGAAGCCTGTGACGATGGTAAGAAAAAGTAATTAGATTCAAAGAACAGAACAAAACACACACAGCTGTGCCTGGCAAGGGAAATAAGAAATGAAGGTATCAGTTGATGAGGTGAGTGGGAAACAAAGGCACTCACAGCCTCAAGTGTTTCCATTGCAGTGGAGCATTGGGTGGTGCAGAGGATGCACTTCGCCAATCTATGGCCTTCCTGGATGAGCTAGCTTGGCCTTGGTGTGGACAGGAACTGTGAACCATAAGGCAAATGACTGTCGGCAGTGTGCCCAGAGGCTGGCTCCATGGAATGGGAGCCAATAGCTGAACCGTGCACGCTTATAGCTGACATCAAAGCAGAGGCAATGGGCCAGGTGTACAGACCGAGGAGGAACTGCAGCTAGAGTATGTCTATATCCTCACATGGTGTCTCTAAGGTCTAGCCTTTGCTAATCTTCATTCTTGGATATCTCTTCATGGTTTTCAGAGTGCTCTTTTGTAGGCACAATGGCCTTATCTGAGCCTCAAACCAATCTGTGATGAAAAACATTTGTATCCACATCCCCACTCACAACCCACATCTTTTTTTTTCTGCTTTTTTAATCAGTGAAGAAACTGCCTCAGAGAGAAGAGAAAGTAACAGACCTGGGAGGGTACCCGGGTCTTCTGACTGGGGGAACAGCATGGAATAAGAGGCAGAGAGAGAGTTTTGAGATCTGGTTCATCTAGATTCAAACCTGGCCTCTCACGAGCTGGGGCAACTTCAGCAAGTTATTTGACCCTTGCAAGCTCCCATTTCTTCATCTGTAAAATAGAGATAATAGTATCTAATTCAGAGTGTAGAAATTAAATAAATTAATATATGTAAAGTGCCTAGGTGTCCATAAATGTTATTTTTCTTTTTCCTTCTAGACCAGTAGTTTTTCCATTGTACTAGATAAGTTTCCGAGATTTGTGATATGGGGTGAAAAAGGAAATTGTTTCTGGCATTCTCAGCCTTGTGCCCTCCACATTTCCATTGTGATCATGGAAACTCAAACCAAGGCTGCGCCATAGTGGGATGTCTGGGGCATGTTCTAGATGACCCTCTGCCAGGTTTAGACAGTTCTCCCAGCTCTAACGCTGTTTAATTCAGTAAGAAAACATCCATACCTTTGATTAATAAATCCTCTGTAAGAGTAACATCAGTATGTAGCCATCCCATACGGTTTTGACAAAATTTTCATGAAAATGTGGGACTCTCTAAATGTGGGACTCTTTATTGAGTATGATCAGAGTCAGCTCCACGGTTTCCAGTGGGCAGCTGTGCTCGTAACCTCACAGCACAACACCTTCTTCTGCACTTGGCTCTCCTTAGCCCACACCTTTGAAAGAGCTAGAGGGTCAGGTTCAGGAAAAGTTGTGAGAATTTGGCATGCTCCCATTTCTCATACCGGAAGATCTTGCCTCATCTCAGAGAGACGCTGGCTCCCTTGTTCTCAAACTCACATAAAATACGTTTCCATAATTGGGGTTTCTATGTAGCAATGTGCTGGTAAATGTTTAACTATGGGCTCTCTAGAAAAAAAAAAATCTGATTTGTAGCATTTGCCAATTTCACGATGTAAACATTCTCATCATGGCTGATTTCAAGCTACTGTCATGAGGCGATTGAACATGGAGTTATGAAATAGGTACCCAGTTCTCATGGGCTGGGAAGAGCTGGCTCTATTCTGCTAAATTTACTTACATTATCTCATTTAATCTTATCAAAAATCCTAGGAGTTAGGCATTATTGTTTCCATTTTATAGAACAGGAAATTGAGGCATAGAAAAGGAAAGTAACCTGGTAGGGTTACAGAGCTCTTAAGTGGAGCTGGGATTTGAAGCAAGGTCTGTTTGATCCCAGTGGCATCCCTATCAAACACTACACTATATCCAGTCTCCTTGTTTACACTGCCTGCTTTTCCACTGCACCCCCACCCCCAATCAAACCAGAATCTAATACATTATTTACATTTGTCTGCTGTCTTCCCACACTTTTTTCTCTCTCCATGAACCCCTGCCCCTAAGCCAGACATCCAAACTTTAATCTGTCTTTATCCCATCTCAGAATTTCACGTGCCTGTTTTCAGTCTGCTGATGTTAATGAGTCTTTGTTACCATGAACATGATCCTTGTGGGGTTCTAGATTCCCCATTCCTATTATAAGACCACTGCGCAACCCTAAGCACTGTGTTTTGTCCTAAGAGACGGCTCAATACTTTTATAATTGGATGAGAATCTTGAAGATACTCTGGTAATCTGGGTCCCTGGAGCCCAGAATTTTCATTAGCAGATGGATGAGTGAGATTACTTCCATCTCTCCCTCTCCCTCTCCCTCTCCCTCTCCCTCTCCCCTTAATAGAATTAGCTACTTTCTGACTGGTCTCCTTGTCTTGAGGTTTGGCACCACTGTGTCCATCCTCAAATCCACTGCCTGAGATGCCTTCATAAACACAAACCTGACATGTTTGCAGTCCACTACTCAGAAACTGAGGGTCTCTACTGCCTACTGCACTTAGTCCCTGGATGATTTTCTGAGCAAGAAAATGTGGACAAATAAGTTTGGGAAATGCTGCAAACCAGATCCCCCTCTTTCCAGCTCACAGTGCATGTTAGCCTATTAGAGGGAGTACAAAGACTTGTTTTCCTGTGTTCCTTGGGTCTTCTCAATGAATTGGATTACAGAAATGCATGCCCTTTGCCCTCTGAAACTTCTGCTAAAATCTAAAGACTAGAGTTTGTAAAACAAACTTCAGAAAAGGCCTGCCTAAAAGGTGCCCAAACTCCTTAACTTCGCCTTCAAAAGCTTCCAGAACCTTGACCTAATATTCCTCTCCAATATAGGAACTTAAGCCTAAGAATGAGACAGATCCAGGTCCAAACCCCAGCACTGGCATTTAATTGTATGTCAACTTAAGCTATTTACTCTCTCATTCTGTGCCACAGTTTCCTTATCTATAAGTGACAATAACTGTACCTACCTTCAAGGGTTATTAGTAAAAGATTGCATGAGAGAATGAATGTAAAGCTCACAGTAGCATATCTAGCTGATATGGTTCAGTTCTGTGTCTTCCCCCTTTGTTTTCTCTCTCTCCTGCTACCTTGTGAAGAAGGTGCTTCCTTTCCCCTTTGCCTTCTGCCATAATTCTAAGTTTCCTGAGGCCTCCTAGGCATGCAGAACTGGGAGTCAATTAAACCTCTTTCCTTTATAAATTATCCAGTCTCAAGAAAGTTCTTTATAGCAGTGTGAAAATGGACTAATATGTAAATTGGCACTAAGTTAGTGGGATCCTGCTATAAAGATACTTGAAAATGTGGAAGCGACTTTGGAACTGGGTAATGGGCAGAGAGGCTGGAACAGTTCAGAGGGCTCATCAGAAGACAGGAAGATGTGGGAAAGTTGGGAACTTGCTTGAGAATTGTTGAATGGTTTTGACCAAAATGCTGATAGTGATATACACAATGAAGGCCAGGCTGAGATGGTCTCAGATGGAGATGAGGAGCTTCTTGGGAACTGGAACAAAGGTGACTCTTGCTTTGTTTTAGCAAAGAGACTGGAAGCATTTTGCCCTGGCCCTAGAGATCTGTGGAACTTTGAACTTGAGAGAGATGATCTGAAATTGGAGCTTATGTTTAAAAGGGAAGCAGAGCATAAAAGTTTGAAAAAGTTGCAGCCTGATGATATGATAAACTAAAAAAACACCTATTTTCTGGAGAGAAATTCAATCCGGCTGCAGAAATTTGCGTAAGTAACTAGGAGTCAAATGTTAATTGCCAAGACAGAAGGGAAAATATCTCCAGGGCATGTAAGAGATCTTGGCAGCAGCCTCTTCCATCACAGACCTGGAGGCCTAGGAGTAAAAAAATAGCTTTGTGGGCCGGGCCCAGGGCCCTGCTGCTCCGTGCAACCTAGGGACTTGGTACCCTGTGTCCTAGTTGCTTTAGTTCCAGTGTGGCTAAAAGGGGCCAAGGTATAGCACAGGCCATTGCTTCAGGAGATGCAAGCCCCAAACCTTGGAGGCTTTCACATGGTATTGGACCTGCAGATGCACAGAAGTCAAGAGTTGAGGTTTGGGAACCTCTGCCTAGATTTCAGAGGGTATATGGATATGTCTTGATGTCCAGGCAGAAGTTTGCTGCAGGGGCAGAGTCCTCATGGGGAACCTCTGCCAAGGCAGTGCAGGAGGGAAATGTGGGATTAGAGCCCCCAGAATCCCTACTTGGGCACTGCCTAGTGGAGCTGTGAGAAGAGGGCCACTGTACTCCAGACCCCAGAATGGTAGATCCACCAACAGCTTGCACCATGCGCCTGGAAAAGTCACAGGCATTCATCACCAGCCCGTGAAGGAGCTGCCCAAGGCCATGGGAGCCCACCCTTGCATCAGTGTGCCCTGGTTATGAGACATGGAATCAAAGAAGATCATTTTGGAGCTTTAAGATTTAATGACTGCCCCCACTGGATTTTGGACTTGCTTGGGGCCTGTAGCCCCTTTGTTTTGACCAATTTCTCCCATTTGGAATGCGTGTATTTACCCAACGCCTGTACCCCTACTGTATCTTGGAAGGAACTAACTTGTGTTTTATTTTATTGGCTCATAGGTGGAAGAGACTTGCCTTGTCTCAGATGAGATTTTGAGAGACATTTAATACTGGAATGAGTTAAAACTTTGAGGGCCTCTTGGGAAGGCATGATTGGTTTTGAAATGTAAAAAGGACATGAGATAGGGGAGGGGCTAGGGGTGGAATTGTATGGTTTGGCTCTATGTACCCATCCAAAGCTCATCTCTAATTGTAATCTCCATAATCCCCACATGTTGAGGGAGGAACCTGGTGGGAGGTGATTGGATGATAAGGGCAGTTTCCCTCATGCTGTTCTTGTGATAGTGAGTGAGTTCTCATGAGATCTGAAGGTTTTATAAGTGTTCAACCATTCCTCCTTGATGCACTCTCTCTCACCTTCCACCTTGTAAGATGTTTCTGCTTCCCCTTCTGCCATGATTATAAGTTTCCTGAGGCCTCCCAGCCATGCAGAACTGTGAGTCGATTAAACCTCCTTTGCTTATATATTAGCCAGTCTCAGTTAGTGTGAGAATGGACTAACACACTAGCCTACAGAAAAAGACTCAACGAATGGAATTTCTGTAATAATGATGCTCTTTTTAAAATTCTCTTGCAAACCCGCTATGACACACTGCAACCAATCTGCTTGCCTTATCCCAAAATTGCCCCATGGGTCCAAATTCTAAGCACTTTCTATATGGCACGCTCTTTCTTCCTCACCTCCATGCCTCCAAACCCCTTCCCATGATTCGATGCACAGGCAAATGGTGGTCATGTGGTCAGCTCTCCCAGCAACTCTTCCTTCCTTGCTGCTGTGGAAACCAGTATCTGACCTTTTAACACCTAGTTTCTGTCTCTCCTGGGGCACTTAATCGTCTTCCCAGTGTGGTTCTTGCCACCAGCTGGATGGGCTGAGGAAGCTTCCTGGTGCAATGTGATGGGCTCCAGCTCAGGTTTTAATGCTCTCCAAAAAGGCTGGCTCTGTGACATTGAATAAGCATCTATTTCCTTATATCCAACTTGGAATGAGGAATCTGATATTAATAGAACTTCTCTGAGGGTTTAAGGAGCTCGCCTGTAAAGTGCCCGGCGTTAGTTGGCTTTTGTTTCTCTCCCTCAACATCTCCTATGACTCCAATCACACAATATTGGAGGCTTAAGGAATATTGAGCTGACTGGCCAAGTGGGCTTGATAAATAGGTATCTTTTAAATCAACTTTATAAACCTATCTATTTACCAAGTCTCTAACTTGCCTTGCCTTGAGCCAACAAAAGAGGCAATTTCTGAGTCCACAGTATCCGACTTTCCTCTAAAACTTCTACAGTGAGAGGAAGAGTGCCCTGATCATGATGAAAGCAGTGAGATACCTGACCAGAAAGTTACCTACACACAAAAGCTTTTAGGGGGGTTTAGTACCACTTCTTTCGCCAAAAAATCAACTCAGCTACAATATGGAAACTTAAACTCTACTGGTTGTGACAACTAGAAGACAGAAGGGCTGCATTTTTTGGTCTCAGCTCCATGTATAACTTGATATGGGACCGTGGGCTGACAAGGACTCAGTTTCTCCTTAAGCAAGTGAGTACGTTGGATGGGAAGATAGCTCAGCTTTCCTTCCAACTTTAAATCTGTGGAAAACCACAGTGCTGTCTTGCCATTGCCTCAAGCCTTAGGCACGTGTTAATTAGCTCCCAGAATGGTGTTTGCTCTCATGCTAAGAGCATCCCACGAAGAGCGTCAGACCAGCGGTATTGCCTTCCATCAGCAAAGGCCATGCTGAAACCATCTGCTCAGCCCAGAGCTGCCTGTGGGACTCAGGCCACAGAAGCAGGGAGCTTTCTCTGAACAAGAAGGTCAGTGAAGAGGAAAGGCAAAAAGGGAGGTTGTTTCCTTTCACTAATTTGGTACCTTTGTTTTGTCTGTGGTTCACACAGAGCCAATAAATGAATCCCCCAAGATGGCAGTAATGATGATGAATTTGGTATTATGGTCTAACTCTTTGGTAATCTCTGTAGAGGGATAATAGAGACCTACTGAGTGAGAGAGAGCTAGTAGATATCTGATTTGCTAGCCCTTCCTGTTCATTGGTCTATTTGTCTATTTTGAGCTGAAATCAATTAAGAATTTCATACCCACCAGAAAGAAGATTAGCTCTTTGAAATCTGCACCAGCAGATTTTTGTGTTTCTGCATTTACTTTTGACTTCTGGCTAAAGTTGTAGCACTGAAGCTAACTCTATATGATCATTTGTCTATAATTGAGAAGGGCCTTGACTTCTTGTAGATATATGAAATGTTTTCCTACTATTGGATGGTATTAATAAATTAGATTATAATGTTTCTAAAATTACAGGAGGGTTTGTTTTGGTTAGTTTATAAAATTAAACACTTGTATAAATAGAATATTTCTAAAATTTTTAGAAAATAAAACATTGAACTTATACTTTAATATCATAGACTAGACTTTTAAAAAATCCTCCTTTCACAAATTGTTCACTCAAACATTTTAAGAAACCAAGTTTACATAATTAAGGTAAATTTTGGAAATCACACTAGGTTGAGAGAAACTGTCTTTTCTCTGATTTATGAGTGTTAAGTATAATACAACAGTACATATTATTTTACTTGAGTTTGTTTTCTCAAGAACAAAACAATTATCTGAATCTTCTAAACATGTACAGGTTTACTAATCAAATAAGCTAATAACTACTAATTTACTAAACAAACTCCTACGTGATGTTTAAGATTATGAAAATTATACATTTGTGTTCAACTAAGTTGAATTATTCTGACAAACTTTTCATATCAACAGCAATTATTCTTCAGAGTGAACCAGTTTAGACATAATTTTCAACATCTTTAGTTAAATTAAAATTTAGATAAATATTAAAGTGAATTAATTAATGGATTTTAGAAACCCAGATATCTCCTATTAAATAAGATAGAATATGACAACATTGATTACTAAGCATAAAGTTTATGGACTTCTGACTCTTATCTTTACATACTATACAGCTATATTTTTGGATCATGTTAACAAACATGTTTATTTTGAAGTGTAAATGTCTAGATGAAGAAAATTGTATTATGTGTATCACAAGCCTTGTTAGTCTGCTAAAATGCTTGTGTATGACAGACAGTTCTCAATTATCTACCCCGAAATTTTCTCCGTGAAACAGAAGTTACTTAAAAGTCATAATTAATATGGATGATTAAGACTATATGTATTAGCTGATTTTCACACTGCTGATAGAGACATACCTGAGGCCAGGTGTGGTGGCTCACACCTGTAATCCCAGCACTTTGGGAGGCCGAGGCGGGCAGATCATGAGGTCAGGAGATGGAGAACATCCTGGCTAACATGGTGAAACCCTGTCTCTACTAAAAATACCAAAAATTAGCCAGGCATGGTGGTGGGTGCCTGTAGTCCCAGCTACTCAGGAGGCTGAGGCAAGAGAATGGCTTGAACCCGGGAGGCAGAGCTTGCAGTAAACCGAGATTGCACCACTGCACTCCAGCCTAGGCAACACAGCGAGACTGTCTCAAAAAAAAAAAAAAAAAAAAGACATACCTGAGACTGGGCAATTTACAAAAGAAAGAGGTTTAATGGACTTACAGTTCCACGTGGATAGGGAGGCCTCACAATCATGGTGGAAGGCAAAGGGCACTTCTTAAATGGAGGCTGCAAGAGAAAGAATGAGAGCCAAGCGAAACAGGTTTTCCTTATAAAACCAACAGATCTCGTGAGACTACCATGACAACACTACCACGAGAACAGTATGGGAGAAACTGCCACCACGATTCAATTATCTCCAACCACGTGCCTCCCACAACACGTGGGAATTATGGGCATACAATTCAAGGTGAAATTTGGGTGGGGACACAGCCAAACCGTAACTCTCTACTAGGAACACAAAGAAATACAAGGGCCTATGTGATTTTGTTTTTTCAAGCAAATCTATTCCAGAATATCAAGGCAAATGAAGGACAAAACATTAGAAGTGAATTTTATTTTCCTTAGTTTATAATGCCTGAATCTAAAAAGAAAACATGCGATATGTTAACATTTTGGCAGAGTTTGCTTCATTTTGAAGGGTGAGTTTCCTTGTATACCGACCAATGTCTTTACCTACAATATGAAAGAATATTCTTTACTTTCTGTGTGACCATCCTAGACATAAAAGATTCAGAATAATTCTCTTATTAGAAGTAATTATAAGTAATTATGAATTATCAATAATTAACAATTTTCTGTATCTTATTATTGTACTCTTGACTATTGAAAAAGCAAAACAACACAAAAAAGAACAAAGGTTCATCCCTCATAAAAGAGCTAAATTTCTTTTCAAGTCTATGGTATTTTTAAATGTTTTATAATCACTTTGAAAAACTATTATTTTTCAGACACCTATCTTAACCAAGTGTTTAAATCATCTCTAACATATCTTTAGATTTTGTCTTCCCTAGATTGAATCTTAATTTTAAAGTAAAACAAAATAAAATGTGTAGGGAGTTTTCTATACCTATCTTTAAAAATTCCCAGTAAGCCACTGGAAAAGGCTATTACAAAATTCGTTCTTTTACCTTTTAAAAAGAGATGCTAAAAATAATTAGGTTTGTTTGTGAGTCATGCTCTTTGACTAGACTCACGATCATAAGAAATGCATTTGAAAAGCTGTCGATTCAGAAGGGCGGCTCCGCCTCCTGCAGCTGAGACAAGCCTCTGACCCTGGTAGGGAGCAACCCCTGACATGGCCCTGCCCCCCCGGTTTGGATAACCTCCAAAATGGCCTGGTTTCTCCCTTCTCTCTTAGAGCTTCTATGGGATGAGAGGACTTACGAGTCCAAAGGATTTGGGGGAGGAAACAGTTCACTGACTGAAGGGAGCACAGGGAAGAAATTTCTCTCAAGTGTTTTCTCTCCTTTCTGTGTTCACAGGCCCCCCAGTTTCTAGATGTTTCCTTCTCCATGTAACCATAGTGACCTTTCTAAGCCACAGAGAAGTTGAACCACTAGGATGGATGAGTGGGTGGGTAGATGGATGGATGGATGCATAGACAGATAGATAGGCTAGCAGATAGATGGAAAGTCTGTTTCACGGATTTCATCTTACACAGCTGTAAGCAGTCCCTATAACACTGTTGTCTTCGTGTCTAATGTTGGATTTGAAATCTTCAGGGCAGTATTTTGGGAAGAGAAGATAGATCTAATATGAGGGAGACAAAGGACAAGCTGGAACCCACAGGATGGGCTGAAACCTTTGTCAACCCTGATGTCCTGCAGCAGCTGGCCTTGGGCCATGGGGAAAATTCAACTGTTCATGCACACCGTAAGAAAATTCATGGATTTCTCAGTTTTTTTCTATCATATTTTGGGCTACCATTTTTCTCCTAGTGTGATTTATCCCCAAATTTATCTAGGGGTTCCATCAGGTAAGCACCTGCCAACTCAGCCTGAAGAGATAGTTCACACGGGCCTAAACTTCGTACTTCCTCTCTGACTGTTCTCCCTGGCATCAGCCCATGGGATTTCTATCTAGTCTGTGTTTACAAAAGAAAAACATTTGCTTGGGAAACAATCTTTCAAAATTTTTCGGCCACACTACCGGGCAGTGGGTTTTTAATCTTTAAAATGAAGCATGCAAAGTCTTTTTTCCTCTGGCCCTACCACAGTCATCACCTTGGGAGAAAGTGGGCTCACCTCTGTCTGCTGGACAGAGGGCTGAAAACTGGAGGTGGGAGATGGAGAAATGGCAAACAGGCCTGGAGGAGCAAATGGGGGAAGGAGGTACTCATCAGTTAACATTTAGAGGGGAAGGAGGTACACAACAGTTAACTTTCCAGAATTCTCCCCCACCACACAAATATTCCAAAATGGAGGACTAATGGCACAGTAATTTCAACAAATATCTTACTCCTTTCCAGCAAAGAAAGAAATGAGCTGACACATTGTCCTTGACTTTGAAAGTAGTGTGTGGCCACAGTTGTTGGGAGAGGGACCAATCATGGCCCCTGAGCATCCCTGCACATTATTGCTGGCTGTGTCAGGATGCAAGGCCCTGACTGTTCTTCACTTGCGCTGCTTCTCAGGGACATGTCTCTCCCCAAAGAGTAGGCTTTCTTTCCCTCCCTATAAAAATGATAAATCCTCTAAGCTCAGGGCTCATCCCCTGTCACCCAGCCCACTGCATGTGCAGGTACCCATCAAGGCACACCTATGTCACTTCCTCCCTTCCTCATGGGACTTCAGGTCATGGAGAACTGGCATGAACATGAAACTCTGGCTACAGATTTCCCTGTAAGTAATAAAGTTCATTGTCCCTGTCCCAGATAGGGTAGAAGGGTAAAATCTCAGACCACTGACAACTGTTTTCAATGGTGGTCTCTCAATGCCTCCTCCAAAAGGGCATGTCAATCACCTTAACCACCATATGTGTGTCTTATCCATGAATGACCTCAACTAAGACCCTGCTAAGTAACATATAGAAAAGGAGGAGATGTTGGTGATTAAAAAAAAAAAGGCAGTGTAGAAATGTATTGTCCACCAACTACTGGCTGGACTTGTCTGACACACGGACTTAGAAATTCCAAAGCACTACAGCCATGACACCAATCACCTGGCCCATGATGAGTGCCTGGCTGTGGTTTTGGTATAAGGCAGAAAGCCTCTACCAATCCAATCCTCTTTCTTAGCCCGCTGCTAGCAAATGCTCGGCATTCCCAGGCTCCTTGCAGCCTTTCCAGACAAGTTTTCAAACCTAATTAAGCTTAGCATTATCATTGTTTTTATCACATTAAGTTCCCACTTGGCCCTCAGCAGCAGAGACCACAAAGTCAGCACTGCATCTTTAAACAGAAACAACAGATTTTGGTTCAATTAAAAATTCATTAAAATGCAAATTAGTTTGTAAATTTTTTTCCCTCCTTCTGATGATTCCTCAACGTGGCTTTTTAATCATAGCTGGCGCTGAAGGAGAGGTGAAAACCTGTGGCTAGAAAGGAATACAGAGGGAGAGCCAGAACCCTGGAGCTGTGGGGCACATGCTTCTCCGAGAACCGTAATCCCTTCCTTTCCCCTCCAGAACTCCATTTCCTCCCCAGAGAGGACAGTTTCAGTCTCATTCTTCCACGGTGCTTGGCTGATAACACTCAATCATTTTTTCAGATCTCAATTTCACTGAACAATGTGATCTTAAGGGAAACACCAGGATAAAATGAATAATTAACCTTCTCCACATACATTCCCTGGCCATGCTGTAATATTCTGTTAATGCTTTCATGATGATTTCTCCACTAACAGGGCAGTGAAATTTGACTAGTGGGCTCTTGCAATGACTAAATATGACAATTAATACCCCAAGGGTTTAGCCAGGTAATCTCTTGGCCAAATCTTTCAAAATGACAGAAGCCACAGAGAAACATTCACAAACTAGTAACAGTGTTGGCCAGGCGTGGTGGCTCACGCCTGTAATCCCAGCATTTTGGGAGGCCAAGGCAGGTGGATCATTAGAGTTCAGGGGTTCGAGACCAGCCTGGCCAACATGGTAGAACCCCATCTCTACTAAAAACACAAAAATTAGCCCGTTGTGGTGGTGCACGCCTGTAATCCCAGCTACTCAGGAGGCTGAGGCGTGAGAATTGCTTGAACCCGGGAGGTGGAGATCGCAGTGAGCCGAGATTGAGCTACTGCATTCCAGCCTGGGCAATAGAGCAAGACTCAGTCTCAAAAAAAAAAAAAAAAAGTTTACTATACATGGAAACTGTAGGACTTTACCTTGTATTCTCTCATCGATCTACACAGCAACTTTATAGTGAGGCCTGCATTGTAATGCCTCGCATAAAAATGGGGAATCTGAGGTTTCGGGATTCTAAGATATTTGCCCAAAGTCACCACTATAGTTCGGCTAGTTTGACCCCCTCCAAATCTCGTGTTGAAATTTGATTCCCAATGTTGAAGATGGGGCCTAGCGGGTGATATTTGGATCATGGAGATAAATTCCTCATGAATAGGGTAAATCTCTTTTTGTGAGTGGAGGGTGAGTTCTCACTCCATTAGTTCCCAAGACAGCTGGTTATTAAAAAGAGCCTGGCACCTCCCTCCCTTGTCTCTTGCTTCCTCTCTCACCACGTGATCTCTGCACATACCAGCTTCTCTTCACCTGCCACCATGAGTGGAAGCTTCCTGAGGCCTCACCAGATGCAGATGCCAATGCCATGCTTTTTGAATAGCCCTGCAGAACCATCAGCCAAATAAACCTCTTTTTATTATAAATTACCCAACCTCAGGTTTTCCTTTATTGCAACACAAATGGACTAAGACAGTCACGTAACTAGAAAGCAGTAGCCCTAGGGCTTGAACCCACATCCACTGGATTCCAAAGTCAGTGCTCTTTCCATTACATTAATCCCATGACTTTGTTCCTGTGTCACAGACCTCATTCAGCTTATTGTTTCACTGAATTGACCAGCAGTTACATTCAATTGCTTCTGAGACAGGTTGGATGTATACTCCGATGCTGACTTTCAAGAAAACAATGCCACGCTGCCTCAGACTCAAGGAGAGATGGTCTCATCTTCCTGCTTACTGTGGGAAGCCAAGCAACTCCTGCAGGTTCATTAGACGCCCCTAATTGCTGAGAACACATTCAGGAAGTATGGTAAATGCAACTTAATTGAGAACTAATTAACTTGTTATAGTTATCTCGTTATATGCCAATTAAATGTCTCAATATTCCTTTCTTCTCAGATAAAGAATTTTTTAAAAATCAGTGATGAAACTGTATCTCCAAATGAGAGAATTCAGGTGGCAGGCCCCGGATGAACACCAGCTTTACAGGGGCATTGGTGGGGCCTGGTGGTCCTGAAGAGAAAGTCAAGCTCATTCACATCATTTTAAAGGAAGATGTTCAAAGGCAGAGGACAGATTTTGACTTGCAGAAGAATTCTCCATTAAATCTGGTGTGAAATGGGATTTGGCCCAGAGGCCCCAAGAGACATAACCTGGCAAGGGCTGTTCCTACTACCCGGCTTTTCTCCAGCTATTTAAGGTTGATGCTTTTTATCCCTTTGTTTGCTTTTAATCTGCCCTTTTCTGTGGAAATCCAAGGAGGCCTTTCATGTAACTACACATTGTCATCAGGAGTGTATTGCCAGGGCAGGGCTCAGTTTCAGCTCAGCTCCCAAGTAATCATTCACTTTTCATTTGTTTTCAGTGGCAATGTAGTTTAACCCCCTCCTCTGCTGAGTTTCCACAAGCTCTTTCAAAGAGAATCCCCGAAGATGGAGGGGCTGAGAGGTGCTTCCCTAGCCAACCAGGAAAGAAGGGAAGGCTGAAAGAGTAAGTCCATTCACAGGACTGCACTTTCAGCCCCGACGTTTCTTTCTAAAGAATGTCTGTTTAATCACTGAGAAAATAAAATTCTATTCCCGTCAGAAACCTAAATCAATATCTGGTCCTGGGAGATGAAGAGAGTCGAATCCCATTCTCACCCAAACGTTGTCACTGGAACTGATAGGCCAGTGAGTTTGGGCTGCCTTGTTAAGATCACTTGGTGCTGCAGGAGGAAAGGGTGTATCTGGTTTATCATCTTAATGACAAGCAGGCATGGCTGCTTTGAAATGTTCTGCTTGACTCCCCCAGCCTTCCAGTTTGACAACTGGTGCTCTTTTCAGATCTTTCTGACTTCCTGTCTTGTTGAAGAATGTCCCAGCCACATCATTCCTGGGGCTTTTCCATTCTTCCTTGCTCACAGTCAATATTCATCTACTTTAGGGGCTGATGGTGCTAACATTGTTTGTTGCAATCCTAGAGAGATATTAGAATGAAGAAGTCCCGTTCCCAAAGGGGAGTTACTCACCTGCTCTGCTCCAAACTGAACACCCAACCTCTCAGTACAGACACGTTTCTATTAAAGAAACTGATGGAATTCCTTAGCTCTGGCCTTCAAGGAGACAACAAAATAATTAATTGAAAATGATGAGTTCACCCTCTGGAATGAAAATGATAAACTACTTATTATACAGTCAGTTTAGGCTGTGTTGCATTCAGCAAACTATAAAGAAGACACAGGGAGATTCTGATATGAATTTCCAATTTCTTATCATTACAAAATGAGTGTGATCCCGCCTTCGTTACTATACCTGGAAGCTTGCCTGCCGTCTGATCCATCAGGATTTGGAAATTTATTTTCCTGCCTAGCTTCTGCTAGCTTACTCCCATTGTCCCCAACCACACTCTTGTTCCATTTCAGTCTATGCTGGGACACACAGCTTCTTTGTACCAAGCCCTTGCTTTCTTCTATTTGCAGAAAACTCTCAATCTCTGCTTATGCATTTGTTCAAAGTTCACTTTAAGTACAGAGTATTTATCAACTGTATTGCTCTGCAAAGTGCCCGCCGCCGGAGACTCATTATGGGGAATGGCTTCTCCTCCCTACTTTGCATGGCCCTGCAGCTTTCTGTCTGTGTCTCTCTCATGTGAGCGTTCTGTTTTCTTTGGCCAGCTGCCTCTGTTCTCAGCCTGCATCTTGATGATCGGTGGCATATTTCAAACTCCACTCCTTGAGGGTGGGGAAATAACTACCAGTTTGGGATTGACATTAAAAGAGCTCTTATATTGCGTGGAAATGTGGTTACTATGTCGAAATCCTTTTGAGGGAAGCAGCACCCTGGCGATAGAAGTCTAACCCAGGCTTTGGGGATGAGGATGGTGAGGGCTGCAGGGAAGTCTGGTTTCTTCTAGGGAATGGTTTTCAACTCTGGCTGCCCTTTGGAATCCCTTGGGTAGCATTTGCAAATTCAGACACCTCTGTCCCACCCTAGAGACTCTGATGAATTATCTGGGAGGAAGCCGGAATCAGGCTTGTTTCAAGTTCCCCAGGTGACACTGAAACCACTGGGCTAGAAGTGTGACATCAAATCAGAGTCCATAAGAAAAAACTGAGATTCACATTAAGGGGAGAGCAAGTGTCAAGCTCAAGTTCAAAGGATGAGCAATGGGATTAAAGTCCAGACTTAAAGCCAAGAGTCCAAAATGGGGCAGAAATGGAGCATGGTGTAAAAGAAAAACAAATCAGACAAGAGCCACAAAAGTCCAGAGTTCCCACTGCAAGGCCCATGCCCTGGTGGGCCCACAGCTCAGTCTCAAGACCAGAGGGGTTGGGGCCGCATGGCATAGTGCCTGAGGCAGGAACCACAGGGGTCTGTGACTTCCTGCTTGAGGATATTTCACACCCTTCTTCCAGCAGGAACTAAGAGTTCAATCACACCATACCAGAACTACGCTGATTATCACAACAAATACAATAATGTAAAATCATTCAGTGTTAGGGCGGAAGGAAATAATTCAGTCCAACCTCCTTCATTACATCGAAATCAGATCAGGATGTGTTTCTCCTCCCCCAGATCTTCACTATAAAGACTAAAAGACTCAAGTCAGGTATTCATAGAAGCAAGAAGAAGTGGCTTGAAATTTTAATGGGAACATTTCAATTATCATCAGCTCTCTCATTGAAGGGTGGTGGGGAATGTGACATAATCTCTACATCAGCCTTTCTCAAACTTTAGTGAGCTTGGAAAGTGAGTGTGTTAGAATGCATGTTGCTTGGCCCACTCCAGAGAATCTGATTCAGTAGGTGTGGGGTGGGCCCCAGGAATCTGTATTTTTAACAAGTAAGATGCCCTACAAGCCCAGGCATTCTTACATGGGTGGTTCCAAAGCCAAGGTTTTAGAAATACTGGTTCTAAGTGATCTCATCATTTGTAAACCTTGGCTTGACTCCTGGATGGAAAAGCCATTTTCAGATTGGCAGTTATCAACCCTGGCTGCACATTAGAATCATTTGGAGAGCATTTTTAAGAAATACTGATGCATGGGTGTCTTAGTCCATTTGCACTGCCACAACAAAGTGCTATTGGCTGGGGAGCTTACAAACAAAAGATATTTAATTCTCACAGTTCTGGAGGCTGGGAAGTCCAAGACCAAGGCACCAGCTGGCTCAGTGTCTGCTGAGGGCCCATTTCCTGGTTCATTGATGCCACCTTCTCACTGTTTCTTCACCTGGTAGAAGGTAGCTCTTTGAGGCACCTTTTATAAGGACATTAACCCTATTCATGAGGGCTCCACCCTCATGACCTAATTGATTCCCAGTTGTCCCACCTCCTGACAACATCACATTAGTGATTAGGTTTCAACATATGAATTTTGGGGAGACACAAACATTCAGGCTATAGTACTGGACCTTAACCCAAACCAACTGAATTAGAATCTCTTAGGGCTGAGGCCTTGTACCAGTTAGACATTGCTATAACAATACTGTGTGACAAATATCTCAAAACTCAGTGGCTTAAAACAATAAACATCTATTTCTCACTCATAGGTCTGTTGATGGCTAGAACACAACTGTTCTAGCCTGACTCACCTTGGTGACTGCTCCAGATTGTAGGTTGGATTCAAGTCAGCTTCATATATGTTTCACTCTCCTTGGACCAGTGGCCAACAAGGATATGTTCTTCTCATAGTAGATCACTGGACTGCAAGAGGCAAGACAAACAGCACATTTAAAGCTTCTGCTCCTGTCATGTCCAGTAACATCCTACTGGCTGAAGCAAGTTTATGTGGCCAAGCCCAATATCAAGAGGATGGGGAAAAAAGAATACTCCACTCAATAGTCTAAACTATCACAGGCTCCACCCTAGACCAATTAAATCAAAATTCCTGGACAGGGTATAAACAATGAGAAAGCCCCCTAAAATGTACAGCTACGATGGAAACTCATTCTTCTAAAGGGTGATTCAGGCCCCAGGCCCATAAATAAGCAGATATCCTATCTGAAGAAGTTACAGTGCTATATATTTGGAATAAAACATGAGAAGTAGCACTGTGGCAAAAGTATGACTAAATAAATGACACAGAAAATAAAGATCAAGCAAAGTACATTGTTTGTGCTTGTCAGCCCTTCAAATATTTGGACTCAGCCCTCATATTCTGCACCGCTGACCCCAGCTCCTTTTCTGATCTTTAAAGAAAGTTTCAGTTCCTCCAATCACAGTCCAGGCAGGATGTTTTCAATTCTTCTCTCCCTCTGGTCTCACTCTTCTCCAAATGCACTCTATATGTTTTGTTGTGCACCCCTTCAATAAGGGGTCCCTCGAGCACATTCCTGCTGTGTTCGTGCTGTGGCCTTAACTCGAGAGGAACAAACTCAGACAGGCTTTCCCTATGTCCTCAAGACCAAGTTCCTGTTCACACAGCCCAAGTGAAACCACTGTGAGGAGGCAGCACCTGCCCATCTGGCCCATCCAGCTCAGGTACAGCCACCCTGGCTCCATGTCAAGGCCAATCTCTCAGCCTCTTGCCCTCCCAGATCTGCCTCTAACTTCCAGAGTGTCCCTGGACAAAGTCACTTCCTCCTCTTTTGGTCCTAATTTCTTCATCTGGAAGAAAAATGTCCACGGCTGGCCACATCCTTTCAGTTCCGACCTTGGTGAGCATGGGGCTGTGCAGGCATGAGGGTGGCCCTCAGAGAAACACTGTTACAGTCAGGGACCCAAGGAAGCCTAGAAACTTACCAGGGGTGTTTGCCAACAGCATTCTCATTAAATGCTCAGACCTATGCAGCTTGAGAAAAATTGTTTTGTTGCTCCTACTAGAAAAATCCACTAATTGCATTCTCCCAATGACGGCGGTGGGTAAAGAAGAGCGTTAATACTGTCAGCTCTGTGAGACGGTCTAGGATGCAGTTTCCCAACTGCCGCAGCATCGGGAGAACTCGCAGGCCTCACTGTCTGTGGCGGCAGAGCCCTGCTTTTGCAGCAGCCTCTCATCACTCCCCACCTTCATCATCTCCCTGCACCTGAATACTTGGGAGTGGTTTGTGGGGATCATTCATCCATCTGCCCTTACCCTGACCAGCAGCCCTGGGTGGCCCAGCTTGGCCTCCCTTTCTGTACTCATCTCTCCTCTCTCTCCTGCTTTACCTATCACGTTGGCCTCCTGGACACCTCCGAAACACACCACATTCTTTCCCTCTCACTGGCCTTCACGCTGGCTGTTACCTCAGGCCTGGAACACTCTTACTGGGGTGACCAAGCATTCCAGTTTGCCTGAAACTGTCTTGATTTTAACATTGGAAGCACTGCTTTCTAGGAAATCCCTCAGTCTGGGCAAACAAGAGGGTTGGTCACCCTTCAGTGTTAAATGTTCACATGGCTGGCTCTCATTTCCTTCAGGCTCTGCTCTATGATACTTCCTGAAAAAGGATACCCTGATCACCTTTATAAAATGCCCACCCCAGGGCCAGGCATGGTGGCTCACACCTGTAATCCCAACACTTTGGGAGGCCAAGGTGGGCGGATCACCTGAGGTCAGGAGTTTGAGACCAGCATGGCCAACATGGCTAAACCCTGTCTCTACTAAAAATACAAAACTTAGCCAGCCATGGTGGTGGGAACCTGTAATCCCAGCTACTCCGGAGGCTGAGGCCGGAGAATCGCTTGAACCTGGGAGGTAGAGGTTGCAGTGAGCGGAGATCATGCCATTGTACTCCAGCCTGGGTGACAGAATGAGACTCTGTTTCAGAAAATAAAATAAAATACCCACCCCAATTCCTTTCCACTTTTCATCACTTACTGAATGCTGAGCTTGCATGAACTGTATTTGTTGTCTGTCTCCTCTGTATATCGAGATCAGGGACTTCATCTTTTTCCCTATTTAGAGCAAAGACTGGTCTGTAGAAGGCATTCTATAAGTATCTTCTGTTGGACTGATTTTAGGCAAACCGAATTGGTGTCTTTTGCCCTGTTGCCACAGGGTGAAGTCCAGAGGCATTGGACTCAACATCATGCTCTCCTGGAACGTTTTAGGAGGCCGGTTGGTTCTCAGGTTTCAAGATCTTGGACCTTTGCTCTTATCATTACCTGTTTAACAATAGCATAAGCTACCCAGAGATGCAGTGGCCAAGGCCTCAAACAGAATTGCATTTGCTCTTTATTTTTATTTTTATTTATTTATTTATTTGTTTGTTTGTTTATTTATTTATTTTTGAGACAGAGTCTTGCCCTGTCACCCAGGCTGGAGTACAGTGGCACAATTTTGGCTCACTGCAACCTCCGCCTCCCAGGTTCAAGCGATTCTCCTGCCTCAGCCTCCCGAGTAGCTGGGATTACAGGCACGTGCCAACACGCCCAGCTAATTTTTTGTATTTTTAGTAGAGATGGGGTTTCACCATGTTAGCTAGGATAGTCTCGATCTCCTGACCTTGTGATCTGCCCACCTCGGCCTCCCAAAGTGCTGGGATTACAGGCGTGAGCCACTGCGCCCGGCAGCATTTGCTCTTTAACCCTGCAGCAAAGTTTCAAGGAGAAACATGAGACCCTCTAAACACAAATTTAAAGAGAACAGGTACAGTATGCCCAAGAACTGGAGAAGAGCTCAGTATTACACATCTGCTTTTGAATCATGAAACAGCAATGAAAACAGCAACTATGAAGCGCCCAGTTGATTTCTCATTTAATTCCCACATTTATGAAACTTAAATGATATTACTTCACTTTAGAATCTGGGGCACTGACAGGGCAAGTAAATCACATCCACTGCTAAGTGACTGTAGATATTTGAAGGTAAGTCTGACTCTGAAGCCCTTAGTCTTCCCTCGATACCAAATTTTCTCCTCATTTCACTAGCTGTGCTGGGAGGTAATTTTAAAATATAGTATGACTTTCCATAATAACTTGGAAAACAACATGTTGTCATGTTTTATGAAAAATTAGGATACAAACATGTATGTATGCTTTACTAATATTTACATTTTAAATTTTACATAAGAAAAAGCATGAATTTAAACCAAAATGATATCCGGTTGCATTAAATGATCGATTTTTAAGTAACTTAAAAAATAATTTTCAAATGTCTGGTACTTCTAGATTTAAGAAAAATTATTACGTTTGTTCAAAGGCAAGTTAGCAATACTTAGTTTGCCTGTGATGAGACAGGTGGAGAGCTTCCAAGATCTCGGATCTTTAACATCACTGGCTTCTTCAGTGGTAGGAGTTGGTGCAAAGAATGGAATCGGTCTTTCAAACAAAAAGGCAGAGAGCAGAGAAATGTTGATGGGATTGGGGTTGGATAGTGTCTTGGCCAGCACTGAAACTAAGACGGGGGGAGTGGTCACTGTCAAGGGCCAAAGACTCCTGTGGTTGGACTACCCTGAATTAGTGCCCACGGAGAGGCCCTCTGCAGTCAAGAACCTCAAACCAAGATTAGTCTCAGAGGAAGCTGGAGAACGAACTTGGTGCTCAGTCCCCTTTCACTTACAAGGGAAAAAGTAAGAAGCAATTTTCTTTTTTATAGCTATTTTGGATCTAGTGTGTTCCCTGAGAAGCTCTTAATATGGCTTAGCCTTTAGATGTTTTGACAAGTGTATGATCAACCCAGAACAAGCCTTGTGTGCACTTTTAACCAAGTCTATTTTTCAAAAGCAGAAGTTGGTGAATAGTGAAAGAACAACTTCTCTGTAAGAGGAAATTCCTACTGTTTAGGACTTTTAAATCATTTCTTTGAAATAGAGTTGTATAGGACCCAGGATCGTGGTGTGATAGTGGACTTTTGGGAGTGATGGATTTATTGAGAAGGAGCTCCATCCTCTTTTTAATCCAAAGGAAGGAATTAAACCTTTCCTTTTGAGCAGCATCCTATGACAAGTTTAAACACCAAAAACAATCCCAAAAGGCGATGTAGAGTTTGCAGGGAAATTTACATGTGCTTCAGTATAAGTTGTGTTACCATTATTGTGTGATATTTTAATAGAACCGCATAATGGAATCATAGGCCACCCTGGAGAGGTGTCATGGTTCACTGGAATTAATGTGGGTGCTGCATTCAGATTGACATGGGTTGAAACCCAGTGTCTTCATCAGCTCAGCCTGCCATACAATGTTGTATGGTATTCATAGAGCAGGTAGCTTAAATAACAGGAATCTATTTTGCACAGTTCTGGGGGCTGGAAGTTAGTGATCGGGGTGCCAGTACATTCAGATCCTGGTGAGGGCTCTCTTTCTGGCTTGCAGATTGCCACCTTCTTCAAGGTAGAAAGAGAAGAACCAAACTCTCTGATGTCTCTTCTTATAAAGGCACAAGGGCTCTACTTTATTGACCTCATCTAAACCCAATCACCACCCAAAGGGCCCATCTCCTAATATAATCACATTGAGGATTGGGGCTTCAACACAGGAATATGCAGGGGACACAAACTTCCAGTCCACAGCATCCAGCCTTGCCACTGATTAGCTGGGGCTTTGGGGAGGCCACATAAGCTTTCTGAGTCTCCATTGTGTCTAAAACTGGGAGACTTATTAGTTAACTGTCAAAGTTAAATGAGTGAAAGTACATGAAAACCAACATAGTTGATGTGGTTTGACTCTGTGTCCCCACTCAAATCTCATCTCAAATTGTAATCCTCATCATACCCACATGTCAAGGGAGGGACCTGGTGGGAGGTGATTGAATCATGGGGGCAGTTTTCCCCATACTGTTCTTGTGATAGTGAGTGAGTTCTCCTGCAATCCGATGGTTTCATAAGTGTTTGACAGTTCCTCCTTCACATGCTCTGTATCACTTTCTGCCATGTAAGACGTGCCTATGGACCCTTTTCCCATGATTCTAAGTTTCCTGAGACTTCCCTAGCCATGCAGAACCGTTAAGTCAATTAAACCTCTTTTCTCTATAAATTACCCAGTCTCTGGCAGTTCATTATAGCAGTGTGAGAGTAGACTAATACAGTAGTAGTACACATAGGAGGTGATTTAGAACTGTCCCAAATATGCTTTTGGCAGCAGAACACTTTTCTTCCTAGACAGAAGCACAATCTAAATAGGAAGTAAGAGCAGAACTGCTCTACAAAGGTAGCCCTTCCATTTGGATCTTACTTACCTCTGGAATCACACTCCAGGAGCCAGGACTTTAGAGAGCACCTTAATTTAAAAACCACCCACCTCGTGGGACTCCACTGCACGTGCTGGGTGGTGCTCCAATTCTCGCTCCCAGGAGTCCTAAACATAAAACATACATCCAGTCACACACGAAGACATTGCCATATCTCAGGGAGGCCTGGGTTCCTCTAGCCACATCCATACCCTCAGAACAATTCCCTTTGCACCTGCACTGGCAACTTATCCCAATGCCCTGTATTCTCTCTTCATCAGCACCATGTGCACCTCTCCAAGTAAGAACTTAGAGTAATTCCTAAGTCCCCTTTCAACAGAACCTATATATAACCCCACCCTAAAAAAATCCGAAAGATTTCTTTCACACCTGAGGTTAAACATTTGGAAGAGTACAGTGTGTGTGTTGGGGGGGGGGGCGCGTGTGTGATGCATGTGTGAGTGTGTGTACCTGCATGCACCATGGATCTCAGCTTAGACAAATTTAATAGACTTAGCAGTCTTATTTTCTCTTGAGGAGTTGTACAGTAGGTTAAAAGTACATGATTCATAGTTTTTGCATTCATTAGTATCATTTCTATGCTGCCAAATGCCTAATTCTGATGCATAGTTCCCACTAAACCTATAAGCAAAAGGATTTATTTTATCATTTCATTTTTATTCATTGCTTTTCCTTCCTTTTCAGTGTTTCCCTAGGACTATGCCATAAGCACAATTTCACTTGTGATTAGCCATGGGATTACAGTGGTGGAAATTGGGAATCTGGGTATAGGTCTCCGGGTGGATGGCACCTACCACCTGTGTGGAAAAGGCATGTTTCTAAGGACGGTGATGGCCTCAATCAAAATTTTTTAGCAAGGACAGAGGAAGCCTCACTTTCCAAAAAGTCACACCTGATCCCAGTGATTGAGTTCTGGCCCCAGGGTATTATGACCTTCTTAATATCTGTATTTTTGCTCAGTGGTTTGGACAAAATGCATTTCCCTTTAACCTGACTATTCTGAGATTCCTAAGTAGTCCCATCATGAATAGGCAGTTCACAGAAGCAGCACAGGAAAAGATGTGCACTCTCATGCATAACAAAATAATTTCTACCTAGCAGATGGCAGATCCACAAGTTTGATACTACATCGTATTAGCAAGTGAGGACAAACATTTTGACAGAAGAGTATACTGGCATAGCTCTTTGGCAACTGCCACACCAAAACATAAAATGGACATGATCCCTGATTTAGCAATTCCCCTCCTAGGACTTTATCCCAAAGCTACCATAGCCCATGTCAATGTTACTAAAGAAAAATCCCACACCTGTGCACACTAGAGTCACTTGACATTGTAACCTCACAACTCACACAAGCACCCCACCCTGCTCAGCAATTGCATCACTCTTCTCAAGTCAAATGCCCTCCTCTCCTGGATGACCTTGCCATACTAGCCCTTCATTTCTTAAACTCTTAACTTCTGTCAACTGGAGACTCCTCTTCAGCCTTCATTGAGGAAAACATGCACATACAACTCATTTTCCCAATTGAAAAATGGTAAAGAATCTATCAGGGGAGAGGAAAGAAAGGACAGAATTTTATAACAGTCAGCTTCAGAGCTAAATGGGTTTAAATGTCACCTACCAGTATGAGACCTTGTGCAAGTCATAGAAACTGTCTAAAATCCCATTTCTTCATCTAGATATCCAAGATCCTGGTCATGACCATGAATGAAAGAGAGAATCAAGGATGACTCTTGGGTGTTTTGACCTAAGAAACTGCATAAATAGTGGCACCATTAACTGAGGTTTAGACTAGTGGTTCCCCAAGTGTGGCCCCCAGGGCAGCAGGATGAGAATTACCCAGCCCCGCCCCAGAACTACTGAGTCAGAAACTTGAGCGGACCCAGCAACCTGCTTTAGCATGCCTCCCATTTCTTCCATTTCCGATTCATGGTAATATTTGAAGAGCGGTGATTTAGACGATATATCAGAAGTGAAGCAATTTTAGGTATTTTAGGCAGGAAAGCATTTAAGGTAATAAGTGCTTTAAAACCCATAAAAGGAGTGGTAGGGGGAAAACACAGGTCATGGGAGGGTGCCTCTGCTAGCTTGGTTCACCTCCAGCTTTCAAAAAGGTAGGAAGTTGCAGGAAATTCAGAAAACTTCTTTCAATAATTTCAGCTTCGGAGGTAGATGATTCATAGAAAAAGGCTGGAGGCCACCCCCTCATTGCTTAAGGTCCAGGAGGAACAATTATTTGGCTTCTGCTTATTTTCCTCCCTCCAAATCTCACACAGATGCTGCTTACTGGTGGGATCTAAACTGGAAACCCATAGGCAGGGGTTCTGGGGAATACAATTGACAAATGCCCAGCCCCTGTGATCGGGGGCAGAGCACAAAGGGAAGAATGGTGTTGAGTTGCCAGCAGACCATCCAGCACAGACAGAAAAAAAAAACAAAAACGAGAGTTATGTTTGAGGTGAGGATGACACATTTTCATGGAAGTGTGAGGCAGGCAGTTGCGCACCTGAGACTGAGACTCAGGCATGAGGTTGGAGAGGAAGGTCTCAATGTGAAAGTCTTCATCATACAGATGGCACTGAAAGATTTGAATTCCCAAGATAGCATTGTCAGAGAGAGCATGCAGCTACAGAAGGTATGAGGAGACTCAGAGATAGACAATGGACTCTTTGGCTGGCAAGACAAAGGCTACTGGTAAAACAAAGGAAGCCACTTTCAGAGGCGTGGTGGGGACGAAACTGTCTGGAAGCAGTTGAGGGAGAATGAGCATAAAGGATGAGGAAGTAGAGACAGAGAACTGGCATCCCATTCAAGGACATTTATTATGAAAGGGGACAGAGGACTGCACCACTGCCAGGGTCTTGGCTGTTTACAGAAAGAAACTCAGTCTCAGAGAATTTCTATGACTTGACCAAGGTTTCAGACTAGTAGGGCATTGAAACCCATTTACCCTGAGGCTGACTGTCACCAAGTCCTGTGCTCTGTTTCCTCCCCCAGACAGACATTCCACAATTGTTCAAGTTGTTCTTTTCTCTGGATTTGTTTTCTAATACTTACTAGAAAAAAACTAAATTCCCGAGTTACACCACAAAGCCTCTTTTCAGGAGGTGACTTTTCTCTTACTGGAAAAGAGATGTCATTAGGCAGAGGCAGGGGTGAGGCCCCAGGCTGGTCTTTGTATCTTCAAAAGCAAACGCCTTCTGCTAATTTCCTTCCATAAGCACTTTCACAGAAAAAGAAGTTTCAACGTGATAACAGGGAGAAGGAAGATTGACACCCCTTCCCTTTGATTGCCCCAGGTTAATAAACCAGTGTTTGCGTAAAGGGATTGGCTCCAATGGCTCCATGAATCTAAGCCAGCCAAAAAAGATAACTCCAAAAATAATCACAACATGGGCAAGTGAGTACTACTCTGGGATGGGGTACCAAGCTGCCTGTCACTCACTGGCTTCCCTAAGGACATAAGATGTCACTACCTACCAGGGACCAGACCATAGATTGGCTATTAGATCTGAATCCTTCCTTCATGACATGAGATGCACTTGATTTAATCAACCCAAGAGAGGCTGAAAGACAGCAGTGGTTGCTGCAGAGATGTTAGAATGATCTACTCATCAACTGGTTTGACTGAATTTACCCTTTGTAACCTGATGCTTGGAATCCTGGTCACACGTGCTCCCACACACGCTAGAAATTACCACCAAATCAGTATTCTCACAAAGCAAATAATCAAACTAAGAAAGGGTGATCTGGGCCGGGCACAGTGGCTCACACCTACAATCCCAGCACTTTGAAAGGAGGCTGAGATGGGCAGATCTCTTGAACTCAAAACTTTGAGACCAGCCTAGGAAACATGGTGAAACCTTGCCTCTACAAAAAAAAAAAAAAAAAAAAA
>NW_012101954.1:2454191-2458227 GCF_000951045.1 Mandrillus leucophaeus
ACCTACAATCCCAGCACTTTGAAAGGAGGCTGAGGTGATCAGATCACTTGAACTCAGGAGTTCGAGACCAGCCTGGCCAACATGGTGAAACCCTAAAAAAAAAAAAAATACAAAAATTAGTCGGGTCTAGTGGTGCACACCTGTAGTCATAGCTACTTGGCTACTTGGGAGGCTGAGGTGTGAGGGTTGCCTGAGCCCAGGAGGAGGCTGCAGTGAGCTAAGATTGCACCACTATACACCAGTCTGTGTGACAGAGCAAGACTCTGTCTCAAAAAAATGATGTGGAGGTGGGGGGTGATCTGATTTGAATTCCACCCCAAAATAAAATAATAAATTCTGTCTTATTTTCTTTCTTTACTAATTTAGTTAGAAAAGTAACACATGGACATTGTGGTGCAAAATGAGGAATTACATTTCAGCAGTGTGGTGAACATGATGATGCCCCACCCAGATTCCCACTCAAAAAAAGACTGGTTTTCCCAGTTGCTGGGGGTGCCGTGGGCTGATGGCTTCAGCTGTCAGATCTTTCAGCTTCGAGAGCTGCTCAGCCATGAGCATGACCTTCCCAGGGAAGCCTGCATCCCGTGACTCATCACAGATAGGCCTGGCTATTTCTGTCCAACAGGGGACAATTTTTTTGGGCCATGCATGCTCCAGAGCTCCCCGGGCTGGGCAAAGACTTTATCAAGCCTGCACTCAAGCTTTACTGCTTTCTTTGCCCAAACCTGCTGCCTCTCCCTTCCTCTCACTGGTGTTGGTACCCATAAAAATCCCATCTGCTTTCAGAGAATACAACCTAGGATAATTGGTACTGGGGGTGGTTCAAGAAAGCAAGCTGGAGTTTCTGAGGAGGAGCCCTGGCTGCCAGCTGGCAATGAGGACCCCATCACTGGTGGTGCGTGGAGCATGGACAGCCTCCAGCATGAGGTAGCAGTCCAGTTGTTAAAACTCTCAGCTTTGATGAGCTGGGATGACACGACAATGGAAGGCAATACATTTGATGGAGCAATTGACCATAAGTATGTACTGGAGTGGGACTATGGGATAGTAACTCTAAGGATAATGACTTGAAAGGCTATTGTTAAGCACCACTGATATTCTAGAAAATGTTCCTGAAAAGCTACAATTGAAAGGCAAGTATGAAAGCCAGAGGACCTTCTTGGTATCTAACAAAGAGTCTTTCATCTCCTGCAGTGGGAGGACAGAGAAAGCTGAGGCCCAGGCTCAGGACTTCATAGTAAGAGCAGACAAACTCCAGAGAAGTTCAGTCCTCAACTAAGACAGCTCTGTTATGCCAAAGTCAGGGTCCTGGAATGGGAAAAATGAGGCCCACATTTTTGGGATGAGAATACCTAGGCAGATGCCTCTGGAATTCTGAATTCCCAGATTCCTCTGAATTCTCCATGTCTGGGGAAAAAAAAAAAAAAAAATGTCCTACCCCTCCCTATGAAGGTCTAAGGTTCAATGCAGAAGCTGCTTCCCCATTAGACAACATATTCCCCTTCCAGGATTTACCCCTGCCTCCTCTCCTGGCCGTTAGGCCTGTAGCAGGGCTAAGTCACAACATGACCAGTCTGTGGGCCTGATATAGGAGGAAGGGAGCTATATCCCGAACAGGCTGAAAGCTTTAGCCAGCAGGTGCTAGCAGGAGGCGGGGTGTTTAATCAGTGACCATGGGTGTTTAATCAATGGGGTGAGAACATGGCTCAGTCAGAGTATATTGATTTGGGAGCTCTCTCCCAAGATACACTTTGTCAAGAAGTCTGGGAAATGATGCAAACTTGCTACTATGAGGGACCCTAGAAACATGGAACAAGTGATAGTTCATGCGAAGTGAAGTTGAAATACCAGAATAGCCACGACAGATGCTGCAGGAAGGGATTAAAAGGCTCTGCGAAGTAGGCATTCTGGAGTAAATATATCATGTACAGCCAGAAGATACAACAGATGTTCCAATGTTCAACAGACGTGCTAAGAAAGACTCAAAGGAGATACCATTTTCTAAGGCGAGGAGTTAGGGGCACTAGCATCACTAAGATGTTCAGAGGTGGCTCTCCCCTGTAAGAAAGGCTGATCTCCTTCCACTCCATGCTGCTTCTGCTCCCTCCTTTCCACAGGTATTGATAGCTAATAAACATCTTGTAACCCATACTTCCTTCGTCTCAGTGTCTACCTCTAGAGAACCCAACCTGCGCCAAAGAAAAAGAAAAAAAAAATGAGAATTAAAGTCACCTCAAATCACAACCCCCCACTACCATCGTAAATATAGTGTGTCTTAAGACATGATAGCTCTGTCATAAGAATATGAAATCAGCCAAATAAATTGTAAACTGTTAAGTCACCCTTCTGTTTATTCAATGACAATGTCAGAATCTCAATTTTTTCATCAGAATAAAATATAAAAGCCTGCCAGTACCATATGTAAATGATCCGTAGCCCCCATACATTTTAAGAATTCTACATTTACGTCTTCCAGACATAATGACATCCAATATTTTGTAGTATCCAGACCTCTTGACCTGGGTGTCAATTCTCTCTTACCATGTATCAAATTACCACCTACTTAGCAGCTTCAGACAACACGCGCATTATCTCGTAGTGAGTGAGAAATCTGGCATTAATAAATTGGGTTATTTTCTTTACAGCCTCTTGTAAGGCTGCAATCAAAGTGTTGCCCTGGGGTGGAGTCTCGTCTGAATGCTCAGTTAGGGAAGGATCCCTCTCCAAGCTCACTCAGTGATTATGAGCAGGATTCAGTTCCCTTCTGTGGGTTGTTGAACTAGAACCTCATTTTCAATGGCTGTTGGCTGTAAGCCACCCTCCTTTCCTTGCCATGAAGGCCTTTTCCATGTGGAAGCTGCTTCATCAAAGTGAGCAAGCCAAGAAGACAACAGAGGGAGTCTCAGAGCAATATGGAAGTCACCAAATCTGTAACCTTATCATGGTGTTGACATCTCCTCAATGTTGCAAAATTCTATTGGTTAGAAACAAATTATTCAAGAGAAAAAGATTACATAAAGCTGTGAATACCAGGAGGCAGATGTCATTGGGCACCATCTTAGAGGCTGTCCACCACATTAAATATGTGCATATTTATGTTTGCAAAGGTGGAATTGTGCTCTTTTATAATCTTCTTCAAATTTCTAAAATGCAAATGACTTTCTATATCCATAACAGTCATCTGTATATCATTGTTAGTGACTGCATAGTATTCCATCGAATCACTGTCATGATTTATTCACCAAGTCCTACTACTGAGCATGAGATTTTTTTCCAGTTTTTATTTCTACAAGTGATGCTCTTATACACATCCTTGTATCTAAACATTTCCACACTCATTTATATATTTTCTTGGGAAAGAATTCCTAGAGATGAGTGAAATTGTTGAGTTGAAGACAATGCTCTTTTTAAAGACTTGTTACTTTATGAAATGTTTTCAATTGATCTCCAAATAAAGAATTTGTTAGATTGGCAAGAGCCTCCATTCTTCCCAGTGGTAAAGCATACTTCTGTTTCCAGGGCAGGCCTATGTGCAGGAAAAGCCAGCCTCCTTCTGGTGGGCCTGTATATTCCATTCTTACTATGAATTCACCCTACATAATGGGAACCCCATATAACAAAGCTTCTATCATATCACCAAATTGTCCTCAAGAGAAGTTGTTCCAATTTACCATCCTGTGAACAGTGTATGGGATTTATTCACATTTATTTTAGATCTGTTATATGAGAAGGTGCTGGTCCATCCTTAATGAAGCACATATGTGGGTTTTATGCTGATCTACTTCCAAGATGCCCCTGGAGCCAGGCAGAGATAACAAGTGTGAGGGGTCTTCAAAATATTCATGGAAAAAAATGGAACTGAAAGATAAAAATAGATACCAGGTATAGTGGCATGCATCTGTATTCCCAGCTACTCAGGAGCCTGAAGCAGGAAGATTGGTTGAGCCCAGGAGGTTGAAACCAGCCTGGGCAACATAGCAAGACCCTGTCTCTAGAAAGAAGAAAGAATAAGAAGAGGAAGAGGAAGAAGAAGGAG
>NW_012101954.1:2458402-2471306 GCF_000951045.1 Mandrillus leucophaeus
AGGAGGAGGAGGAGGAGGAAGAGGGGAGATAATATACTTTATTTCTCACCATAATCTCCATGAAGGTCAAGACAATTTTGTAGGTGATAATACTAGCCATTTAGTCCATCTCTAAACAATGTAGCATCCTTGGAATTTAATCTGTTAATGCAGTATTTTCTATATTATTCACTAAAGAAAAATGGGTGCCCTTTACAGATTTTTTTAGGATTAGGAAACAAAAAGAATTCAGAAGGAGCTAGATCAGCACTATAAAAGTGAATTCCTAATGATTTCCCATTGAAATTATTATAAAATTGCCCTTGTTTGATGAGGAGTGAGCAGGAGAATTGTTGTGGTGAAGAAAGACTCTCTGGTGAAACTTTCCCGGTGGTTTTTAGGCTAAAGCTGTGGCTAACCTTCTCAAAACACTCTCATATAAGCAGATGTTATCATTCTTTAGCTCTCCAAAGAGACAGCAAGCAAAATGACTTGAGCATCCCAAAAAACTGTTGCCAGGACCTTCACTCTTGGCTGATCCATGTTTGGCTTTAATGGGACCACTTCCTTCTCATGGTAGCCATTGCTTTGGTTGTGCTTTGTCTTCAAGATCATGCTGGTAAAGCCATGTTCCATCTTCTGCTACAATTCTTCAAAGAAATGCTTCCAGATGTTGATCCCGCTTGTTTAAAATTTCCATTGAAAACTGTGCTCTGGTCTGCAGCTGATCTGGGTGCAATGATCTTGGCACCCATTGAGTAGAAAGTTAGCTCAACTTTAATTTTTCAGTCAGAATCGTGTAAGCTGAGCCAACTGAGATATCTTTGGTGTTGGCTGTTAATCATTGGTCCACTTCAATTAGGACACGAACAAGACTGACTTTTTTCCTTAAAAATTGATGTGGATGATCTGCTGCTGCAGGCTTCATCTTCAAAACATGTTATTCATTTGTAAACTGATTTCTTTGGGGGCATCAGCTTCATAAACTCTTTGTAAAGCATCAGTTACTTTGCCATACTTCCATCCAAGCTTCACTATAAATTTGATGTTTGCTCTTGCTTCAATTTTAGTAGAATTCATGTTGCTTTGAAAGCGGCTCTTTTCAAACCGAGGTCTTCTTTCTTAGTGCCTCAGTCTAGATCTTGTTCAGATATGTTATAACAAGTTAGTGTGAGTTTATTTTTGTGCAACAAATTTTTGAAATCCATGCATAGTTTTTTTCATAATATGCATTTTTCATGAACATTTTGAAAACCTCTCATATGTGAGTCAGACTAGATATAAATCACCAAAAAGTGGGGACCCTGTCAAGAACTGGAATGTCTATGGCTCACTAAAGGCCTTCATATTCAAAAACATTTTTAAACACATTGCTGGACCAATGAAATATTTTTGTGGCTCAGATTACATGTGGGCTATGAATTTATAATCCATGACTTATTCTTAAGAAACAATTGGTAATTTTTAAAAAGTAGAATTGTTGCCTCTGATCATGAAGCAAAAGCATTTCCTAAGCAAAGCCAATTGGCTCGTACAAGTGACCTTGTGTAGCAAAGCAGTCAGTCCTTACTACATAAAAAGTCATATAAAGTGGGCCATCAGGTACTCCAAGATGGACAAAGAACACAAAAATGAACACTTTCTCTTCTTGGGATGCAAAACCAGGTTTCATAAAAAGTATAACTGAATGAACAAATGATGACAGCTTCTTGCTACAGTGTTCACTTTCTCCTTACCTGCTATGAGAACAGAGCTCTCTCCTTTTGAGAACCTAGGAGTAATGGGAGATGCATTTATAAATACACCCACACTTTCTGTGAATCTCAGCAGCTTCAACTCCACATCCCTGGAGAACTGACTATAGGAATCCATTAAGTTAATGAGGGGTTAGGTGCAGCTATATCTGTGCAACATGTGACAAGCATCACCCCATAATTGAATAAGGGATCTTTTGCAAAAACTCTGAGGGAAAGTTATGGCTTCTATTTCTTAACTACCACAGCGCTGGGCACAGTGCTGGACACATAAGGGGAAGATATTTAATAACTACCTGATGTTTGGTGCAGACTTCATGAATACAAATGCTGTGTTAATGTAACCCTCCTCCTCCTCCCCCAAGAGAGTGGATTTACTGTTTTATATACCTTCCTTTGGAGAGTAGATGGGGGGGCATTAAGAGAAAGACACTTGGTCTAATTTTATACTATATAAGGATAACTGGGCAAAGTGGAGATAATTTATATTTTTTAACTTTTAAATGTAAACAGCTAGAAATGCACACCTACTCTAGTTGTGCCCAAATCAGGGATAGTGCAAAGTATCAATGTATTATTAATTTTCACTAATCATGCAAGGTGTCAATCTGCTACTGATTTTCATTATTGATTATTGGAAGAACTGCTCAAATTTAATTTCTTCACCAAGGCTAGAAGTATTAATGAAAGGACCCATCTGCAGAGATTACCTGGATTTTCCAACCAATTTTTGATGATCCAGGTGCATCTCCCCTCAATTTGTTTGCCTTGAATACTGATTTCCACAGACAACATGCCCACTTTTCATCTCAGTTCCAATTATATGGTGATTGAAACTGGCTTCCAGGAGTTCGGGTTAGTCGATAAGCAAAAGGCAAGATTCTTGTCCTCCGGTCGGTTGTAATCTCTCCCAATTCCTATTCTCATTCTCTCACTTTCTCCTTTGACCCCTCCCTGCCCCAGGATTTACCTGGCACTGGCTCAGACCAAGTCCGCTATCTTTCCGGGGCCCCTCGTCTAGCACAGTGCCACCTGGTGGCCCCCCTCCGCTATTACAGCAGGACAACAACAACAGGGGAAAACCTACCCAATCCGTGAAAATGAAGACAGCCAAGATTAGCCATATAAAAGAAAGCAAATGATCGATATAGAGAAACAGAGAAAGAGAGAAGAAAAAATTTTCCTTCTGTGGAACTTCCCATAGATTCAAAAGTTGCATGAAAACAGAGTAAGAATTGATTCTGTTGAGACTATTTACAAACATCAAAACTATACTTCTATTCATATCTTTTCTCAAAATACCTTTTATATTGTATTGGTCAGGGCATGAGGAGGACTTTTGAGTGGTTAAACATTCCCTAAGGAAGCTCTCTCTTTACTGGCTTCTGAAAGCAAAACTATAAAATGTTTTTCTATTGTCTGGCAAATTATGATGAATCATCAATATTATTGATACTTGAGAGTATCCTTTCAAATGGCTGCAGCAAACCTCAGAACAACAATTCGTACCTCACACAAAGCATCTGATGTTCACAAAGGCTGGCTGGGTACTGTAATCCTGGGTCCTGGCTGGTATTTTGCCATGTAAAGAAGAAAAGAACAAAGTGGCAGTTATCTTTTTTTAAGCTATGCTTTGGAAATGACCCCAAAAATGCTTATTGGATGTGATTTTTAAATTTCTCTATTTTTAAAATGGGTGTTGCTTAGTGATTTCTGCCCTACCATTATTTGTGGTCAATTCCATTGTAGAGACTGAGAAAAGAAGTTATTTTCCTGCCAGCTTCATCTTCCCCATTGATTTCCTCACCCAATGCATGTCCCTAATCGAGCTTGAAATGAATGCAGCTTGGCTTTTGTTTTCTTCCTTTGTTGGCACACCTCTGCCAGAGGCCAGCTGTGGTCTGAGCTGCGGGCACTCATCCTGCAGGGAGGAGTCTGTTCTTCCTAGAGGCTGGAAACCAGAGGGAAAGAAGGGAAGGAGAGGATGGGTTTCCTTTTGCTAGGCCTTGAGACACAAGTGAATATTATCTTTTGAAATGAGCTGCACTACAGAAAATAAGAACTTTATAACATACACGAGAGCCAGGAAGCTAGCAATCCAGTTGGAAAGGTAGAATGACAATGTTAGAAAATGTGGGAGGTCCTCATGCCAGATGAAGTCCCTTATACCTTAAAAACTGCAACATAAATGCAGTATTCTCAAACGTATCATTGCTGGCCCAAATGTGGATTATTCACACAGAACAAAAAAAGGGAAAGAGAAGGATTTCGGTCAAGAAAGTCCTCCAGGGTATCTGTCACCAATTCTGCATTCCTGAACTCTCCCCATACAGCCAAAAACTGATGAACTTGAGCCTGTGGGGCCCTCCAGTAAAACTGAGAGAGTTTGGTTGATCTTATGGGGATTTAGAGGGGTATGATAACCACCTCTGGAGCCTTTCCTCCTCTAAACCCCAGGACTTTTCCCTTGGGAAGAAAACTAGAAGCTCAAGCTGGCCTTCCTGATCTCCCTCCAGCCCATGCTCTGCTACACTGGGAAAGTCACATGCATTTCTCTGACTCAGTGTGTGAGTAACTTAGGGGGTTGCTGGGGTGAGCCCAGTCTACCTCCCAGTGATGTCAGATAGCTTGAGGCCATGGCTTTTCCCAGGGCCACTTAGGGAAATTTACTGAACTGCTTTCAGACCGTAAGAGCAATGCAGTGCCCTCTTGTCATCTCAGTGAATTTCCAGAAATCTCCAAAATGGACTGTATTTTCTCCATTGGATCAAGGATATAATGGAGGGTTCTGTTACTGCCCAAGGATTTGGAAGTGAATAAATCATAGCTATTACCATATTATAACTTGTTGACACAGAGGCAGATACAGAGTTATGGATCCCTATATAGAATTGCCAAAATTATCTCCCTGTTAGTAAACATTTACTCTAAGCCTCCGTTATATCTGGGATTTCAATGTACCCTAAGGAATATTTGTAACACAAAAGTATGCAATTCTACTAGGCCATAAAGATAGTCTTTCCAAACAAATGTTAACACTAATAAATATTAAGTAGTTAGAATGCCCTCTTAGAGTTTGGAAGAGTTTGAGACCATTTGGATTTTACAAATCTCTAAAGAGCCGTCCAAGGAAACTTAAATTACTGTTGTCTTTTTTATCTCAATAAATTCTCTCCTAGCAAAGAAAAAAAGTTATTCCAAAATATGTAGTAGTCTCCATGCTGCTGCATTCAAGGTGAAGATAATTCTTCTCACAGAGAGCTGAGCAGTGCGGGATGACTGGAAGACCTCACCAAGGACTTTATTTGTTGAGATTTGGAAAGGAAAGGTCTCTTTATTATGATCCTCATACTTGTTTGTCCCTCCCCGGTGTTAATGTATCCTCTGTGCTGCTTCCTGCACAAAATCACCAGCACTGGTGTCTGAGCGATGGTGAGGCTGCCTGCACGAAATCACCAGCACTGGTGTCTGAGTGATGGTGAGGTAGCCTGGGACACAGCCCCCTCTGCCTGTGTTTGCTGGTGAGACTGGGGCACCATGTGGATGTGAAGCCACTGTGCCTTTTCTTGGAATCACCCCCTCGCTCCAAAAGCTAGGGGTTTGCTGTGATTCTTAGCTATGAACAGAGATGTTCAGGTTGGGTGATGATGAGGTCGTCACCAAGTGAAGAGGATGTAAGAAAGGAGCCCTGAAGCTTCTCCAAGGTTTTCGGCCCAGCCGGGGAATGCGTTGCAACCTGTTTTCCTCCCCTGAAAATTGCGATGTGAGTATTAGGTAGATGTTTACAAAACATCAAAGAAAGGTTGAAAATTGTCTGCAAAACCAATTTTACTAAATATGTGTGCTTATGTTGGTTTATTGAGAAAGAATATTAAGCTCTGGCAAAAAAAAAAAAAAAAAAAAAAACCTCAGTGCAGAGAAAACAGGCATAACAAATTTTAATAACTTTTTTCCTGATTACAGAGTAATTTATGATCATTGTAGAAAATTTATAAAACAGAGAAAAGTATGAAGAAAAATCAAGATCAATGCAAATTGTACTACCTCGAGATAATTGCTGTTTTATAAATAAATATATATTTATCTTTCTATTTTTGCATTATCATAAATAATAAAGTTATCTATGAAATGAGCACTTACTTTATGCTAACATTCTACCAAGTGCTTTAGACACATTAACTTAGTTTATTCTTACTAAAATCTGTGAATTAAGTATTATTATTTTCCCCATTTAACATCAAGTAACTAAAACAGACCAGGATCACACAAATAGCGAAAGATAAAGATGAATTCTGAGCCCTGATAGGTGTGATCTCAAAATCAACTCTAAACCAGAACTACTCAAGTGTCGTCCAGGGACCAGTACTGATCCATGAACTGTACATTACTGGTCAATGCTGAGATAATTATAAGAATTGAGGACAAGCATTTAGACGCCTTTGTGGCAGCTTCACATTGTGATGCACATAATTGCTGACTCTTAGTGATGAAGGGTATGGGGGCATACAACTTGCATGGTTGGCGAGGGGCAACTAGTGTGAACTGAATACCAGTCAGGCAGTAGGACACTCGCTCTGAAATCAATTGGAGATTTAAGGAGAAAAATATTCAGTCCTTTGCCACAAATAGTTTCCGAAGCATTGCTCTAAACCATTATATTGCCTCCCCGGAGTGAAAACAAAGAAATCAATGTAGCCGAGTAAGATGCTAGGAAATAGGAAGATGCAGCGTTATGAAGCTCAGCTCCAGAAACAGCTTTGTTGCTCACAAACTCGGTCATTAATGGTGACTGACTTTTGGCAAGTCCTTGCTCCACCCGAGCATAAGACAGGGCCGTGAGGACTTGCCTGTAGAGCTGAAGATGGGAGAGAAAAATCCTATGATGGGCTTTTCCATTCTTACTGTGGCAGATGCTACTGGCTGTCCCAAACCCTGCACCCCCGCCCGCCCCCTTCCCTCCCTTCTTCCAAAACTGAGTATCAGCTGAGCACACAGAAGCTCAGAATAAGGGTTTGTTCCCTGTGTCCCTTGCAGCTAGGGGGGACACAGGACAGGGTCCTGACAGAGGGGTGTAAATGGGAGCATCCGCTGGAGGTGTCAGGAACTTTCCTCTTTCTTCCTTTTTATCTCTGCTTCCATTCTATTGCTTGGAACCTGGATTTGATGGGCCAGGAGGAAAGAGTCTCATCTTGGAGATGGTGGAAAGGAAGCTGAAAGGATCAGAATCCCTGGGGACTTTGCAGACTAACCACAGCAAAACCAGTGTTGGCTGCCTGCTGGACGACTGGCACATGAAGAAGAAATAAACTTCTGTTTCAAATAAGTCACTGGCATGTGGGGTTTATTGTCCCTTGCAGCCAAATCCAATCCAAACTAGTATACTCATGCAGCCTAACTGGTCTCTTGATCACCCTCCCGCTCCCAGTTTTCCCTAGTCTGCTCTGTCAAATCTGATCTGAGGACTGGGAAGAGAGGATGTATAACCACACAGACTGCATTTGAGGCAGGGGAGAAGCGGAAGAGGATTCCCAAAGGAACATTTTATAAGAAACTGACTTGGCACCAAGAGTCTCCTTCCTCTGTCCAGTGTTTGGTGCCAACATCCCAGCAGGTTGACATCCTGATGAATGTTGCCATGCCTTTGGGGACTATCTCGCTTGGAGTTTACTTTAGCAACAGTATTTCACCTGGCATGCTCACAAAGGTATTGTGACTGTGGTGACCTCCTGTTGCCACTGGTCCCTAGTTTTGTCCTGGAGGTGGCTCGTGCTGGCTGTTCAATACAGTCATTATTAAAAATGGAAATATATCAACTTGAAGTTCAATAAATCATATCAAAAACAAAGGCAATAAATACTCAGAACTCATCACTTCCTAATTTCATTTTCCACCCTTGACCATGATCTATGTTATTGAAGTTATCTTGTTTCTTGTATGAATATGGTAGGAATACTGTGTCATGCTGGGCGGTTCACATCTTTTCCTAACTCTGCCTTCAGTGACGTGACGATGATGGTTTGAAATTGACCATTATGGGAACAGGTATTGACTGGGGTTCTTTCCTCCTAGATAATGTGGGGCCAGAGAGGAATAAAAGTCCCCATCCCTTCGCAGTTTCCAATCTCATTGAAGTATCACAAACATGAAATAAAATATTATGTATGAAGGAGAACTAGAACTGAACTCAGCTAGGAGGCAGGAGAGCTAGAATCTGTTCTCAGCTCTGAAACAAGTGGTGGGACTGTGGGCAAGTCTCTTGGTCTCTCAGTCACAGCATTTTTCATCTGGAAAATCCCACTGGACTCCAAGCTCCACCAGGGGAGGAGCTGCGTCTACCCCATTTGCTGCCACATCCCAGCCCTCCAGCATAATTCCAGACATGTAAGAGGCAACGAAGCAATGCTTGTCAAGTGAATGAATGAGTGAGAAAGCACCATCTCCACCAACCCTTCCAGCTCTGAGAATGCAGAGGTTCGTGATCCAAACTAAGGTTAACAGAAGTGGCACAAGACTGAGAGCCAGGGATGGACAACACGGGCCAGTTTCCTCAGATGCCTACAAGGAAGGGGCCAGGCTGGACTCTGGGCAAAGGTGGGCAAGCCAAGAAGTTGGGCAAGCCAGGAAGTCTGACTCGAGATCACAGTGATCATTCCTCGAAGCCCTGGTGACAATCGTGAGTGGACATTCCTTTTTGTTCTTCTCTGCTGTCTGGTACCTGACTTCGTGCTTTGGTTCAATACTGCCTTGAATCCCAACTGAAGAGTTTGTTAAAATCCCAGCAAAAAAAAAAAAAAAAAAAAAAATTTGAACCATCCCCCTGCCTGTTACCACTTCCAGCTCACTGTGGAGCTCATTCTCACACCCCTCCCAAGATCTCTTGCTGATAATCTTGGAAATATTTACAGCAATTGCCTGAGTACATTTCTTTTCTTTCCTTGGCTAAACTATAATTTTGCTATTTTAAAAAAGTTACAAATGGAATGCAAATGTGCCCGTTAACTTTTCAATATTCTTACCACTCTGAGTCTGATTTTAAAGGGGAAAATGTTGCATTTGTGAGAATACTCAAATTTAATGTAAATTTCTCAAGATAAGGCAAGTTCTCTCATTTATTAGCAGTGCAGAAACACAATAGTCAATGAATCTATCCCGACTATGATATTCTACCTGTTGACAGCACCCTCTCATCCTACCCAGCCCCAACACACACTTAGTTCCTCCTTTAGAGATGATGAGAAAGCAAGACCATTACCACTTTGTAGTTATTTCACATTCTAAATTGCTCTTGAAGGGAGTTCAAAGGTGTTAGGTCAGAAGTTTGAATGAGATTGTTGTTATTTATTCTTAAGGTTTTTTTTAAAAAAAATCTGAATTGATTGAAAGAACTAGTTTTTTTCCATGTGGAAAGATGAAAACAGAGATTTATGATTATAGTCTCACAAATGTTGAAGGGTGTGCAGTGAGTGAAGATAGATTTGTTCCCAGAATCCTGACATACCAGAACTAAGGGCACACAGTCAGAATTAAAGAAGATGCCTGTTTACGAATCTATTTAGAATTGCCCCAAGTGCAGAAGAGGATATTGGCCATCCCACAGTGCCACATGTTGCAGGGGTCAGGGTAGGAATTCAGCTTCTTTGAGTCTCAGTTTCCTCAAGTGTAAAAGGGAGATAATGATATCTATATGAAAAGATTGCCAGGATTAAATAAGGGAAATAGCTCAGGTCAGTGCCTTGAACTTGTGTGCGCTCACAAATGTTAGCTCCACTCCCCCTTGCTCCTTCTCCCATCTGACTTGCCCCCATTTCCAGCCAGTCACTTGGACAAGTTATTATCAATACTGACCTTACTACTCCCAAGAAGTGGCTCAGGTGAAAACTCTGCATAGCTGGAGTGGAGAGGGGGAGTTTTGCCCTATGTGTAAATGGTAGATACAGTTTTAGAGTTTCCACGAATTCAGGCTTCGGGCGGTTCCCCATTCTCAAGATTGCAGCTAGAAGGACAAACATGCTCTCAGCCAGTGTCAGACACAAGGAAGGGTTGTCCATGTGTGACCCTGTTGGGCTCCTTTGAGCTTCTGAAAAGCCTCTTGGCCCTCTGTCCCTCATTACTACAAATGGCCCAGGGCCTTAGCAGTTGCCTGAATAGCTTATATACTCAATCAATTTGAGTTAAAATGTTAATGGGTGGTAATGACTTTTAATTTGCCACCACTCCCTCATTTTAACCCAAACATTCAATGACTTAGTCTACAGAAGTGATGACTATGGGACCTTCCGGCTTCTTGGAAAATCCAAGGCAGGAAAAGAGACTTACTTAAACAGAGGGGCAGGCAGGAGGGGAGGGGTCAGGGTGGCCAAGCCAAGCATGTGCCCATGTGGCAGTTCACATCACCAGTCTGACATTCTCTGCCAATCTCATCAGTCTTCCTCTTCCCAGATTCCAGGAACAAACTCATTTTGCAGAGGCAGCAATGGGTGGTGGATGTACACAGATCACTTGTTAAAGGAGCTGGCCCAACAAGACCCAAACCTAAGTGATCACAGACAGCAGGTATTCTATAGTCAATGATCACAAGGGTCCCCCATCACCCTTCAAGAAAAATCCCTCTTCAGAGACTCTCATTGCAAGGACAGCGTCTACGTGAGGAAGCTAGCTCTACTTCTGAGCAGGTATACTTGCGAGACATTGCTCTGTGGGTCTGATTACAGGGATTTCTCTATACGGAATCAAACCATTCAACAAAGGATCCACTGTTTCCTGTCCACTCATATGACTCTTCTCTGGTGGGTGAAAAGGAGGAAAACTGAGCCTGGGATGAGAACATGGGCCATCTAACAGGAAACAGAAATAGATTCTGCTGTAATCGTGGATCACGTAACAGGAAATGGAAATAGACTCTGTTGTAATCATGCTTGTAGCAATGAGGTTGACCTGACCTGGTGAATTTAGGATCACGGCAACACTTCCATGATGTTCTGCATGGTAAGAGTGTAGTAGGTAGAGAAGCAGAGAACATAGGAGAGAGAGGTCAGTCAGCTTCTTCTTGCTCTTTTGGGGGATCTTATTAATCAATTATAAGTGAGCCAGGAGACCTTAGCTCTACTGTAGCTCAAATCCCCTATCATAATTAGACACTTGAATGTCTGTCTTCCTTTTGAACAGTGAGCCACTAGAGGGCAGGAAACCCGAGGCGTCTCTCTCCACTTGGTGTCTCTAGTCCCTAGCACAGAGCCTGGTACAAGGTAGGTTAAATATTGCTGCAAGTTGGAGTGAATAGAGGAGCAATTCAAATATTGAGCAGCACACCACGAGCATCCTGTACTTTCCTCTCCCTATTCAGGTATCCCAACCATTCCCTTCAAAAAAACAAGGCAAAATGGTGACAAAAACCACTCCACACCTCCTAAACCACCCTTCCAGCAAGACAAAGGGAAAGATCTTGGCTTTCTGAAAACTTGAAATAAGGAAGGTTAGACCCCGTGCCAGTCACACTGATGGGAAACCCTCCTTTGACATCTCATCGCTGCCTCTAACAGACAGGGAGAGTGACGTCCAACCTTGTTCTCGAGATCAGAAAAACCTCACCCCAAGAAAAATACGTGGTATTTTCGAAGTGCTTACTGTAAAAGGAGCAGGGGTGCACTGACTTTGCCAAGGGATGGGAAGGAAATGAAGCGCTGAGGCGGGAATTAGTCCACTCTTCCTCTGGATAAAAGACATCCGCTTCTGGCACTCCTCAAAGGAGGTGATGCAGAGCTCTCCCTTGCCGCTGTGCTGCTTCCCTAATCTGCTCTCCAGGCTGGGTGATGGGAGCTCCTCCTGCAGGGGAGAGCCTGTCCTGGCTCCCAGGGTCAACAAGTGCAGTAGCCCCTGGCTTGGAAGCCTCCCTCCTGCTCCTCCGTACACACGAAGAGGCAAAAGTGCTCTGGGCACAAGCGGTGCTTTGGTGGGAAATCAGAAGGCCCTCTTACATCCCCGGGGGCGCCATGAAGGGACTTCGCTGCTGCCAGCCCCTCCCCAAACTCCTCTGAGTGGTCCAGGGAACAAGGCCAACCCGCCCCTCCCATTCACTGGGTTGTGGTTTCCAGCACTTAGGACATTCCATATAGCTTCTCCAACAGGACTCCTCCTCCCCACACTCAAACCCCAAGGACCCTTTCATAAACCAGATGATCATTTCTGGAAAGTTACATTTCTTAATTTCAGGAATTGTTCCAAGTAGTGCAAAGAAAATAAAAGGTAATTATCTAATTCCAGTAAAACTTAATGGGGCCCTTCCCATCCCTGGCTAATGGTTGGTGTGAAATGTAATTTGACTTAAACTGTCTAAGGCTGTGAAAGTGTAAAATATTCAGGAAGAGTGGGGGACATTACCCCTTGTGGGAGCCATATTTTTCTAGAAGGCATTTTGATCAAGACAGGACTCCCAGGGTTATTGATTTTGGGGTTATTGAGAGTCCAAGAACTGAGGAGATGAAGGCCACCCGGCGTCAGTACCGCGAGGGCGGAGGGAAGACAGGAGCTATGTCTCCCATTGGAGTTCTAGCCGAGGGTTCCAGCCAGGATTTCGTGACCTAGGGGCAGCTCGGAGAGCTCTCCGGACCTAGTATCGGGTCTATAAATGGAGACCAAGATAAGCACCTGGAGGGAGTGGTTTCTCGAGAGAGCCTCGCCCACAAACTGTAGTCAGCATCTTCACCGAAGTTGGCCTGTCTTGGATATTTCTTCTCTCCTCCCCTTCCTCCACCTCCCCTCCTAATTTATCAACTGCTGAAACATCTGCCTGGCTGAAACCGCCTTCTCGCCGCGCGCTGGGGGCTGTCCTCAGGTGTTAGTCTTTGTGTTGAGAAAACTTTGCGAGGAGGCGAGGGAGCTGGACAAAGAACGGGCGAGGGGGGGGCGTTTGCCAGCCTGAGGGGTGCGCCGGGCGGTGCGCGCACTTCCCTGGGCTCAGCTCAGTACCCGGTCGTTCGCGGTGGCCAGAGCCCAGCCTCTCTAGGCCAGGAGTGGCAGCCTCCGGCTGCATCCCCGCGCCCTCGGGAGCTGAATAAAGCCAGGCGGGAGAAGCAAAGGCTAGCAGGTCTGGACGCTGGAGTTGGTGGGAGGAGGCGAGCAGAGGCGCGGAGCAAAGCTGTCAAACTGCGCGCGGAGCCGGGCGCGGGGCGGGG
>NW_012101954.1:2472429-2476740 GCF_000951045.1 Mandrillus leucophaeus
GATCTGGCCCTTTTTTCTCCCGACCTCGCCAGACGTAGGGCGGGACCGCGAGCCCGGATCCTCCCGGCTCCGGACTTCCTGGAGCGCGCACTTGAGGCGCGGGACGCACCAGCTGTGTGTCCCAGAGGCTGAGACTCGCGCCCCGCCCCACAGCCTTCGGCTCGTCGGGGCGGGCCGTTCTCCAGAACCTCCAAAGGGCGGTAGACGACAGGTGGGGAGGCACCCAGCGTTCTGAGGAGGCCCGAGGAGACCTTCCTGCCCCTGGGTAAGGGGAAGGTGAGGTCTCAGAGAGCGCAGAAGGTCTCTTCCTCTGTGGGATTTGTGCCCTGCCAGGCGCTCTTCTCGAGTCCAGCGCCGCGTGCGCCCCTCCTTTGTCCCATTTGTTACTTCATTTGTTATCTGTGCTAGTTGAGGGTCCGCCACGCTGTCAGTCCCTCAAATGGGAGATGCCAGTCTTGCGCCCAAGCAGGATGCCGAGGCCCCAAGGACCAAAACTTGGGACAAGTGCCGCTTCCTGCTCTCATTTTCTCCCCGCCCCTGCCCTGCTCCCCGCCCCTGCCCATCTCCCGGGAATTCCTTCTGTGAACTCCACTGGGCTTCAGGAGCCCCTCTCCCTGCTTCTGTCTGCTCTCATTCTCGGTTTCCCCAAGAGCTCTGAAAACTTTCACAAATGCTGTGCAGTTAATACACAACGTGCCACCATCTCCCACGCAAAGATAAACATGCTACTTTTCATAGCTGTTCGCCTCAGAAACGTGGATCGGAAAGGAAATCGGGCAAGTCACGTCTTGGGGTAATGGAAGATGTGGTGAGAAGGGCCTTCCTCTGGGCTCTTCGGCTTCTTATTCCTGATGTGGGCACTGCCTGGCCCAGATCACTTGCTGATCTTTGCCCATGTGAGAGGGAAGGCACGGCGCTGCCCATTGTTCTGCTATAAAAACACAAGTGCCGTGGTCATCCAGGCACCCCTAGGTCAACCATTCACTGAATTCTTAGCAAATACCTTCCACATGCTGGGAACTTTTAATTTTTAAAACGCAATCAGGAGATCACTTTGCCCATAATGTTGCACTTTCTTGCCAAATGCACGGTGAAGCCTGCGCTCCCCACATCAGGTTGTTCCCATATATGTACACACCCCTGGGACTTGTTTCACTTGAGGGCTCTCTACTTCTTTTTATCCTGTCTCTGTTGGGCCAATCCTAGGAAACAACTGTCAAACAAGTCTGATGCGTCACCTCCTGTGGCATCTTCCTTCCCTCTCATCCCAGGCTGACCACTGGCTTGACCAGTCCTGACCAGGCCTGAGACACCCCCTCTCCCAGGCTGATGTAGCTGCCTTAGAACAACACTACACATGCCTTTCGACTGGGACAGGCACTCTAGCCTCACTCACCGTCAGCCCCACACGTGTTTAATCCAGAGGAATGGAGGCATATTTTGGGATTCACCATGGCTGGAGAAGGAAAGACACGGGCAGAGCATGGGAATCCCAACAGCACCTTCTGCCTGCTTACAAGTGAGGGGTTTTCTTTTTGTTTTGTTGTTTTTTGTTTTTTGTTTTTTGAGACAGAGTCTCACTCTGTTGCCCAGGCTGGAGTGCAGTGGCACGATCTTGGCTCACTGCAACCTCTCCCTCCCGGGTTCAAGCAGTTCTCCTGTTTCAGCCTCCCGAGTAGCTGGGATTACAGGCACATGCCACCACACCAGGCTAATTTTTGTATTTTTATTAGAGATGGGGTTTCACCATGTTGAAAATCTCAGGTGATCTGCCCACCTCAGCCTCCCAAAGTGCTGGGATTACAGGCATGAGCCACCCCTCCCGGCACAAGTGAGGTTTTATCACTAAATTCATTCTTGGAATTACCTCAACTTTGAGCAGCTGGGCTCAGCGCCCAATAAGAGCCTTGGCACAGTGGCCGGTGAGGGGCGTCAAGAGGGCTCCGCCTTCCTCACCATATGTCTTCCTGGAGACCTGGAATCATACTTAGGAACACGAGTCTGCTGCACCAGCCCAGCCCCTCCATCCCCAACTTGCTCTGGACCTGTGCTAGGGAGGATTACAGATAATCTGCCCGTGTTGGCCCCTGGGAGAAAGCGATGGCTCTGTAAAAGGATGGCTGTTTCTGGGAAGTAATGAACAGTGGGACCCTGTGATCTGTTAGGAAGGAAGGAAAAATAGAAGGAACCGCTTTTGGGGGTAACTTTTTCAAGGATTAGGGAACTTTAAAAAGTGAAAGAAGAAAGTAAATCACATGTGTATTATCTGGAGGAATAAAACTGAGATTTAGTTTTCTGAAGCTCTTGATTCTTTTTTATAAAATGAGACTTTTAATGTGGTGGTCTCAGAGGTCCTGTCCTGCCTGAAAAATTATGCGCCATGAATTGAGGGGCAGGACTTTCTTTGAGGGGAGTTTTCTGAGACACACATCTCTTTTCCTTAGTGATTATTTTCAAAAGTTCCATTTCTGACTCTCTTGCTCTCATTCAGCTGGAGCTAAATAAGAAAACAAAATGTAGAAAGGTAAGTTCTCTGCAAAGCACCTAGAGAGTCCTGCCTGGTAGCCAAGGAGTGAATTCAAATTCTAAGTCAGAAATTGGGTGGAGCTTTCGTAAAACAGCCCCTGATCAACTCATGCATGCTCCCAAGTTTTAGATCCAATTCGACCAAGTTGTAAACTAAAATCTTCTGCTTGTTTCTTGGGCTTTAATCTTGATGTAAGTTCCACTAGGGGACTGTGAGGCATCGCTGTCTTGCTCATCATGGTGTCCATGGAACTGGGGACACAAGGCATTCAATAAACATCTGTTGGACGATTATTTTCCTGAGTCTGGCACAATGATGGGCACACACGGCATCCTTGGGCAAAGTTGCAACTCAGAGCTGGCCAGGAACGGTGGCTCATGCCTGTAATCCCAACACTTTGGGAGGCTGAGGCAGGTGGATCACCTTAGGTCAGGAGTTCAAGACCAGACTGGCCAACATGGTGAAACTCCATCTCTACTAAAAATACAAAAATTAGCCAGGTGTGGTGGCAGGTGCCTGTAATCCCAGCTACTCGGGAGGCTGAGACAGGAGAATGGCTTAAAACCTGGGAAGAAGAGGTTGCAGTGAGCCGAGATCACGCCACTGCACTCCAGCCTGGGCAACAGAGTGAGACTCCATCTCAAAAAAAGAAAATAAAAATTAAAAAAAAAAAAGAAAGAAACTCACTGAGCCTTGGGACAGGAAGAGAGCATAAGCTCTCCCTGTAGAAACCTTTCCTTTTTATCCATTAGGGTAAATTTGACATTGAGAAGTAACATCACTAATCTGAGATCACAGCCTGGCTGGTTTAGGGCAGGGCAGGCTTGCACAGGTCTCCTCTTTTGTAACCCAATGCACTAATCCTCATACTAGTTCCTCTACTCATAAAGGAATTACAGAAATCTTGTTAAAGAGAAGTTGAGTAACTAGTAATGATAGCAATAGCAATTATGACAATGGTGAAGATGATGATCATGGTTAGCATTTACTGAGTGCTTCCTAAGAGCCAAGAGCTATTCCAAGTGCTTTATAAGTGTTAACACATTCCAGCCTCATGGTAATCCAGTGGTCACCTACCAGTGGCACTGTTTGTAGAGCTCTGTGAGCCAGATGCTATGCTAACTGCTTTCAAACATGTTTGCTGGATCCTCACCAGAACCCTCTAAGGTAGGTACCGTTTCTATCCCCATTTATTGATGAAGAAACTGAGGCCTGGAGAGGTTGTATACCCTGCTGATAAACTTGTGATAAAGCAGCTGTATGGAAGGCCAAAACCCATGCATGCTTTTGACCATCATGCTAGACTGCCCTGTCCTCTGAGTTATTTTTTTCACCCTGAGCTAATATTAGGGAACACATCTGAAGACTAACTCATCCCTGGTGGTTCTTCCAAAGGCCCAGAGTTTTCCTGAGAGCCTGGTCTGGCCTTAGTAGTTGCTCCATCAGACATTTAGAAAGAGAGAAGGTGAATGAGGAGGACCAGAGGAGGACTCTGAGCACATCTCCCCAAAATGTCCCTCTAGTCCAGCTAAGTTCAGCGCCATGCTGGAGGACAGAATGGCATTAACCCCAGCTTGTTACACAAGGTCACCTGCCATGGGTATGAGCATTCCAGACTCTCAGGTGGAGCCTGGGGCTAAAGTGACAGGAGGAGGGAAAGCTCCTACTCCATTGCAAACCTGATTCTGATGTCAATGGAAGGGGCCTGCCTCGATACTACATGCTGTATGTTTGGGCATCTAGGTGTCTGGAGCAAGGGAGATAGTAAAGATGTTTAACAACTG
>NW_012101954.1:2482155-2482505 GCF_000951045.1 Mandrillus leucophaeus
TCCTCCTCTCCCTCCTCCAGCTTCTTAGTTGATGGCCGAAGGATGAAAGGACCCCTGGGTCAGTGGTTCCCAAATAGTGAGCCACAGATGAGTGGGCATCTGAAAGGAGACAGGACTCAAAAAAAAAAAAAAAAAATATGTAGTCTGATTTAAAAAAAAAAAAAAAGCACAACGTAGCCATGATTATTAATAGTTTCAAGTTGCCAGCTGCCATTGCCTGGAAAGAACTCTTCTATATTCTGAGATAATGTTCCTTTTTCCTTTGGGATACTAAGATGTCCTTTCTTTTATGAAAGGGGGTGATGGTAGCTATGACATTCTCCCTTGGCTGAAGAGGGTGGTAACCTCAT
>NW_012101954.1:2484135-2489357 GCF_000951045.1 Mandrillus leucophaeus
TACACCACGACCAGGGGTCCTAGTGCACACCAGCCAAACACCAGGCCCTGTCTGGGAAAACACTAGACAAGGAGAGGCTAGCTCTGATCATCAGCCATGATGAGATCTGTGAGCAGGCAGCAACTACTGCCAACAGCGGAGAGTGAGGTGAGGTGCATCATTTAGTGGATGAGTGCACGTGGATGGGAAAGAAAATGACCTTGAGCAGTCACAGTCCAGGCACTCTATAAGAAGTGCATATGTTTGCTCAAGACAATGCAATTTTTTTTAAAGCCCATTCTTCTCCCTAGTCCTGGTGTAATTCACTGAAATATAAGCATGATTGGAAGATAAAATAGGAGAGAAAGAAGGTCTGGTTTTAACTCACTTGCTCCAAGTCCTTGTTGCCAACTGTTCCAAACATCACATTTAAATTGTAAATAGATATCCATCTTAGAAACCAATTCACCACTCAGTGCCTCTTTCCTCCTGTAAGGCAGGGTTGCTAGGTTTTAAACATGTTTTAGGTTTTACAAATTGGAAATGTTGTAGATTGCAAATTATAAATACTTCTTCGAGAGAGGGGATTCTAGAAAGGCTCTTATTGCTTTTCGCAGGGCATACAAAGCAATGCATCATCTGACCTTTGCCTCTTTCTGTAGCCGGCCTGGGCTGCAGCCATTCTGTATTGCTTACAGGTTCCCCAAAGTGTCCTAGGATTTCATACCTCTGTGCCTTCGTACATCCCGCTCCTGCTCTTTGTCTCACTGCTCTGTCTTCTCCTTCGAGGCTAAGGTCTGGTATCTCCTAGATCCCGTCCCCTCCCGAGACATCTACATTGGTTGCGCCTCCTGTATGCACCCTTAGCACCCCATCATGCAGCACCCCATGGAGATACATTTCACAATTATGTTTTATTTATCCTTTATCCCCAGCCCCTGGTGATACGTACATGATTTAGTAAATGAAGCCCATAAAATATTTTTTGAATGAACAAACTCTGACCAAGGATATGGCAAAAATAAGCATTCAGCCTCTCTGCTCCCAAAAGTACATACTATTCTAACAATTAAACACCCTCCACTTGATCTGGAAGCCCCTGCTTTTCCTATGTATCTAGCATGGAAGTGCAGCCCGGTGAAGAGCACAGTCTGGCTATGACATTATTCACCATTGTGGAATGTTTCGGGCCAATGGAAATAAAAGCCCCTTTCTAATTTGTAAAAACACCCAGTGGTGTTTGCCCCCCGCCAGTTTAGATAAAAACCAAAGATCTAGAGCCCAGATGCCAAGCCTCTGCTGGCTGTTGGTTCTCCAGAGAGCCCTTTCCAGCCCTCCACTGCCCACGGTGCTGCTGAGGCTGTCCCCTCCTGCCTGGAAGGACAGCCGGTCCTGTCTACTTTAATCCCCTTCAGGGCTTCCGTAGTGGCGTTGAGAGCAGACCAGGAACGCAGGGCCAGCTGTTTCCTTGCAAGGGCTGGTACCCAGGTAGGATGCTGGAAGCTGAGTGTTAGAGACGTTGACAGAGTAAGAGATGTGAGGTCAGGTCGGGATGTGTCGTCTCAAAGATTTTCCTTATGAAGCACCTTCTAGTGGTGTTTTTATTTGAAAACACTGGTCAAACCAGCGAATCCTGCTGATGGGTCAAGACTTGGGGCAGCTGTGTGGATCCTAGATGAGGTCAGGAGCCTCATCTCTCTCAGCTGTCTCAAGCAGAAATGAGTTAGAGACAGATGGGAGGACACAGTGAAAACGGCCAGGGGAGGGACAGGAACATGAAAGCCACCAGCTGAGCGAGTCAGGTGGCTGTCTCCTGCCAGGGCGTGGGGACAGGCTCATCTTCCGGAGAGGCGCTGCGGGGTGAGACACTGTCCCCTGTGGCCGACTGGCTGACTGCCCCTGGGCTTGCTCACCGTCTCTCCAGAGCTGAGGCTGGTCCTTAAGCGTTGAGATTAGTCACTCTTCTAGGTGGCATCTGGGCTGGTTTTAAATTCTCCCCAGTCTCCTGCAATTCATCACCCGGCTAGGAGGCTGCCCAGTGTCCTGACAGGACCTGTGTGTCCCCGTGTTTTCTCAGCTTTGGCTGTCACTGACTTCGCGACAATGGCCATGAGGGAATGGCTCCAACTGGGGAGAGCAGTGGCCCTGACACGACATGTGTCTGTATTACACATCGGCAGTCAAGGTTCCTCCTGACACCTTTGAGAACTTGGGATCCCGATTCACTCCCCTGGGAAATCCAGCGTCCCGCCTTGCTGTGTGGGTGTGCCTTTGACTGTCACAGGGTTTCCCAGAGCCTTTTTGTTATCATCGGAGGAATGCGGAGGGACTAAGCTCTGCTTCCTGGGCTTTTTTTAAGGTTCAGGGCAACAATTCCTCCTCTCCCTCCTCCAGCTTCTTAGTTGATGGCCGAAGGATGAAAGGACCCCTGGGTCAGTGGTTCCCAAATAGTGAGCCACAGATGAGTGGTGATCTGAAAGGAGACAGGAAAAAAAAAAAAAAAAAAAAAAAAAAGCACAGCGTAGCCATGATTATTAATAGTTTCAAGTTGCCAGCTGCCATTGCCTGGAAAGAACTCTTCTATATTCTGAGATAATGTTCCTTTTTCCTTTGGGATACTAAGATGTCCTTTCTTTTATGAAAGGGGGTGATGGTAGCTGTGACATTCTCCCTTGGCTGAAGAGGGTGGTAACCTCATGAGTCCCCAACCCCAGTGTTTTGGAAATACTATGGGTCCTTGAAATCTGATAGTCTAGGGTCTGGATCCACAAGGTACGCTGAAAAGCTCACTTCAGGAAATAGCCTCACTCCTCACATATTTTCTTCCCCATGGAGATGATGCCAGCAGAGAATAATAACAAAGTCATTTTTTGTCTGTGTCTGCTGGGGTCCCAATGATTTTCTAAACACTTTAGTTATCTAAACACCTATAATCCTCCCAACAGTCTGAGGAGGTCTATCTATGTTATTATTATCTCCCTTTTACAGATTAGTGGACTGAGGCCCGGAACAGTCAAATAACACAGCTAGTAAAGTGCAGAGCTGGGATTCAAACCCAGGCTCCAGGGAACAAGGAGAATTCTCCAAAAACGATGTCTTAAATGGCATCCAGTGGGGAAGAGATGCGTGCTTGTATTTTCAAGGAATAAGCCTTGGGAACACAAAGGTCTGTGGGAATGAGAACCCTGGGATGTAGTGATACTGAAGGAACCTTAGGGGACAGCATGCTGGAGCCCAGGCCATAATGGGACATGGCAGCCAAAAAGATCAATAGAATTTAGGGTTGCCAGCTCCAAAACATCTTAATGCGGAATGAGGGCCAGAGGCACACTGCTCTGCCTCTGCCTCTGCCTCCCCTCTTTTCCTTTCCTCTCACACCCGCTTCCCCCCATGGAATCTCATCAGAATGGCTCCAGAGCATGGCATTTGTTTGACCATCTCATTACCAGAGAGAGAGAGAGAGACACTGAGAGAGAAGAGAAAAACAACACAAATGATTAAGGCCTGGAGAAATTTTCTTCTAGGGGAAGACAGAAGGGTTGGTGCTGTCAGCTTTCCCAGGTCAGTGGAGCCTGACAAGGAAGGGAGGGAGGGAAGGAGTGAGGGAGGGAGCCCTTCGGGGAGGGGCCAGGTTCATGCAAGGAGGTAGCACATCCCAGGGAGCCCCCTTTCCTACGGTAACCGCATTCTGCTGAGAACTCACATGGATCACCTCACTCAACGTTCGCAAGCACCCTGTTAGCCCATTTGCAGATGAGGAAATGGAGACTCAGAGAGGTCTTGGGACTTGCTAAGGTCACACAGCTAGTAAACATGGAGCTGGGATTCCACCCAGGTTTGCCTGACTCCATGGTCCATCTGGTCTTAGCCACTTTTTTATACTGCGGTTACTTGGCTGCTCGCCCCCATTCCTCATGCCTCCTGCCCTGGGCCTCCTACACTTTATTCCTTTTTCTGTACCATGCAGAGAGTTTGCACAGAGATGCTGGAAACTTTTGAGACAGTAAAATAGACTCATCATTGTCAGATAACTTCGCAAACACAATGGCATCTGTCACCATTGGGCACCACACTTCAGCGGAGGCTGTGGAAGAGGCAGACATACCTGGACTCTACCCAGAGAGGTGTGAGCACTTGTTATTGAGCTTCGCCAGTTCTAATTTTGAAAACTGGCTGCACGTGGAGGAGCGATACCCAGGGTTAATTCACACCTTGGTAAATGCCAGAGTAGCTTAAATAATGAAGGCGGGAGGCATATGATGTCTGGAGAAAGTGAATTAGTAAATTGATAGGGCAGGTGACTTTAGTTCGCTATTTTCCTGTAAGCAGTAAAGGCCCTCCCTCTGTATCTCTTGAGGTTCCCACAGTTTGGGATTTGACTTTAGGTGGACTCAGGATGATGCCCAAATTATACGCTAGTCAAAACATTTAGTTCCCAGGAGAAGCAAAGAGAAGGGCAAGAGAGAAACTCCCCGTGGTGTTCTGTCTTGGCCCGGGCAGGGAACCTCTTAGGCCAGCTGAACACAAAGGCAGCAACGTGCTGACAGACAGCATCCCAAAGAAAGACCCGTGATGGCCCAGCCTTGGTGGTAAAGCCAGTTAGGGCTCCACAGGCCCTTCCCCAACCTGCCAAAACTGCCCACGATAGCTCTAACCTCCAGCAGAATGCCAGAATGACTCACGCATTCATCATACATCTCTCCCTGCCACCAACCGGGGGCTTTACTTTTGTCTGTAAGGACTGACAAGTTCTTGCCAGAGCTGGATTCATGGCATGTGATTCAGGACATTGGGCCATACCTTTGGAGAAACTGAGAGCTACTCTTGGAAGATTAAGACTCTAGTCTTCAGTGGAACACTCATTACCTGTGTGACTTCAGGCAAGTGACCTCACCTGTCTGAGTCTCAGTTTCCTAATCTGTATAATGGGGTTAATAATACCCAACTTCCAGTGTTCTGAGGATTAAATAAAACACAAATGGTGGGAATGTAAAATGGTACAGCTCCTATGGAAAACAGCATGACAGTTCCTCAAAATATTTAACATAGAATTACCATGTGATCCAACAATTCCACTTCTGGGTATATATTCAAAAGAATTGAAAGCAGGGGCCAGGTGTGGTGCTCATGTCTGTAATCCCAACACTTTGGGAGGCCGAGGTGGGTGAATCACCTGAAGTCAGGAGTTTGAGACCAGCCTGACCAACGTGGTGAAACCCTGTCTTTACTAAAAATACAAAAAA
>NW_012101954.1:2492322-2492986 GCF_000951045.1 Mandrillus leucophaeus
GGGCGTGGGGACAGGCTCATCTTCCGGAGAGGCGCTGCGGGGTGAGACACTGTCCCCTGTGGCCGACTGGCTGACTGCCCCTGGGCTTGCTCACCGTCTCTCCAGAGCTGAGGCTGGTCCTTAAGCGTTGAGATTAGTCACTCTCCTAAGGTGGCATCTGGGCTGGTTTTAAATTCTCCCCAGTCTCCTGCAATTCATCACCCGGCTAGGAGGCTGCCCAGTGTCCTGACGGGACCTGTGTGTCCCCGTGTTTTCTCAGCTTTTGCTGTCACTGACTTCGCGACAATGGTCATGAGGGAATGGCTCCAACTGGGGAGAGCAGTGGCCCTGACACGACATGTGTCTGTATTACACATCGGCAGTCAAGGTTCCTCCTGACACCTTCGAGAACTTGGGATCCCGATTCACTCCCCTGGGAAATCCAGCGTCCCGCCTTGCTGTGTGGGTGTGCCTTTGACTTCCCAAACTGCTTTGCAAGCATGAAGCTCTCAGCTCTGTCACAGGGTTTCCCAGAGCCTTTTTGTTATCATCGGAGGAATGTGGAGGGACTAAGCTCTGCTTCCTGGGCCTTTTTTAAGGTTCAGGGCAACAATTCCTCCTCTCCCTCCTCCAGCTTCTTAGTTGATGGCCGAAGGATGAAAGGACCCCTGGGTCAGTGGTTCCC
>NW_012101954.1:2493036-2493683 GCF_000951045.1 Mandrillus leucophaeus
GGGCGTGGGGACAGGCTCATCTTCCGGAGAGGCGCTGCGGGGTGAGACACTGTCCCCTGTGGCCGACTGGCTGACTGCCCCTGGGCTTGCTCACCATCTCTCCAGAGCTGAGGCTGGTCCTTAAGCGTTGAGATTAGTCACTCTTCTAGGTGGCATCTGGGCTGGTTTTAAATTCTCCCCAGTCTCCTGCAATTCATCACCCGGCTAGGAGGCTGCCCAGTGTCCTGACAGGACCTGTGTGTCCCCGTGTTTTCTCAGCTTTGGCTGTCACTGACTTCGCGACAATGGCCATGAGGGAATGGCTCCAACTGGGGAGAGCAGTGGCCCTGACACGACATGTGTCTGTATTACACATCGGCAGTCAAGGTTCCTCCTGACACCTTTGAGAACTTGGGATCCCGATTCACTCCCCTGGGAAATCCAGCGTCCCGCCTTGCTGTGTGGGTGTGCCTTTGACTGTCACAGGGTTTCCCAGAGCCTTTTTGTTATCATCGGAGGAATGCGGAGGGACTAAGCTCTGCTTCCTGGGCCTTTTTTAAGGTTCAGGGCAACTACACCACGACCAGGGGTCCTAGTGCACACCAGCCAAACACCAGGCCCTGTCTGGGAAAACACTAGACAAGGAGAGGCTAGCTCTGATCATCAGC
>NW_012101954.1:2493733-2561280 GCF_000951045.1 Mandrillus leucophaeus
CAAAGGACAAATACTGTATGGTTCCACTTATATGAGGCATCTAGAGTGGTCAAATTGATCGAGACAGAAAGTAGAATGACAGTTGCCAGGATCTGGGGAAGGGGAATTTGTTTAATGGGTATAAAGTTTCAGTTTTGAAAGATGAAAAGAGTTTAGCAGACGGATGGTAATGATAGCTGCAGAATAATATAAATGTCTTAATGCCACTGAACCATACACTTAAAAATAGTTAAGATGGTAAATTGTATGTTATGTGTATTTTACCACAATTGAAACACACACAAGCACAAGCAGCCAGAACAGTGCCTGGTAGGTGCTCAGGACACGCTGACTTACTTTAAGAGCACAGTTGTGATTTTAAACAAAGCAGCATCAATGTGGGTATTATTTAATTTTAAAAATAATACGGTGCTGAAAAGCAGATACAGAGGAAATGGAGGGAGTAAAGGGGGGAGGTGTGGCTATAGACACAGAATTAGAAAAATACAAATCATCACTTTGTTGTATATTTGGACACACAAGCTGGAGGCGGCCCACATCCCCAACATCTGGGATTTAGGATTGTGGAAAGTGCAGACATACTTTTATGTGGCCACTCTGAATTCTTGTTGGCTGACCTGCCCATGTAAGTTTAGTGGAGGGGCCCATAAGGTTTTGCCAAAACCTAAGTTGCAAGGAGGGCTCAGAGTGATGGGGGAGGGAGGCCAAGACAGTCCAGAGCCCCCTCCCTCCCAGATGCAGCTTTGGGAAGTCTCTTTCTTTATCACCTGCCTAGGGGTGGCCTCTAAACTGTTTTTGGCTCAAGGGTGAACCTGAAAAGAAATGAGTCCAAGATACCGATCCCAAGATTTGGCTCCTGCTGAGCTGGGAAGAGGTAGGGCACAGCTGTCTCTTCCCTTTTAGGCTCAAGCCGCACAATCTCTGTAATACTGCAGGAAGGAGCAAGTGAGGTGGATTCCAGGAGGCTTGAGATGCCAAAGCCAATTCTCAGACTTGAGAGAGCATCACAGTCACCTCAAGGACTTGTTGAAAACAGAACGCTGGACACCTCCTGGAGTTTCTGTTTCCACAGGCCTGGGGCAGGGCCTGAGAATTTGCATCTTTAACAGGTTCCAGGTGATCCTGACACTGCTGGCCCATTTCAGGATCACACCTTGAGAACCACTGGGCTAGAGCCTTGTCACTCGGTGTGGTCCTCAGACCAGCAACATGGACATCATCTGGATGTTTGGTAGAAATGTAGTGTCTCAGGCCCTACTCCAGACCCTAGACCTGCGGAATCTGAATCTGCTCAGTAACAAGCTCCCAGGTGAAATGTATGCACACTCTGCTGGGGGAATGATTGGTTTCCCTGCCTTCTACAGAGCCTCTGCCCTAAGCAGTGACCTTGGCCCATCACACCAGGGGTAGCCTGTCAGTGTGGCTCCACTGCCCATCACAGAGTCAGCCTAGAGTGACCTCCAAATGGATATCAGAAAAATGAATAATGATTCTTGGCCAGGCACAGTGGCTCATGCCTGTAATCCCAGAAGTTTGGGAGGCAGAGGTGAGTAGATCACTTGAGCCCAGCAGTTCAAGACCAGTCTGGGCAACATGGCGAAACCCCGTCTCTACAAAAATACAAAAATTAGCTGGGCGTGGTGGTGTGTGCCTGTAATCTCAGCTACTCAGGAGGCTGAAGCAGGTGGTGTGTGCCTATAATCTCAGCTACTCAGATCACTTGAACCCAGGAGGCAGAGGTTGCAGTGAATCGAGATGTCACCATTGCACTCCAGCATGGGCATCAAGAATGAAACCCTATCTCAAAAAAAAAAACTACAAATAAAAATGAACGATGATTCTTATTACAGCCACTCGTTGGATTCCTGAGTGTATGCCATGAGCTTTTTATACATTGTTTCACACATTTATTATAAAACCCCTTCAAAACCCATTTTATGGACAAGTGAACTGAGACTCAGATAGAGTGACTGCTTAGGAAACAGAAAAAGAACTTAAACTATTTGGCGATCTAGCTGGCTCTGTTCCTAGATGCCAGGGGTTTAGCCTTTAGCCATTAGCCTACTTCTCTTCCTTTGTCCTCCCAAATGAGGCCCAAGGCGTAAGATGAGGAGAGCAGAAATCTCAACCAAGGGTTGAAGTGATTTATTACATGAGTCCAAGGAGGATACAGTGTGTCCAGAAACAAGCTTGACCTGGTGCTGGAGCACTTGAAGGAAATTTCTAGAGAAGCTGGACAGCAAAGCGCTCATCAGCTGTGTCATTAAGCCCTCTAATGAGCTTGGCTAGGATGTGATCATTCATACAGCACAGGGCCCCACTTCACAGTTGGCGTACGTAGTCACAGTTCCCTAGAGTTCTGGGGGTTCCTGAGTGGATCTGGTGGCCTGCCCAGCCTGCAGTCCAATTCCAAACTCCACTCTCAGTTATAAAAAGCAGGGGAATGGAGAGGGGAGGCCTCTAGGGGTGACGGAAGGCAAGTCTAGGGGAGCCTTTTAATACCAATCTGCTCTTCCAGATAAAGAAAGCCTCCAAGCAGGCTGGAAGCCAAGAATTTAACTGTATTTATTTTTGCTATTACCTTCTATTTAGGGCAAGGGATATTGGTATTCTATTTATGGTAGTAGTATAAAGATTCCTTTTGTGATAAATTCATTTAAGTTTTTAAGTGAGTCAATTTAAAGGAAAGTATTAAGTCAATAATGTCTAGTTAGCAAAACGCATGAAGGTAGACCCGGAAAATGTTTGAAGTTTATGCAATGACGTCCCAGCCTTTCTTCTTCCCCATAGTCATTATCTGCCCTGGATGGCAGCAAACTCGTGACAACTCCTTGCAGAACTTCTCTCCAGAGTGAGTGAGTTAATCCTTCAGAAAGTACCTACTTACAGAAGCCATTTATAACTGTGTCTGGAAATGGCCCAACACACAACAAAAGAATCCTTGAATAAAACAGCCTTATGAATGATTGAAACAGTGTACACCAACCCTCCTCCAAGAGACCTTGGTGGTCCCACCAAGAGGAGAGGATGCCTTAGGCCCAAGAAGACCTATCACCCCGGCAACACCACTAGATTAGACCCTCATCTCACCGTCCTCTGAAGCTCCCTGCCTCTCTCTGGCACATCTCCCCACACCATGTTTGTTGCATGGTTTCTTTCCGGCTTGTTAGCTTGTAGCTCCTTGAAGACTAGGACTGTTTCAGATGTGTGCCCCGTTGTACGTCCAGCTCCTGCTACAGTACCTGGTAGAGAGTAGGTGCTCTTTTGGAGAAAGAAGGGAAGGAAGGAGGGAAGGGATGAAGGGGAGGAAGTAAGTTCCTTGAGGGAGGCTGAGATAGGCCCCAGTTGCTGATATTCTGGGATCACTTACATATTTCTCTCTATGGCCAAAAGAGAAAAAAATGTGGTAGGGTCTATATTAGCTCTCTGTGCAATTGTCTGATTTGAAATTCACTGAGTTCCTTATTTATTTATTTATTTATTTATTTATTTATTTATTTATTTATTGAGATGGAGTCTCGCTCTGTCACCCAGCCTGGAGTGCAGGGGCGCGATCTCAGCTTACTGCAACCTCCACCTCCTGGATTCAAGCAATTCTCCTGCCTCAGCCTCCTGAATAGCTGGGATTACAGGTGTGCTCCACCGTGCCCAGCTAATTTTTTTATTTTTGGTAGACATGGAGTTTCACCACGTTGGTCAGGCTGGTCTTGAATTCTTGACCTCGTGATCTGCCCACCTTGGCCTCCCAAGGTGTTGGGATTACAGGCATTTCATTTTTGCCCCTCATTTCATGAAGAAAGACCAGCCCACAGTTTAAGTAAGTATTCCTAACAGGCTAATCCACAGTTCTATATGGGCTCTGAGGTCTTGTGCACAGAAGCCAGAGGATTGGAAGGATGTGTCCAGAATTGGGAATCAGGTGAGCTGGCTCCAGGCAGGCTGAGATCAAGCTGATAACAAGGAGATTAATAAGGGCCTGCAACCTCCTCAGTCCTGTATTAGGGAGGAGGGTTTTCAAATCAATGCTGGTCTGGCTGGCTTAATCGTACCTAATCTTACCTTTTGAAGCTCATGCGTTTGGGAGTTGAGATCAATTGAGATAAAATAAAGTAAAATGTGTTGACTTTGGGATTTTTAGTCTTCATCAGAGTCCCATTGTGTGGTATTGTTTTTATTTTCTGTCTTGGAAATAGGCAGAGATTAGCTGCTGGAGAGAGTTGTTCTGTCTGGACTGGGTGGTCTGTTTACTTTTGTTCTGCTTTTTTCCATTTTCCACTCGATGATTCTTCATGAGGGAAAGGCCCATTTCTTCCCTGTTCATCTCTATATAGTCAGTGCATGACACCTGGCAAATGCTCAGTAACTATTTCTCAAATACAGCATTGCAGCGTCACCAGCGCAGACTGTGTGCCGTGAGCCACCCTGCTGGAAAAGCCAATCTTCTCCCGATTAGGTGGAAAAACAGCAGCCTTATAAGGCACTCACAGTGCCCCTGGAGAAAGGCATCAGGACAGGTTCCTGGTGCTTGATTTCTGTGACGGTTACCATGAGCTTTGTGCAGTCGTTGCAAACTGTGTGTGAGCAAAATGCATCCAATCCATTCCAAGCCCTGTGCTGGGTGCTGACAACTGAAAAGATGAGTACAGCATAGGGAAGGTGCTTATGGAGCCTGTGATCTGGTGGGGGAGCGAGTTGTTGTACGATGATGAGGAATGTGTCTGGAGGTGAGAGTTTGGGTGTCTGGGCTTTGGTTGTGGATTTGCCACCACCAGGCCATTGCCCTAAGGGCCGACCCTAACCTCTTTGGGCCTCAGTTTTCCCATTTATAAAAAGTGGACTCAATGAACCCACAGGTCTTCACTTGCTCTAGAGCAACAAAACTGGACAGCTGTCTCAAGGCGTTTTCCTGTGGAGTGGAGTTCAGCCTCACTGGAAATAGCAAATCCATTTGCTGCTATGCCTCTAAATTCCTTGCCCTGAAATTTTAGAGCAGGGCAATAAATAGGTGTTGGTCTATTTTCACCTACCACCTGCTCTACATTAAAAAGAAAAGAAAGCTGCTATATGGCAAGAGGAAGACAAGCTAATATACTGGGTATCTACTGTTTGCCAGGCACTGCATTTGACATTTTCACATCTCAATGGAATGTCCTGATAAACTTGCAGGACGGGGAGTAATAGCATCATCATTGCTGCACCCCTCAGTTCCACTTAGAGGACAATTGCATCACAGCAGGATTGGTGTTCCTGTCAAATGATGTCCTGTATACCAAGTTTTAGAAAAGCACATGAGTGCATGTAACGGGATGTAGAAAAGCTCTTTTCAAGCATAGTTAAATGTGGTGATTTTGGAAGTCTTTTTCACTTACCTATCAGGAAAATTCATTATCACCAACAAACATCTTATGAGCGTAGTATATCAGCCTAAATGCCATCCCTGACCTCCCATGGTGAGCTCTGACAGGTAATAAAAACAAAAATAACAATAGCGTGCTCATAGTACTGATGATTCATACCATAGGAGCTCCAAAGCGGGGGTTCCCCACCAAGGACTGGGAATGAGAGAAGGCAGGATTTGGGGGCTTGAAGGAAGGGCCCAAGGACTTGAGCTGGGAAAAGAATGACATTGGTGACCTAGATGGAGAGAATGGCCAGAACCAAGGAAGTTTCCCGTGTACAAGGAGGAGCCGTTCTTATGTTTGTGATGTGGCTGCCACAGACTCTGGCAGTGCCTAGAGGTGGAGGAAAGTGGGGGAGGACAGAGGGCTTGGAGCCAGGCTGTCAAGGGCCGAAGAACTCAGACTTGATTCTTTGAGGGTTTCTTTGGTTCAACATGGGGTCCAGAGACCTCTGAAGAATCTGTGATGGGGTTCAGGAGATCCACGAACCCCCTGAAATTGTAGACATTTTTCTGAGTAGATGATTCAGACATTTCGAAGGATTCCCAAAGGGACCCACAAAAGCTAAGAGGAGCCACTGTGGACAGTTGGGGTCCTTGAAGTGCTTTGACCAAAGGTATGTGCAGACGATGCGTCAGTTGCTTGGAGGGGGCAGGTGCTGGGAAGATCACCCAGGGGAGTAGCATTGAGGGCTGGGCTGGGGTGTTGAAAAGGAAGAGGGACTTAGGAAGCCATGATTATGAAGAAGACATGACAGCTCTCCAACACTCTCGGGACAGTCAGTAACGCCTGTGTGAACAACTGAGCCCACTGTGGGTGCAGGACATCCGCGGGGAAGCTGTGTGTTATGGTCCTGTAGTGAGTTTGGTTTTAAACATGATGATTTTAAGAGGCCGAGTTTATCTATGTGGAAATGAAGACATTTAAAAATTATGAAGCCACCACTTGCAGGAGCAACTAGGGGATGAGAGAGCAGCAGAACCACCCCTCTTTCATTTTATAGGTACAGCCACTGAGGCCCTGAAACAGGAAGTGAATTCTCCACAGTCAACTCAATGGTGGGCAGCTGGGGACCAATTCATAAGAGAGTAACAGGAGAAGTTAGGCTGGAGGTGGAGATCTTAAGCCATGTGGGGGAGATGGTAATTGAAACTCTTAGTGTAGATAAAATCTCTAAAGTAGAAAAGACCCCAGGATTAAGCTTGGGTCTTTGCTCTGATTTAGAGAATTGGAAACGGAAAACCAAGGTAGCAAAGGCCATGCAGAAGGGCAGTGAGAGAAGTACGAGACAACCAAGGGGAAGAAGCAAGGCAAGACAGGCGGGTGCTCCCGGCAGGAGGGTCCTTACAGAGGAGGGCCTCAGGCCAGGTTGTCAGCAGATCCCCAGTGGCATTTGAGAGACCTCCTTTCTTGGAATTGTGGGGTGAAGTGAGATTCCAAAGAGAGGTCCCTGATAAAGGGGCCAGTGAGGGCAGACTGGCCTTGCGGGAGGTGTGAAAAGGAAGTAGAAGCAGGTGAGGGGTAGAGGCAGGCAGGAGAAGAATGTTTCACAAATAAAATAGTTCATCTGTAAAAATAAAGAAATGAGAGGAGGGGAAGGAAATGGGGAGAGGTTCAATGATACAGTCACAGTCAGGTGAAAATGAGACCAAATGGCAGAAGTGGGGAGGGGAAGAGGAGGGATGAAGGTTCAGAGACCATCTGCTGGGGTGAGCAGGGCCTGGAAACATGGTGAATTTTAAAGGGAAGATCCTCTAACCCATTAGGCTCTTCTTGCCTTTCAAGTTGTGGCCCATGCAGACCTCTCTGCCTGATATTCTTCCCACAGCCCTTTGCAAGGCTGGCTCCCTGTCTTCCTTCAGAGTTCTAACAAATGCCATCTCTTGGAACAGCCCTTCCTGTCCGCTCTCAAGTATCCATGCAGTCTGGTATCCACCACCACTTGCCTCTGTGTTTTCGGTTTGTTTGTTTGTTTGTTTGTTTGGAGACAGGGTCTTGCTCTGTCTCCCAGGCTGGAGTGCAGTGGTGAGATCTTGGCTCACTGCAACAACTGCCTCCCAGGTTCAAGCAAGTCTCATGCCTCAGCCTCCCAAGCAGCTGGGATTACAGGCGTATGCCACCATACCCAGCTAATTTTTTGTATTTTTAGTAGGAACGGGGTTTCACCGTGTTAGTCAAGCTAGTCTCGAACTCTTGGCCTCAAGTGATTCGCCCGCCTTGGCCTCCCAAAGTGCTGGCATTACAGGTGTGAGCCACTGCACCCAGCCCTTGCCTGTTTTCTTCTTAGCATTGCCCAGTAATGGGTAGGTGTTTATAGCTCTGTTCCTTTGCTGTCTGGTGTGGGGTGGGTGGGGGGCAGGGGAGGCAGTGAGTGTGTGTTTGTTTCATGTCCCCAAATTTCTGTTTTAAGCACCTTCAAACTGGAGACTATCTGTCTCCATTCCCACTGTGACCCCAGAGCCCCGCTCACTGCCTGTTGCAGAGTAGGTGCTCCGTAATGCTCAATAAAGAAAGGCATGTTAATTGAAACAAAAAGAAGGGAAAGTAGAACTCAGCCATAACCTATCCTCCTCTCAAAAACTTTTAATCAGAACAATAATTACATTAAAATGAAGATAGCATCTGCCAGCTGTTGATGTGTTTTCATTATCTCTTTTACTCTTCACAGTTCACCCTTTTGAAGGAGTGAGGAAACTCAGTCTTGGATATTCTGCGGGTTAAGGTGGAGCTAGGGACCACACTGAAGCCTGTGTTCTCATTTGCCACCTCATTTTATTTTTATAGTATTGTATCAAAGAGGCATGTTTGTCAAGAAAACAGGGAGGCCATATCCCGTTTCCCTCCTCCTCCTGGCCAGGGGGTGGGTAGTTTCTGTGCATCCTCACTGCACACTTACTGAAGTACTGCCCTGTTCCAGATGTGCCCCAGGAAGCCCTTTGTGTGCCAGGGTGCTTCACACATGCATGTGATCTGCCCAGGACAAAAGGGTTAAATCTCCTGTCCACTTGTCCGGCCCCTGTGGTCATGTTGAGAAGTCAGCAGGGAAGAATTCTCTCTGCCTTTGGATTCTTCTAATCCCTAGAAAACAGCAGACAATGACTTTTCACTCCGGCCTTCTTTCCTGAAGTTTTCTATAAGAAATTGATGGCAGGAGTGTGGGGAGAGGGTGAGGCTCTGAGGCAGCCCTGAATGTGACGCCCTCAATGACACCTTCGGCCATTGCCCTCAGGGCACCATCTACAGCCACCAGCCCAGACCCTGGGGGCTAATAGGCTGTGACTTTCATGCCCCCTCCAGGCTCAGCCCAAAGTGGGAGTCTGTGCTGGCACTCAGGGCAACAGGAAAAGCAAAGGAGAGAAGGACCCATTGATTCTTCTTTGTACCTCTCTTCTATGGGTGTTCAGAACAGAAGCCAGCCTCCCTGCCTTCTGCACAGCCTGAATGTCCTGATGGAATCTGCTAGAAATATTAAAAGCACAGGGCCAGAACTGCCAAGAAGAAAGGCATAGGAATAAAATCACAGGGGACAACCCCAGGTCCCTGCACACGCTCCCCTTGCCCTGACCTGGCTTCGTACCTCTGCCTCTCAGATCTGGCTGGGTGAAGCTCTGGCGTCTGTCTGGAGTCAGGTGTAGTGACCCAGGTACATTGGCTGCCTGGCCCTGTCCTCTGGCTTCCCTTGTCAGTTTGTTCCTGTGACACTACATTCCAGTTTTGACTCAGCTCAGGTTCTGACAAGTCCCCACCCCAACCTCAACTTTGTACCTACTTCCCAATTTGGAGACAATCTGTCAGACAGAGCTGTATTCAAATTCCACCTGGAGCTCCCTCCTCACTGTCAATCTTGGCATATGATGCTTAACGTCTCTAAGTAAATTGGAGGAAGAAAAATGCCCAATTCATAGGGTTGGGACGCGGATGAAAGGAGTAAATCCACAGCAGGGACTGCCATGTGGCAAGGGCCCAGGCAGCATTAACTCTGGTAATAATTACTGTTCTCAACATCCATCCATCCGAGCAAGGTTCTTCTCATGTTTACATCCAGACACCTGATTCTAGCATCAAGCTGGTCACATCCCTGGGGATGTGACCTCTCTATGACCCATCACCCACCACAAGCTATTGTGGCATTAGTTGGATGCAGCCATTTCCCATGCCCTAGATCAACATGGCTGGAGTTAATTTCTTCCACCCTGAACCCATCTTTGGGCTTTCCCCAAGCCAATCAGGACGTGGCTCACAGGGAGGACCCAAGAGGCAGAACCTCTCCTCCACCCCCTTTCCTCCCCAGAGCCCTGGGCTCCTAAAAGTTCTTGGGCTGGGAAAGGTGGGGACAGACGTCACGGCTGATGCCAGAAGACACCTGGGACTGTTATCCTTCCAGAGGCCAGGGCTGGCTTCCTCTTCCTATTCTATCTGTTGGTCATCAGCAAGCTCAAGAAGCAGCCTCATCAAGCATCTTAGGAAGCATGGAGCTCCTGAATTTCCTTCTCCTAAGCATTTGTTTCTGAACATCACAGAGGGAAAAGGACCATGCCCCTAGGTGTTCTTCCTCCTGCTTCTGCTTGATTTTATCAATAAGCATCTGGTCAGCTGAGACTGAGAAAGGGCAAGAAACTAGCACCTCTGCCACTTCCTTAGGGCCTGTAGTCCTAATGAATCTGGTACAGGAGGGGCTTCTGAGTCAGAGAAGTTTGTGGAGAAAGTGACATGAGCTGAATTTTGTAATTGATAGGAGGATGAGTCTAGGGATCTTAAATTCAAATGCCTTTAGGGTCCAGGCAAGTCACAGACATAAGTAATGACGCTCGGAGTGAGACAATAGGGAGTAGTGCGGACTGTAGAAAAATGTAGCATATGCACCCCTCCCCTGCCCCCCTAACAAGAGGACACCGATACTTCCCAACTCCAGCAATGACTATAGTTCAGTGTTACCAGATCTTTTGACTGTTTAAAAGGAGCCAGAAATGAGGATATTTTATAACGACTAGTCTCTTGAGTTTTAAACAGTAGCCTCTGATTTTAAAAAGGTTGAACATGCAAGCGCCTGAACACATATTTAGGCCAGATATGACCCAGGGCTGGCAGTTTATAAACTCTGAGATCAGCAAATGAAAAATAGAACAAGGGATTCCAGAGAGAGGGCACGATATTTAAAGACACAGCCTTGTGAACTGAGTCACACATTCCAGAAACTGCCCCTTGCCTTGTTGGGGTAGGAGGTGGATGTGTGGAAAAGAAGATGAGGCTGAAGGGACAGTTCAGAAAGGGTCTCTGTGCCATGCTAAGGAATCTGAACCTGATTCTGAAAGCTGCAGGGGTCAGTAAGAGACCCTGAAGAGTTTAAAGGAGAGAGAGGCACATGGCACACTGCATTTCGGAAAGCTGTGTCTGTGTAGGAGGGGCTGGTAAATAAGCAGTCTCTGCAGGTGGGCAGATTAGACGGAGGCACAGGAGAGATTCAGGGCAGAGGGAAGAGGACACTGGCACTCACCCTCCTCAGGTGGGAGAGCTCAAATCTGGAGACTGGGGGACTCTTGAAGGTGGGGGTGTGGTGAGGGAGAGTGGGGAGTGTGGACATCACCCTGATTCTGAATGAACTAGGGGCAGCTGCCATTCCCTGAGAGGACACCGGGAGAGGCAGGTGGAAGGCGTGGAGGTGGGTGGGAGGTGTGTGGAGGCAGCCAGGATGTGCTGTGACTGGAACCAGGAGTGAGGTGTCCAGAGGCAGATCAGACACAGAGGGACAATGGAAGCAGGGTTTGGAAAAGCGGCGCATGCAAAGGGCATGCTCACACCAACCCCAGCATCCTGAGAGGCTGGGAAAGAGAAGTTCAAAGAAAACCTGGAGAAAGTGTTGCCAGAGGATGAAGGAGGCAGGAGTCTATGGCCTAAGGGGTACTTCGGGGTCGTGCTTAGGTCACTGACAGAGCAGAGAGAACGTCCCGTTGGACCCGCTCCAGGAGAGATAGGGACATGCTGCAAGGGTCTCCATGCCAGGGACCCGCCGGGGTTCAGTCCTGCACAGCCCCGTGGATTGTGGGCAGGCCTCACCCACCTCCTGGCCACGTGATCTTCAGATGTGCCTCTTTTGCTGAGGAAAAGAAAATGCACATGTCCAGTCCCCAGCAGGCCCGCCTCTGAACGGGCCCCCAGCACTCCATCCATGAAAACTACAGGGGCAACAGCAGGCAGTGCGATTCTACCATGCTAGCACACTCCACTTTCTCTCCTCCATTGCTTCTTATTTCTCCCTAATGGACTGCATTGTTCAAAATCAGCTTCCCCAAGGACTGCTCTTCCAAGGGGACTTGTCAAACTCCACAGGCAGCAACTGGTTTGTTCCTTTCCAAAGGGCAGTAGCCATCACCTTCAACAATACTGCAACTAACATCCACATCTGTCCAGTCCTTCTTATTTTAATCCTACAGCAGGATCCCAGTTAAGAGAGGAGAACATTAAGACTGAGAGAGGTCTAGGGCTACAAAACTAGAACCCATCAGGAACCAGAATTCCAGTCCCCTCCTGGTGGTCCCATCCATCCTCCTTCCATCTGACACCAAGGCTTCCTGAATGGTAACCACCATGGCCGCTGGAGCAGAGGGAGTGGCCATTGCCTTAGAACCGGGCAGGTGGGGAGGGGGACACATCAAATACCCAGAAGAAAAGTGACTTCAAAGTCCTCCCCAAACTGAGTGCCCCCCAGAAATTCTCTTATGAAGAGGCTGCAGCTGACATTCACAGGGATGCTGTGTCTGAATGCAGGTACATCAGGAAGGGAACAAAAGAGAGGGAAGAAAGCCAGGTTGAAGGCAGAGGTCTTTCAAGTCCCCTCGTGGCAGGCTCAAGAGCAAAGCATGGCATCCTGGATGGGCATTCTGCTTCTCTTTAAAGAGCATGGATTTATCCATACCATGCGACATGAATGAAATGAGGAGTTTGCAGTGCTGCCAACCTCTTGGTTAAGGTTCTGTGTAGTATATTTCTCCTATAATAAAAAAGGAAAAATAACATCTGAGGTTAACAATGTATCTGCAGTGCAAGGCCCAGTGACTGTCAATAATGGACGCTGAATAACTGAGCAATGGAGGATTGCATGAATTTTCATATAAAACTGCTCCTATGCATCGCTTTGAATGGCTGGGTCACATCTTATCCTTATAGTGTAATGTGAGTGGAGAGGCTAGCTTGAATATTTTCCCACTTAGCTAACTTGCCATCTTACAACTATTTGCTGAGTAACCCTTGCTTCCTCTTAATTCTCTGGGGCCTCCTCGACATATATTAAATCCTCCTGGGCAGGAGGTGAAGGGCAGGATGCAGGGGCCCACTTTCTGCAGGCATAGGAGTTTGGGCTTCATGCAGATCACGATCAAAGCTTTGCTGCTTTGCTTGCTGGGTGACCCTGGGCAAATCACTTAACCTTTTTGAGCCTGGTGTCCTATTTCTAAAATCAAGTCAGAAATAAGAAAGTTACTATGGGCCAGGCGTGGTGGCTCATGCCTATAATCCCAGCACTTTGGGAGGCTGAGCCCGGCAGATCACTTGAGCCCAGGAGTTCAGCATCAACCTGGGCAACATGGCAAAACCCAATCTCTACTAAAAATAACAACAACAAAAAAAATGTGGGATGTGGTGGCACATACCTGTAGTCTCAGCTACTTGGGAGACTGAGGTGGGAGAATCAGCTGAGCCCAGGAAGTCGAGGCTGCAGTGAGCCGTGATCACGCCACTACATTCTAGTCTGGGCGACGGGAGTGAGACCCTGCCTCAAAAAAAAAAAAAAAAAAAAAAAGCCTTTGGTAGAGTGCCTGGCACATGGAGGGGCTCAAGGGAATGAAGTTCTTACTATTTTTAATTGATGTCTTAGAATCTGCATCCCTGTCTAAGGAAGAGACAGGCAAGAGAATTTTTGTCCTGTCTGGAACAAGAATGGTCACTTGGGATGGTGGAGGCATCACTCTTACAGGGTGAACTTAGGTTGAAGGGGAGAGAAGCTGTTTTGAATATATATATATATATATATTCAAACGGTGTTTTGTATTTGGAAATTTTACAAAACTTTCATTTAGTAAGAAAAACTGTAGAAAGAAATGCTGAACAAAATCTTGTTGGGTGTAAATATAGAGAAAAATCACAATTTTTAATTGTGGCACCTCTGCCAGGGGAACAGTAGGATCAAGGAGGAATTTTATGCCATTTTAAATGAAGTCTTAAATATTGCAAGGGGATGACGTAAAATAATGGATCTTCTGGGCCAGAAGGCTCTTAAAGATGCCCTGGGGACTCTAAGCCATCCCTTCACTTGGGATCCTTTGTCATGTCTCTCAGCCACCTCATGTTTCCTCCAGGGGGCGTCCAAGGGAACATTTGCCTCCCCACTCCCAGAGACAAGGTCTCTCCAGGGCCACGTGTGAGCTGGGCAGAAGCTGGGAACCAGACCCAGGGAGCCCCAGTTCACCTCTCCAGGAAGGAGGGAGTGACCACCCTTATCCAACACCGATGCGGTTCGAGCCATCTGGGGGCTGAAGAATGTCATTGCAAGGTGGCCATATCAGAGCTCTCTTGGTACAGTGACAGGAACACAAACCAGCCAGGCTCGGAAGAAGCAGGGGTGGAGTGAGGAAACAGAGACCGCTAGTATAGATGAACCTGCGAAAGTTTGCAAAGAGCTGGCGAGAGAGAAGTTGCTGAGGGGAATATGGGCATCTCTGAATCCTCTTTTCTACAGAAGAGGGTCATCTTCAGTGATTTGGGCTCATCTCTTCGTTCAGTGGTCCTCTCTAGAACACACTGGATGTGCAGGAAATACGCCCTCCCACAGCAACGCAGAGATGAGCAGGACCGGGGTCCTGTGCCTGGCCATGACCTGGGGAAAGGGTGCTGAAGCCGAATGCATAGAGATAATAGTGGCTGAATATAGGGGGCACCCTTCTGCAGGTATGTCCCGGACGTCCAGGAATGGTGAGAGTCCCAGGCTCATTGTATAGCAGGGAGCTCCAAAATCGGCATGGGGGAACTCAGCAAAGGCTCTATAGCCATGAGCACCATAGAGAAGTAGTCCTCTCTGCCCGCAGCTTTTCACTAGGTCCAGTTCAACCAACAGCATACATATATATATTGTCCTGGGTTTTAATTGCTTTGGTTTCTGGGGTTTTGAGTGTTAAGGATTTCAGAATGCAGCATTATCTTAGAAGTCTGTTTTTGGTTTTGTTTTGGTTTCGGTTTTCGGTTTTGATTTTTTTTTTTTTTTTTGAGATGGAGTCTCGCTCTGTCACCCAGGCTGGAGTGCAGTGGTGATCTCGGCTCACTGCAACCTCTGCCTCCTGGGTTCAAGCGATTCTCCTGCCTCAGCCTCCTGAGTAGCTGGGACCACAGGTGCGCACCACCACGCCCGGCTAATTTTTGTATTTTTAATAGAGATGGGGTTTCGCCATGTTGGCCAGGATGGTCTCGATTTCCTGACCTTGTGATCTACCCACCTCGGCCTCCCAAAGTGAAAACTGGCATTCTAAAATGTAGACCTTTAAAGTCGTCAACCTCTACCCTTACAATGATTGAGAATATTGTAGCAGGGTCAAACGGACAGTTGTTATTACTAGTATTATACCTTATTTTATAGAGTTCTTTATAGTGTGCAAAGTGTATCCCCACATATTTTCTCATTTGGATGATCTAAGCATCTCTGTTTCTACAATTTCAGCACTCTGTGAATTATCTTTAGCAAATGTTTCTTACCCGATCGTCTTCTATCAATCAACCCGGCAGGTATCAGCAGTTCCCCATCACAAGGAAATAAGCTTATTTTAATAACATTTGAGGCAAAACCTAATTAGAAAAAACAAATCCCTCATCAATTCCTGTGATTTATTCTAGAGCCAAACATCTGCAGCCCAGTTTCTTTGAATGATAGTCTCCCCTGTCCTATGAACAACTGAGAGGTGAAGCGGTGTCTTGTACAGGTGTAAACAATATGCGGGAACACAGCACAAAAACTGCAGGGACGACTTTAGAAGAAAAGCCCCCGCTTAACTCCTGATTTGCTTCTTGAGTCCCAATGGGGCAAAGCACTGTGCAAGGCTAAGAAAGTGAATAAGACAGGCTTCTATCCTGTTTTACTATAGGTTCTGTTATTATTTACATATGTCACGGCCAACAGATGAAGCGATGACTGCCAGGAAGAAGACAGTTTGTTATACTCACATCACGGGGCTCTACATAAGGAGTTACTGGGGTTGGTCTGGAGGCAGGAGGAGGGGGAAACTGGCAAGAGCCTTTTTTGTGGTTTGCACAGGAAAGAATGGGCAAGGTGGGGTCAGAGCAGGTTTAGGATTGGCTAGTTTGAATAATTTCAGCAGGCTCTGCAGGGTAGGAGCTGTTGCTAGTTGCATGGTACCTAGCCAGGGGTAATTAGGGTAGGGGAATACTGGCCCCCAGTAAATAAGACAGTAGGGGCATGGATTCAAGGTTGCAATTTGACAGAAGCATTCCCAGGACAGTTGTTTGCTGTCTCTAGAAACTGGCTAACCCTGGGAGGGGCAGTTTCTCCAGGGTCAGAAAAGCCCCAGATGTCAAAGCATTGGAATACAGAAAATAAAAGACATGGTTAACATGCCCCCGCCCCACCCAAGGACTTACACTTTATTGTGGCCCGCAGGAGGAAGCTGAACCTGACACACAAATCCCCAGGCCTTGGTCTCTTCGATTGTATGAGGAGGAGTTCAGATTGTGTAAATGACAAGATTTCTGTAAAGCCTCCCATCTGCAATTCCATGAAGTAATTAAATACGAGAAGAAGGTGGCAAATGCTGTAATAGAATTGAGTGCTCTGGGAAAAAAAGGAAATGGTGGCTGAGAATTGAAAATTGGGATGGTTTGGAAGGGAGGCACCGATGCTGGGTTAGGGAGTTGGCATGGAAAGGTGATGTGGATGGGCGGGCTGGTGGGGCCGGAGTTGAGGCATGGGGGATTCCTCTTCTGAGAGTCACCAAGCAGAAAACAAGAGTTCACCAGCAAAGAACTATCTTCACCAAAATGTCCAGTGCCGAGGTCAAGAACCCCTGAGTTTGAGTAAGAACTGGCATGGAAAAAGTGCATGGATTTGTAGTATCCCAAGTCAGCAGGACTCGATGTTCTCCAGGACCTGGCTGGAAGCAGGAGAAGAGAAAGGCTGGAACCAGCTATTTCAAGGCATTTGGTCTCCTCTAAGCCTGGCTCTCAGGGACTGGGGCTGTGAGGAGGGGAGGTATTGGGCAAAGGGTACAAAGTTTCAGACAGGAGGAGTAAGTTCTAGAGGTCTGTTCATCATGGTAACTACAGTTAATAATACTGTATTGTATAATTGAAATTGCCAATAAAGTAGATCTTATATGTTCTTAACACGCACACACAAAATGGTAAGTATGGGCCAGGCACGATGGCCCACGCTTGTAATCCCAGCACTTTGGGAAGTCGAGGCAGGCAGATCATCTGAGATCAGGGGGTCAGGAGTTGACCAACCTGGCCAACATGGTGAAACCCTGTCTCTACTAAAAATACAAAAATTAGCTGGGCATGATGGCAGGCGCCTGTAATTCCAACTACTTGGGAGGCTGAGGCAGGAGAATTGCTTGAACCCAGGAGGTAGAGGTTGTAGTGAGCCGAGATCAGGCTACTGCACTCCAGCCTGGGTGACAGAGCGAGACACCATCTCAAAAAGAAAAAGTAAGTGTGCGAGGCGATGCATATGTTAGTTACCTTCATTTAATTATTTCACAATGTATACAGATATCAAAACATCATGTTACACATAGTATATATACACAATTTGTCTAATTTGTTTGTCTATTATGTCTTAATAAAGCTGGGGGGAGGTTGGGCACTTGGCAAAAAAAAAAAAAAAATTAATGCATCCCTACTGTCTCCTAAGCTATACTCCACGAGCATGGAGACTATATATATCTAGCTTGGCCAAAGCCTGAAATATAATATTACTCAAAATATTTTTGTTGAATGAATAAGAAAATAAATTATTTAGATATGTTGCTATCCTCATCCAGAGCCGCCTTAGATTTCATGACAGAAACTGGGTTTGGTTAGTTGAGGTTTGCTTTTAGTATAAGCCAAATTTTGGATTTTTGTAAGTTAAATCTGTTGACTTTTTTTTTTTTTTTTTTGGTAATTTCTTCTCATTCTTCTAAATTTACAAAGTCCCTCCCATACACTCCTCAGCCCTCATCAAAGATTTGATGAATATCCTCTTCTCTGTTCTTACTAGTTTCTCGTGGGTTTCCTTCTTTAAATATTCAACTGTTTTGGCCAGGATGGCTGGGTGCAGTAGCTCACACCTGTAATCCCAGCACTTTGGGAGGCCGAGGTGGGGAGATCATCTGAAGCTGAGAGTTTGAGACCAGCCTGGCCAACATGGCAAAACCCTGTCTCTACTAAAAATACAAAAATTACCTGGGCATGGTGGCAGGTGCCTGTAATCCCAGCTATTTGGGGGACTGAGGCACAAGAATCACTTGAACCCGGGGGGCAGAGGTTGCAGTGACCCCAGATCACGCCACTGCACTCCAGCCTGGGCGACGAAGGTAGACTCGGTCTCAGAAAAAAAAAAAATTAACTTTCATTCTATCTTTCTCAGAGGGTGGTGCAGATACCCATGGTACTCCTTGTGATAATGTAAGATGATTTTAGGAATTCTATTGATAAATATTCTTGTGGTAATGGTTGTGTAGGGTTTTTGTTAATAACTTTGTAATCAAGACATCAAACCTGTATTTCACAGATGATATTGCTTAGGGTAAGGGTAAGTTTTTAAAGATGAGTCCGTTTTAAAATTTAAGTGGATAATAGTGGATAATAGTGCGTGCAGTTGATAAATATGAAAAACTGGTGATAGGGATCTGAAAATTACTAAATTTTGGGAAACATTTGTTAAATCCATTTTTTTCTGTCTAGAGTAAGGTAACGGTCAACTGTTTTTCTCCCAACTCACCACCAGATCATTAACCAACCATTCCAAACCATTTATTGAATTACTGTGCTTGACTTAATGTCTGGCCTAGCAAGTCTCCCCTCCCCACAAGGAGTTCTAGGGTCCAGCTGGGGGCATGCGAGCAGACAGTGACCCATGGGCCATAGCACATCCAGCAATGCCCTTGGGACCTGACCCAGATGAATGCGGGTTACAGGACCGGAGCTGACCCGACATTCCCAGACCCCAACGTGGAAGTACAAGAATGCTGTTATCCCAAGGAGATATTTCCAAGGGGAAATGAGGAGGGACAAAAATAAATATTAGGCATCAAATTAAAATGAGAAGACCCAATGATACTCTTTGTAATTGAGAACTAGATTTGTAGTGATGAAATTTGGAATCTTAAGTAAAGGAGAACTAAAGTGAGAAACTGGGTAGGTCATCATACCCTTTCTGTTGTCTGGTTATCTGCCTATGAAATGGGTGAATATAGCCTGTTGCAAAATAATGTGGAAAAGACAATTTATCTGGAAAAGACATGTACATATAAGCATGCACACACATGTGTGTGCACACACAATGTGATATATACAAGTATGTGAATCCTAAGGAAATCAGATACAAAACTCCAGACTTAAAACCAGTGTGTGGATAGGTACTAACTCCCCCTGCAGTGTTCTCATTTAATGACAAGGTTTCCTTTCAATACATAGCTTCCCCAGTGATTTTAATTATTTCTTTGGAGTCCGCCAACACCTTGACTGAAAGGCTAAATGGAACTTTAAAAATGAGAAAAGCACCCAGTACCTCCCCAAACCGCATACCCTGTCATTTTTTAAATTAATAAAAATAATGAATCTCACATACAACTTTTCTAAAACATGCAGAGCAAAAAGTGGGGAGTTCTCAAGGCACATGTATTTATCTATTCCCCACGCCTAATGTGTCAGTGAAGTGGGATGAAACCATGTGGCCAGACAGAATGGGATTTGGCAGAACCGAATAGAGAGTAGGGCTGGAAAGGGCCTTAGAGTGCTTTTACTTCAAAAGCCTATCCTACAGAGGAAGAAACAAGGGATCTCATGACCCACATACACCCTTCTCACTTCCTAGCAGAGTGACACCACTTAATACTATTTCTTTTGCCACCAAAGAGCAAATTGCGATCACTTTTGAATGGAGGCACTGTTGAGTTAACCTTGCTGCCTCTGTTGAATTTCTGGAGTCTCAAAGTTGGAGAGAATGCAATGGACAACAGCTCACTACATGTGAGTGAAAGCAAGAGAAGACAGCCAGTGGGTGCTGAGTCATGCTAGAGCAGATGCTGAGTCATGTTGAATCTTGCTATCCTGTGGGATTCACCAGGGGAGACTAATCCCCAGGGAGTTCATTTGCTGTCTTGAATGTGGGTCTCAAATGAGAACCTGGGTACTAATTGGAAGAATATTCAAGTGGGGAGGGAGGCAGGGGAAGATCCAGGAGGTCCACACCCTATAAAATGTTTGGGCTGTGTCTGGGGCCAGGACTTTGCCCATTCTGGAGAGTCCAGAATGAGGTCTCTTCCTCCCTCTGTAGTTTTCCTGGTGGGCTGTGGGATCTCCTGGCAATTGAAGAGGGCTTTGCAAAGATGCGCTGGGTTTATAAATAATGCATTTCCTTTGTCTTGCAGGAATTCGGGAGGCAGAGGTACAATCAGATCAGCTGTGAACAGCTTACATAGCAAATCTAATAGGTTTGTAAATTAGATTTTGTGTTCATTTGTTTTTGCTGTAAGGCAGCTATTAATCTGCTTCTCTTCTTTGCTGGATGGTGCCCTTCTTACTTAGCAAATAGATCTGTTTCGTTTCACTTTGGCTTTGCATTTCCCTAATCACTTTTGGGGGGAGCTGTCAATGGAAGATCACATGAAATGGCCCAAGGTCTAGAGGCTGCAGAGATGGAAAATGCAGATGGGTAAGAGTCACTTTCTGGAAAAGAGCCCACCCACTTTGCAATGCCTTGGACGCCAATGAGCTTACTCAAACTTGCATGTTTGCTAAGCAATGGAGACCCTGAAGGGAACCAGGATTTTCACTCAATTTCATTGCGGTAAATGGTTTGTCCAGGAGGTTAAGATGGAAAATAAAGCATTCAGAAACTTTGCTGAGACCTCTTAAAATATTTAGGGAGTCAACACAGTAATGTTAACCCCGATTATTGAACGTATGCTCCAAATTCTGAGTGTTTCTACTTCATGTAATGGTGCAGAACAGTCATTGCCAGGGGACAGCTGGATGCAGGAGAGCATGAAAAGCCAGGATTGCCCCTGGCTGTGGCTGCGCCATGCTTCTGAGTCCCCATTCTCCATCAATGACAAGTGCCCCATAGCTATGACCTGTAGTCTTATAAGCCTGAGCTTAAGGAGCAGTGGAAGGAAGTGCCGAGTTATATGATGTAAACAAAGGCTACTCCACAAAATCAGGGGCTCGTTTTGCTTTCTAAATATCTTATTTTGGTCATTGTAGGAATAAGAGGTCCATATGATGCAGAGGATAGTCTATTATTTGCCCTTCCATATTTTTTTAGATCTCTTTTCTGTATGAGACCTGTGAAGTACATCTGTCCCTGACCCTGCATGACTGACTCGAGAAACTGTTCCCTCTTTCCCTGACATCATTGCTTCTAGCTCTCTAATTACCTCCTAGCCACCTTGGAGCTATCAATGAAGCCTGTGTTATGCCAGGTGAAATGCAAATATGACAGAAAGAAAGAAGGCCATGTGCTCCTAAGTCCCTCTCTGTTCTATTAGGAAATGATGGCCCTGTTTTGGAGAAAGAAGATCCTGCCCCTGAAGCCCAAGTCCTCGTGGTAGCTTGAGGGGCCACAGTCTCATATTAATCAAGTATGAGAAGTGGAAAAAACAGTCCTGGGATCCAGGCAGCCCTAGCTTCACCCCTGGTGTCTGTTAGCCAGGGCCTTAGGCAAGTGATTTTACCCCTCTGAGCCTTGGCTCACCCATTTAATTAGAATAATACTGCAGTGTCTTTGAGGAGTGTTTCAGGATTAGAACCACCAAATATAAGGATCTATCTAGCCCAGCACCTGATATGTTAAAGGTAGTTATTTGATGCTTGTTACTACCACTGTGGATATATCTGTGGCATCATAGGAAGGTCACTGGGGGTGAAGTTCAGGAGTTGGGAGGTGAAGCAACTTAAGCCTGAGATGTACCTCTAGTGTCATTTTGGAAATGGGGGAAGGGACTGGAAACAGGAGGACATATTCATTGAAGAGGAATACCTCAACTCACCAATCCAGCATGTTTGTGCAGCACAGAGCGTACAAAACCTGTGAACCGAGGTGGACCCTGGAGTTATTTAATCCATCCCCTTTATTTTACAGATAAGAAGGCTGGAAATCTGAAGTGACTTTTCCAAGTCCACCAAGGTAGACTGCAACTGAGCCAGGGTTAAAATCCCTTAAGACCATAATGGGCTATGCAGGATGCCATCCAAATTCACCCTGGAAGGTGGAGAGAGAAACGAAATTTTACCATTATCCACACCAGCATTTATCTCTCTCCCTTTCCAACCTTTACCATCTTGTGTCCTGGAGAAGTCTGGAAACCTTTCCTGGAGGTTTCCAAGCAGGTGCCCTCTCCCCAAGTATCCATAATAGAATTCCTCTGCAGCTCCTTCTTTCCTGAGAGCCTGGTGCCATCCAGTGTGCCCCAGTCTCTGAGAAGCATCGCCCTAGACTGAACCCACTTTAAGCCATGAGATGCCAGGGCCCAATCACTGATTTCTGATGAGCACATCAGCTAGCCTCTTAGGACGATAACTCCTCATCACCAACATTAAAGCATTTCTGTTGTGCATGCCTACGCACTTACCTACTGAGGTAGGCTTCAACGAAGCTTGGGCAAAGCCGCTAATTCTGTGTCCCTGAGGTCAGTGCCCCTGCCTGTGGTCTGCATAGAAGTTGGTGGTACCAAAAGGATGCAACAATGCCAGCTCCTGCTAGAGCCTCATGAGGTGGCAGCCAGTGGGTCATGCCAGAAACATCGGTGCTCCTTTGAAAATTCCAGAACCTCACGAGATGGATATCTGTCTCTTCTATACCCTGTTTCTATAAATGGGCAATCTGTGGCTCAGAGAGGTAAAATGATTGACCCACAGTCACACAGTTTATGAAATCTTTCCACTGTACCCTCTGTTTCTTGCATGAAAACAGTAAAAATTCCAAAGGGTTAGGTCTTGTGTACCCTCTCAGAAGCTCCCTTAAGCCTGCATACTAGGAAGAGTTCCTCTGCCTTACTCAAAACTCATCAATTCTCTATCCTCCGCAAAGTTACAGATATTTGAGTTCGAGACAAGTGATATCAGCCAGGAGTCAGAAATACTGAGGAATGGAGGTGGGTGGGTGAAGGGAACATGTGAGACAACATGCACCCCTAAACGAATTCCTTCTCTACCTACAAAAGTCAAAGTAGGTCCAGGCATGGTGGCTCATGCCTGTAATCCCAGCTCTTTGGGAGTCTGAGGCAGGCAAATCTCCTAAGGTCAGGAGTTCGAGACCAGCCTGGACAACAGGGTGAAACTCCATCTCTACTGAAATACAAAACTTACCCGGGTGTGGTGGCGTTCACCTGTAATCCCAGCTACTCAGGAGGCTGAGGCAGGAGAACTGCTTGAGCCTGGGTGGGGGAGGTTGCAGTGAGCTGAGATCGTGCCACTACACTCCAGCCTGGGCGATAGATTGAGACTCTGTCTCCAAAAAAAAAAAAAAAAAAAAGTAGAGTGTCGGGTTTAGAACTCACTAACAGGATTTCATCTTTTTTTAACTTGGCTGTTTCAAGATAAATGGAGAGGACATAGATGTTTGGTTTGAACTCTTTAAAGCTTCAGAATTTGTCATCACAAATCCACTTATTCTAACTGGGAGAATCTGCTGTCAGCACAGACAAAAAGAACTTTGGATGTGACCCACATACATCTGTGTGCATCCGGCAGCAAGCCGGCTGACTCTTACACTGCCTTCAAAGATAGAATTGTAACCTAGTTTATAGAAACCTACTAGCACAGATTTCAAGCCTCTGAATTCAAGCCAGTCCTATAATACCTGGTGTTCCTGAGTCAGATGGAAAGGGGGTGTTTACCCAGAATCATGATCCACCCAGGGAATATGAAGCCAGCCAGTTCTTTCATTCACCCGAGGCTCCCCCAGGATCGATTTCAACCTAAATTCAACAATACTTATTTATTGGGCACCCGCTATGTGAGACCACTAGGGAATATAAAATGAATGCTGGAGATCCCTTGCTTACAGTCTCCTGTGAGGGACAGACACAGCACAGATGACTGTGTAACAAGGTCCATGTTTCAAGGAGTATCTCAGAGTTACCCTCAAGAGAGTGATGGGGCCGCCAGGGAGGAGGGGGAAGCCACAGGCTACAATTACATTGTCCTGGTATGAGTTCTTGTTTTCTCTTTAAGTTTGGAAGCCCTTGATTTGATACTTTGTGGTTCATATACCTGCTCCTTATAGAGTTTCTTATCAATAGCTTGAATAAGAAATATTACTCTTCTGACAGAGACTGCCAGGTTTTACCAGGAAAAAAAAAAAATCACTGGGGGCGGAGGAAGAAAAATAGGTTTATCACCCTCCTTCCTGTCTCCAAGAATGTATGTAGGTTATACCTGAGGGACAGAGTTTGTGCATTACTGGAAGATAAATAGACTTCCTTCTCTTCTCAGGTAATAACTGCAATTTTGCTCTTCTGGAGAAGTTTACATTCAAGCCTGTGCAAAAACAAAACTATTAGACTTGTCATCGGCTTGCTAACACATCATGTCTACCCTCTTCCTTTTTTTTCTCCTTCCAGAGCTGAAGTTGTAATAAACGGCTCCTCATCACCAGCTGTTGTTGACAGAAGTAATGAAAGCATCAAGCACAACATCCAGCCAGCCTCATCCAAATGGAGACATAACCAGACACTCTCTCTGAGGATCAGGTACTAGTAATTACCTATAGGACAAGAAGTAGACTTGGTCCTCAGCACACACCGGCAAATTGCCGCTCTTCATCGTCTAAAGAAGTCAGGATAGAAATAAAATGTTTACCTCCCGCTGAGGCAGGTTTCATCTGTAAGTGATCAATTGGAAATAAAAACCCAGACAAGCCTAGCAGCCCAGCCTGTGCATTTGGTGACTGGGGCCAGGCGGTGGCAGGAACTCCCGCTGAGGTCCTGGACTCAGAAGCAGCAAACCTTGAGTCTCGGGTCAGCAGCAGAGGGAGCCTGGGCAGTGGAGGCCACAGGTGGCTGCTTCTTCCCAGGCATAAAGAGTCCTTACTTGTTGGGGCCTGCCTGGGATTCACATCCCCTTTCAGTGACAGTCCTCCAGTTTGTTCTTGGAGAGTTGCTCCCTCCCTCAGCCTTTGTGGCTTGCATAGGCTGCTCCTCCCCCACAACATGAAAAGGAAAACCTAGAGCCATAGGGGCATCCGGAGAACCCAGGAACTGACAGGACACCTGACCAGAAAGCAGAGGTCTGTTTAGCCAGAGAGCAGCTCTCGCCCTGATCTATTTCAGAGCACTGCAGGCGTCATGGGGTAGTGGCAATGGGGAACCATAGAGAAGGAATTACAACTTCAGCATTTTGGACACTTAGTTTAGATGTAGCCATGATTGACCCAGCAAATATGTGTAAGTATAATCCAACTATTTAGTTCCAGGCATCATGCTGGGGCCCCGGGGGTGCTCACATGAATCAGACATGCTAGGTGGGGACACGAATATAAGCAAAGACAAGACAACGTGGTATGACATACACATTAGGTGGTGCTGCATCTTACATATATAGAGATGGAAATAAAGAGGCCATGCTGAGCAAAGAGTCATTCATTTTGTAAGAAGACTAAGAGGACTGGTCAGGAAAGGCTGGCCAGGAGCAGTGGGTTTTGAAGGATAATTAGAAGTTCACCAAGCTGCTTCCCACAGGCAGAGTCTGTGATCTGGTGCTTGTGAACAGTGCTGCAGGAGCAGGAAGCAGGGGGCAGGGAATAGGAGGGTGAGGTTGGGATGGTAGCCAGGACCAGATGGGGAAGGCCTTGATGACCATCCCAGGCCATACTATTGGGAGAGAAGAGAGCAGCCACCAGCAATGGCGCCACGCAGAGCAGGGAGTTGCCCCTGCCACAAGGCTCACTATCAAAATGGAAACGCCCCTGCACCCTAGTTCTTGAAGCTTAGTTTTGGGACCTGTGCAGGGCTGGGGAGTTGAAAGGCATGAGCTCTGGGGACCTGGCAGCTGAGAAATCATCTGAAGTAGCTGACTCCCTGCCACCCTGCACTCCTTACTCAGTGCCTCTTCAGAGGCCTCCTGGTGGCTCTCCATCCCCCTCACAAAGCCCTAAACAGGTGCCCCCTTTGATCAGGGGCACCGTGGAGTCAGCAACCCCAACTGCATTGGTTCCCTAGGGCTGCTATAACAAATTACCACCGACACGGTGGCCTAAAACAACAGAAATTTATGCTTGCACCGCTCTGGATGCCAGAATTCTGAGCACCCCCTTGCAGGCTCCAAGGGAGAACCCATCTTCTTGCCTTTTCCAGCCTCTGGTGGCCGCAGAACTTCAACCCCTGCCTCCATCTTCATGTGGCCCTCTCCTCTGTGCCTCTGTCTTCTTCTCTTCTGTCTCCTGTAAGGACACCTGTCATTGAATTTAGAGCCCACCCGGGTAATCCAGGATAATCTCATCTCCAGATCCTTAAGTTAATTACATCCGCAAAGATGCTCTTTTGAAATGTGGTCACATTCACAGGTTCCAGGGGTTAGGAGGTGGACATATATTTTAGGGGGGTCACCATTCTCCCCACTACACCACCGTGAGTGAAATCCTCCTGCCAGTATGAGCTACCCATGGTCCCCAATGTCCCTTTCTCCAACCATTGGGTAGAGAAATAGCTCCCCCACCCCTTGTGAAGACAAGACTGTGTCCTTCATAAAGACCCTGCAAACACAGTCCCCTCAGCAGCAACAACATACCTTCACCCAGAGGGAAAAAGAATTTCCTCCAGCTTCAGTTAGTCACCAGGAGTATTCATAATAAAAGATTCTGCAAGTGATTTGGAATGATGTTTAATAATTGATGGTAATTTCTCATAATTAGTTAGAAATTAATTCACTCACAGAGGTGTTTATTGATGGGCTTTCTAGGGGCTCTCTTTGTTTTTAAATACCTTGGGGTAAGTAATTGCAAAGGTTTCAGCAATTTCCCAACTATATTAGTTTGTCAGGTCATATAATCCTTGGTAAAGCACAGTAAATAAAAACAATGCCTCTATTTTCCATCAACAGATACGAATTATTCTGCAAGGGTGGTTTCCCCTACATGATAGCAAGAGATGCAGGTCATTTATAAGGAAAGATAATGGAGGAGAAGCATCAAGCTTACCAAGCGTTCTAGCTGCCCCCTGACTTCCCCAGAGGCGCTTGAACCTGGACACACATTAAAGTTACCTGGGGAGCTTTTGAGAGCAATGCTGAGAACTGGGCCACTCTCAGAATCAAGATTTCTCACATGTAAGCCTGGAGATTTGAAGTATTTAAAGGTTCCCCAAGTGACTGAATGTGCAGCCTGCTGGAATGTACCACAGGTTGTGAACATCTCAAATCCAGCAGGCTTTCAGGCCTCAGTGTTACTATCTGTGAGATGGGACAGCCATCCTGCAGCATCTCATATCTGCAAAGGGCATGAAAATTCTGCACCTCCAGGACTCTGAAAACAAAGAACAGCATCTTTGTATCTGTTCTAGATAGGAATTTGCAGCAGAATATGAAATTAATTTCAGCTTATCTAGGTACCCAATTTCTTTCTCTTTATGACTGGAATCATTTCTAAAAATCTCGGGTGATTTAAACAGTTCCTTAAGTAAAACCCCCAGCTAGGATTCTCAGGCTCCTTAGGGGAAGGCTGTGTGTTTCAGGTGAAGCTTTTTTGGCAAGTCCAAGAGGACACCCATCCCTTTCCTGACCCCACTCAATCTTTTCTTTGTGCTTTGCTAGATGATTCGATTCGAGAACTTTCTCTAAATCAAAGCTACCCTAGAGTCTAGAGAGCTGTCCTTTGCTCTGAAACAACACAAAGGAGCCCTTCTCTGTGGGACCAGGAAGGGGTCCATATTTATGATTCCCCCCTACCCATAAACACTAGATAGCAACTAGAGGGGGGCAGCAAGCGGACATGCTCCAGCTTGCAGGATGGCAGGCCATCCTCTCAGTGTCTCAGAGGCGGAAAATGTCCATACACGTCACGGTATCCATCCCCCCAGAAAGCTCCTTTGCCCAGAGAAAGCTTCCGTGGAAGAAAATGGGCCAGTAAGGAGTGAGAGGCACCTGTCATCTGGCTTTCTGCTCCTAGACTTTAGTATCCTTTTCTCAAAATCTAGGAAGTGTGGGAATAAAAGAGAAACTTAGATTTTGTACCTAACTGTTCATTTTCATCCCTGTCACAGGGTGGCCCTAAATCCCCCTAAGAGAGTGAGGGTAATGTAAGGCCACCAAATGTCTGGGTGTGCCCCAGACTGAGGGGCTTTCAGGGACATGGGACTTTCAGTGCCTAGGCCAGGCAGTCCTGGGGAAACTGGGGTGATGGGCCACCCTTCCTTCTGGGGCCCGCTTGAGGAGCTCACCTCCAGTCCTAATGGAGTGATTTCCCAGAGCAGTTTTCACCTCGCAAAGGAAGAGGGTGTAACCCTGGCAACCCCCATATTGGCCACCACCGTAGTTGCTTCTGGGCCACTTCTGGCCGTCCCTGCCTGGAACCCGTTCTCAAGGGCATCTGAATTCTCAGCATACTCTGTGTGTTGGCTGGGCTGCAGCCACCCTGCAGGGCGACCCCGGATAGGAAAAGCTGGGCAGGCAAAGGGCAGCTGGCACCATGGAGACTTTCCTCACGCATGTTTGCTTTTCACAGGAAGCAAATTTTAAAGTTCTTGGATGCTGAAAAGGACATTTCTGTCCTAAAGGGAACCCTGAAGCCTGGAGACATTATTCATTACATCTTCGATCGAGACAGCACCATGAATGTGTCTCAGAACCTCTACGAGCTCCTCCCCAGGACTTCGCCACTGAAGAACAAGCACTTTGGGACTTGTGCCATCGTGGGCAACTCGGGGGTCTTGCTGAACAGCGGCTGTGGGCAGGAGATTGACGCCCACAGCTTCGTCATCAGGTAACACGCCCCAGCAGGCACTCTGGGGCCAGAGCGGCGGGCAGGCTGTGTTTCAGCGGAGCATTGCCAGTTGTCCCAAGAGACTGAAACGAGGCCTTGGCGGAGTTAGCCCCTACTCTCAACCATGACTGCTCATCAGAATCATTTGGGGAGCTTCACCTCCAATGTCCAGAATGTACCTCAAACCAATTAAATCAATGAGGGAGAGGGGAAGAGAGGCGTGGCAGGGGTGCGGGCAACCCAGGGAGCACAGGTCATTCTGATTTACAGCCAAGGTTGAGAATCACTGATCCACAGCAGAGGTGGGCAGATGCTGGCCCGCAGCCTACTTTTGTAAATAAAGTTTGGTTGGAACGCAGCCACGCCACCCATTTTCATATCATTGGTGGCTGTTGTCTCACTACAAAGAGAGTGGAGTCACTGGGCACAGTTAAGTCATTGGGTGGAATTGCAGTCACAACAGAGAGATCATATCACCTGCAAAGCAGAAAATGTTATTATCTGGCCCTTTACAGAAGAAGTTTGCTGATCCCCTGAGGTAGAGCCTGGTACAAAAGGTTGGTAAGGAAATCTCCTGGGCTGGCTAGTTGTTGGTTCAACTTTGCAAAACTCTTGTAAGTGTCTTGGAAGGGGGTGCCCTACTAGTGACTTTATTACCCTGTTCTCAAAATCTGGGAAGTGCGGGAGTAACAGAGAAACTTGGATTTTGTAGCTGACCATTATTTTCTCGAAAATATCTGCTCTCATTTTCCAGTTGCCTGGGACATTTGCACACAAGGTTGCCCTTGGCCCTGACACCTGACCCCCAACCCACTAAAGTCATGGAAACAAGGCTTTGCTGTCTCCCGGTCAAAATTAGGGCATGCAGGGCCTCGAGTTTCATTCCAGCCGGCTCCCCAGCCCTGGCAGAACTGCATACGTTCTCATGTTTCTGTGGGGGCCAACTCGAGGCAAAGACAGCCTTGTCCTGGGGCTTTGGGAAGCCACCTTATCATAGAGTTCCCTAAACCTTGGGACATGGGAAGAAACCGTGTCTTTACTCTTGCATCCGCTGGGATTGAAATGCTACCGCAGCCTGGCAGCCAGAGTTTTGTCATCCTCTGCCAGGTCCGTCTGGCCCTGGCACATCCAACAGCTCAGTCCCTGCTTTTCAGAGCCCATTAGTCTAAAGACTAGTGGAAGGAGGGTGAGGGGAGGGGAAAGGAAGAAGGAAGTGTGGCAGGTCTGTCTGATTGGAAGTCAGAGAAGGAGTGACGGTTGGGCGTTAAAGGTGAGGGTGTGGGGGCCCAGGCCTCCTCCCAGGGGGTCAGATCCCCTCCAGGAGTGCCCAGCAGTATCCGGTGGGGGACTTTCTGACCTAATGCCATACACGTAAGCCATGCCTCTTCCATTGTCACAAGTCATGAGTCCCCACAGTGAGCTTCACACAGCCCATGAAGTCCTGACCCAGGAATTTTTAGAGGCAGATTTTGGCCACAGTTTCCTTTTGGAACCCTTTCACATAGTCAGCAGTGTGCAGTTCAAAGCTGGGCCTTGGCTTTGCTACCCATTTGTCACATGACTTGGGGTGTATCTCTCTGCCTTTCTGGGCCTCAGTTTTATCATCTGTAAAACGGGCTGGGTGGACTGGCTGGCCTTGAGGTTCTTTCATTATGAATACGGTCTGTGCTCTAGCCCAGTGCTTCTCAGACTTTACCGTGCACAGGAGTCTCCTGGGCTTATGGACATGCAGAGTTTTGGGGTCTAGGGTGGGGCCGGCAACTCAGCATTTCTAACAAGCACCCCAGGGGACACCACTGCTGGTGCGTGACTGGGAGTGGAGAGGCGCAGCCGGGGTGTGCTCTGCTTCACTCCTGGGAGTCATGTCCACACCCATCCACACATACTTGGAAAATATGGATCAAAAATGCCAAGGAGCAAGCTACTTCAAAAAGTGCAGTTGTTCTTTGTCCTTTAGGCCTATGTCCATGGCTCTGAAACTCCCACGGGTCTCTGGGGTGGACCTGAGGGGTGTTTTAGGACAAGATTTTGCAGCCCTACTGTGTACAGACTAACATTTGACATCAGGGATACAGTACCCAGTAGTGGCACTAGCTCCTCCACCCCGCTGGGACTGTTCCTCTGCGTTCTTCCCATCTAGGAGTTTATTCCATGCCCTGCACTTGGAAATATGCTACAGGCCAAAGCCCCACACTAACAATAAAGAGAGCGTGAGCGTGATGTTGCAAGCATTAAATGAGATGGCATATGGGAATATGCCTGGGATGGTGTCTCCCACACAACAGGGACACTAAGTGTTAATTCCCTGGGGACTCTGTCTCCACTCCACCCACCTCACCCCCAAGTGGTGAGCTCCTCCAGAGCAGAGTGGCTGTGTCCATCTCTGGGCCTCCTGTCCAAGGCTGTGCTAGGCCAGAGGAGGGCCTCCGTGTGGCTTTGCTAGAATGGCAGACACTGTGAAACTCCTGATAGAGGTTTCTGTCTCTGCCAGTCCACGTCTTCAATCCATTCACCCTGCCTCTTCTGTGGGAGAAACGCACAGACACGCAAGACCTCACCCCCTCTCAGAAAACTCTGTGTGGGGAAGACAAGCTTGTAAGTCCTGGTGGGACACATGGCACACAAAATGCAATGATCTTGCAAAACCTAGTGCCTCCTAGGGAGTTCAAGGCAGGCTTCCGGCAGAAGCAGCATTGGAGTGTGAGTTGCCTTTGACCAGTGAAAATGGTGAGGAGGAGGAAACAGCATGAAGAGAGGCATGGAAGCAAGAAGGCAGATGCATGGATCGGGCAGGGCACTGCTCAAGCAAGCATCAGCTGCACAAAGTGCTGCTGGCAATGGGTGGGAAGCTGGTCCCAGGAGAGCCCCATGATCCTGCAATGCCAGGCTAAGGACACTGTGTCTATCTGGGATCCTGTGTGCAGAGTATAAGCTCCCAGATGTTTGGGGATCAGAACTTCATTGGGCACACACACAAACACATGCACGCGCACGCACACACGCACTTCTTCCATAAGGAGAATCTGATGAACAAATGCTCTTCCATGGATAAACCACATTATCATCATTGTTATCCCTTACTATTTGTTGGCCACTTGGAATGTACCAGGTGCTATTCCATGCACTTCATGTTTATTAACTTATTGAATTCTCACAACTACTGTGTATGGAGTGCTCTGTTTTTATCCTGGCTTTGCAGTGAGGAAATTGAGGCAGAGAGAGGCAAGTGCCACACAGCTAGTGAGGGCTGGAGCCAGGCTGTGGACCGGGTAGTTGGCTTCCAGAGCCTGCCCAAGCTGCCTCTCTCACCCTGCAGAGTACTCCTCAATGTGTACCTGTGGGTGTGGTGGTTTCTGGAAGGGAGTGACTCCTCTTCTGCCCGGAGCCAAGCCAATCCAGAAGTCACTTTGGGAGGCCTGGCCTACTGTTGGACAAAAGAGAGCCTAGATCAGATTGAACCCCTTCCTAACGCCTCCTTCTCGCCTAAATGAAGCAATTCACCTCTGGTGGGGAAGGAAGACGTCCAGACAGTCCACTTAGGGCAGAGCTCCCCCACCCCAGCATCCTCACTGAGGCACAGTCATTGGAAAAGCTTGGACTTCACAGCCCCTCTCTGCCTCCCTCTTCTTGTGCCTCTGCAGGTAAGGTATGGAGCCCCTACTGTGAGCCGAGTCCTATACTGAATGAGGGCTGGGGCCTGCCTGCAAGGAGCACACAGCCCCTGTTCCCATTGCCCACAACATCTTCCAGGAGGTGGCATTCCAGACTGGCCAACATTGTAGTTGGGAGTGTGTTTCCTGCTTCACCCTTCTGGGCCACCTTGTGAGCCGCCAGGGTTAGGTGCCACATCCCCTTCATTCTCCTTGCCTCTGTCACAGCCCCTCCTGCCCCATGGTTGCTTCCAGTCCATCTGAACTGCATGGAGTCCACTTGGCCCTGCTCTCAGGACCTGGAGCTTGGCCTAGAATTGGCCCCAGACCCTCAGGAAAGCCTTGGAAGCCTGGCTCAGCCAGATTTCAAGGCAATAGGAGTAACCGAGACCTGGGCAGCCCCACACTGACTGATGTACTACAGTGACACCTCAGTCTCTGAGGCCTGTGGCAAGGGCTCCTGAAGGGGAATTGACCCAGGGCAATCCTATCCCTTTACAGTGTTTAGTCACAGTCAAAGATAGCAAGACCTAGGGGCAGGGATGGGAAGAGGGAATATTTTAGGGCGTTCAGTCCGAAATCACAAACAGGCTCTTTGAGTCGAATATACCTGAGTTTGACTCCTGGTGGTTCGCTTTCCAGCTCCAGGCCTTTGAGCAAGTTAATTCTCACACACTGAGCCTCCATTTCCTCACTTGTAACAGGATGGTGATTAAAACTGGGTCACAATAAAATCAGTTGACCTATGTTAAAGGACCGGTCAGTGCCTGGCACACACCAGGGGCTCAAAAAATAGGAGTTTTCTTTCTGATTAACCCACTTTTTCTCCCCAGTTGTTGAAAAAGGAAAGTCCTTGCTTAAAGGGAGGGATAAATGGTGCGTTCCTGGATTTCTTCATTTGATGATGACTTGCAATCCCTTGTCTTCATGTCTCCAGCCTCTATTTTTACACTCTTAACTGGATTTCTCAGACTTCTTTTCACTGGTCAAAGGGCTTTTCCACCATTAAATCCTCTGTGCCAGACAGCAGCCAGACCTCCCCTGCAGTGCCCTCTGCTGCTATCCCAGTCCCAGGCACAGGCAGGAAACCCAGGTATGCACACCCAGGCCGGGTCTCCCACAAGGAAGTCGTCAGGTTAAATAGCAGAGGCTGCCCACCCAGGCAGCCTGACTTGTCAACATGAGTTTGCAGTGGCCTCTTAGTTTGCCCTCCAGTACCCAACTCCATCCCCTCCAATCCATACTGCAACTTCATCTCATTGCTTTCTAATTGTGGCCAAAATTTCTAAACCGTCCCTGTCACTCTCCTGCTCCAGAACCCTCAGTGGCTCCCTATTGCCCTCAGAACCAAGTCCCTGGCACACAAGTCCTTTGATACCTCACTCTGCTTGCCTGCCAAACCCCATCTCCTCCACACAATATACTCCAGTCAGACCAAATCACTTGCCTTTCCCTAAACACCCATGTTGTTTCCCACCTCTCTGCCCTTGGATACCTTTCTTGTGCCCACAGTGCTATAGCATGGTATTCCTAAACTGCTTGGCTATAACACTACCTGAAGAGGAAGGGCTTGTGAAAAATCGGTATCAATGCTTAGGCTCACCTGCTGAATCAGAATCTCCAGGTGAGGAACTGGGGAATCTGTATTTTTAATGAGTGCCTGGGGTGATTCTTCTGACTTGGCAAACTGGAGAACCACCTTTTCATGTACCTTGTCCACTAATAGACTTCTGCTTAGGGGTCACCACCTCAGGGAAGTCCACCTGACACTCCTCCTTCCCATAAAAATGATGACAACAGTTAGCATTTATCAAGCTCTTACTATATCCAGTAGTGTTCTAAGTACTGAGCGTGTAGCAATTCTTTTAATCCTTGGGAGGGATGCTGTTGTGATCTCTATCATAGCTAAAGTAATGGATGGTCTCAGGAATCACAGAGAGGTTGAGCAAGTTTCCCAGAATCACACAGGTAGAAAGTGTCAAAGCGAGTTTAGAGCCTGGAAGTCTGCCTTCGGATCCCTCACTCTGTCACCTAATGGGCCAGGTCACTCTTGGCAACAGCATCATCATCTTGTGGACTGAGGACTGGCTTACTTGTTTCTTTCTTCCTCTCCTAGATCCTGAACTCCAGAAGACAGGCATTTACGTCCACAGGGTCTAGCAAAGTTCTAGGTATATGGTATGAGCTCAGTAAACATTTGTGGCAGAAAAAGGAGGAGAAAGGATGACGGGAGGGGCCTGTGAGTGTGGAGAGATGCCCTGGGTCTTTGTTTGAGGATGAAAAAGAAGCAAGGAGAGGCAAAGGATGGGATCAAGTTAAATAGAAGAAGGGGTCCCAGCTTTCCCAAAAGGATCATGTTGCCTTTTTCTCTGGCAGGTGCAACCTGGCCCCAGTACAGGAGTACGCCCGGGATGTGGGGCTCAAGACAGACCTGGTAACCATGAACCCCTCGGTCATCCAGCGGGCCTTTGAGGACTTGGTCAATGCCACGTGGCGGGAGAAGCTGCTGCAGCGGCTGCACAGCCTCAATGGCAGCATCCTGTGGATCCCTGCCTTCATGGCCCGGGGCGGCAAGGAGCGTGTTGAGTGGGTCAACGAGCTTATCCTGAAGCACCATGTCAATGTGCGCACTGCATACCCCTCGCTGCGCCTGCTGCACGCTGTTCGTGGGTGAGTGGCCTCCCTACAGACCAGTAGGACCGTCACTAAGTGTGGGGGATTCTTGGTAGGCAGTATCCCTTTCCTAGGTGCATTTCCACCGCAGCTCCACCACACACTTGCTGGATGGCCTCAGCAAGTCACCTGGCCTTTCTGAGCCTCCATTCCTTGAGAGATGAGGGGGTTTGGCAAGTGAGTTTCATCTGGCATGCCAATTTTGACCAATGAGTAGTGCCTGCCTAGAGAGCTGAGTTGAGAATGATCCTGGGGGTGGGGCTGTCTCGAGGCTCAGTGGGAACAGATGCCATGAACATGGGAAGAGAGATGGTGGCTGGCAAGTCACATACCATCCCAGGTGTGTGATTTTCAAGAAAATCAGGATCAGATGCACTTGACTTCAAGTAATTCACCTTAATCTCTTTAAGCTTTAGTTGCCTCTTCAGTGAAATATGAGTGGGAATGGTAACATTGGAGGATGTGAAGACTAAATGAGATAATGGATGTGAAATGCCTAGTATATTTCGGTAGAAACACTTAATGTTATCATCAATCATCGCCATCTTTATGTCTCAGTGCAATATTTTCTAACTCTGCAGAGCACATCTTGTTGATTGGGCTGAGATCTTCAAAGGACCGTCTCCTAGGATGTTTTTGTCCACACGGTCTTCCCTCTAAGATGGAAGGGAACTTTACCTAGGCAATATGAAAGAGACAGGGAGAGTTAAAGCAATGGAATCGACTCTCTTTAAGAAGAGTTTTGATGTAACTAATTAGCTAAGGATTCTCCTGGTTAGGCCTGGATCTCTAATTCCAGGAAAGAGATTCCAAGACTTAAGGAAAACAAATAGGAAATATTGAGGAGGGTCTGAACTATTCCTATCAAGAAGTCCATGTCAACCTGGATGGTATTCTTAAACAGCCCCAGCCAAACAAGTAGTAGTTCCCAATCTCCTCCTTGTTTCCTCCCATTCATGTGACCTGGCATAGATCTCCCTGGCACTTGGATCAGTAAATTGGCTAGGAATTTACTAGTGCCCATTAGAGCAGCCACAAGAAAAATAGTTTAATATTAATCATTAATTCACTCTCTTCCAGTTTTCTGTTGCAGTAAAAATCATCTCATGACTTAATGGCTTAAAAAAACAACAGCAACATTCATTTTATATTGTTTACAATTTCTATTGGCTAAGAATCTGAGAAGGGCTCACCCGGATGGTTCTTAGGTCAGGTGCAGTCAGATTGGCTAGAAGTAAAACAGTGGGGGGCTGAAGCAGCTGGGGTTAACCATGCGTCTGTCTCCCTCTCTTTATGTTATATTAGGGTTTCTCTAAATGATCTCTCTGCATGGGCTAAATTGGGCTTCCTCATAGCATGGTAGCCTTAGAGTAGTCAGACGTGTACATGGTGGCCCAGGCTCTAGCACAAGTGGCCCAGAGACCAAGGCAGAAGCTGCATCACATTTTAAGACCACATAGTGTCACTTCTATTATCATCTACTAGCCATCTAGTCATTAAATTAGCTTAGAATCAAGGGAAGTAGACATAGACCCTGCCTCTCAATGGGAAAGTGCCAATTTGTAGATGCATTTTAAAACCTACACACATTCATTCCGCCTATATTTATTGAGTGCTTACTATGTGCCAGGCTCTGTTCTAGACACTAAGATATGGTAGTGAATAAAATAAAGTCCCAGATCTCATTAACAATTATGTTTTCTTATAGGGAAAGATAAATTACAGGTAAACAAATAAATAAGATACTTTTAAATAGTGCTATCAGGAAAGTCTTCTCTGGAAAGAAGTTGGTTTGAGCTAAGTCTCAACGGACGAAACAGCACCAGCCATGTGCAGATCTGGGGTAGGAACCTTCCAGGGGGAGGGAACCTTAAGTGCAAAGGCCTTGAGGTGGGAGGGTGTGCTCAAGGTTTAACCAAGAGACAAATGTGGTTGAAACAGAGTGAACAAGGAGAAAGGGGAGGAGATGATGTTAGTGAGAGAGATAGGAACTAGAATGCACATGTGTTTGTGGGCCATGGTAAAGAGTTTGGATTTGATTCTAAGTTTGAGGGGCAGTGAAGGAGGTGAGGGAGAAGATCTGAGTTGTATCTTTAAAAGATCCCTCCAGCAAGAATGAAAGCTGGAATATTTGTTGGGAAGCTGTTGCAATAGCTCTGGCAAGAAATAATGATGGCTTAGACTAGGATTATGGCGTGGGATAGCTAAGAGTTGGTCAGATTTGCTATAAAATTTGGAGGTAAAGGCAGCAGGATTTACTGGTGGATTCTATTTAAGGACCATAATGGGGGAGAGAAAGAGAAAAATCCAGGATGACTCTTAGAATTAGAGTTTGAGTAAACAAGCCCAAGCAAACAAGCCTAATATGGCAGTGCCATATTCTGTGATAGAAGAGCTTAGAAAATCCCACACATGTTTGGGGGCATTGCGGAAGGAAGTTCTTTCTTGAGCATATGCAGTATGAGATGCCTGTTACAAATATATACCCTACCACACTCCTGACCTCCCAGCTTGGGGTCAGGCCCTATACCCAATTGCCCATCCAACCATATGGCAGATCAGCAGGGACATGAGAGCGCCCAGTGTACAGACTCCCCACTGACTGAGGGGCATTAGGATGCTCTTCACTGGGGCCTTAGCATAACTCAGTGTGACCTTGGGAAGCCTTCTGAGCCACCCACAAAGGATTCTTGTCCTCATGAAGGTGACTGTGGTCACCCAAGCCTGTGACCAACACTGGTATCATTAAGATGAGTATCAACAGGGAAAACCCGTTGCCCCCAAGAAAGCCCTAGAGAGACATTCAATAAGGAGCAGCCACATGTGTGTCTGATGGAGCCAGAATGATACCTATATGGACATGGAGCTCAACGGGGCTACATAATTTATCCTGGAGGTTGGCCTGTCAGGACCATCTTTTCACTTCATCCCTGTCAGAGTAGGTCTGCAGTGGCAACCCTCCTCTCATGGACTGTTTAAATATTAAATATTGTTTCTTCCTAGAAGGAGGAAACTCTTGAGATGGTTCTGAAGTCCTTGGGGATAAGAGGAGAGAAAAAGTCCCTTGAATGGGGAATGGGCAACCACCTGGAAGAAACTGATGCAGCCAGAGCTATTTCCAGCTATAATTGACTCACTTTCATCTGTCAAAATAGCATTAAGCACCAGTCATAAACCCTTTAAACAAACAGGCTGTTCATCCTGAGACTGCAGCATCTTCAGTTGCAGGAGCCCCCAGGAGGAAATACTGCAGGAGAGATGGGTGAGGTTAGCCTCTGCTTTTAGTAGGGGGAAAAGAAGGGGAGAAGGGGGTTTGGAATGGATTTCTGCCAATGATCCTCTCCCTCTGTGGGGCCATTGGACCTTGTAGGGTGCTGGGTCTAATAGGACACCAATGAAAAGGTAGGAAGCATGTGTTATTAGCCCTTGCCTTGGTGGGACTTTACCTGGTGTTCACTGCAAGTGGAAGAATGGGCTGGGGAGGGATGCAGTACAAAGTCACACAAGAAAAGACCAAGGGATTGTAGAGAGGAAGGTTGAGGAGGAATCCGGCCAAGAGGCACTGTGGCCTAGCATCAAAACCACTGGCTTTGGCAGTAGCGATACCTCCAAAAGGTCCAGACCCCAGCTCCATGACTGGCTTGGTTGTATCACCTGCCTTCCCCCTTCCCCTAGAGCCCCACAGGGTATACATGTAATCAATCAATCGTGGCTACTGTGATTGTGGCAGCTGCCACCTGCCACTTGGAGAGCTACAGTGTGGGAAAGACATAAGACTTGTCCTATGGACTCAAGAGTTCCAGGGACTTTTCTCCTTGTGAGGAGGAAAGTGCAATAGGTTGAATTTAAGACAGGACTCTGTAGTAGTCAGAGCAGTGGACTAAGTCAAACCAGCCACTCATGAGTTCTTCACCTTGAAGTCCCAATAATGGACTGCAGTTTGCAAAATAATCTTTTTTGCTATGTTAAGATGTGTTGCCCAATAAACCCCCTGTCTATAGGGTATATGGGGGAGGTATGAATAAACTTTTATTGTGATAAAATATACATAACATAAAATTTACTATTTTAATGATTTTTTTTTTCCTTTTCAACTTTTATTTTATATTCAGGGGGTACCTCTGCAAGTTTGTTACCTGGGTATATTAAATGATGCTGAGGTTTGTGATACAAATGATCCCACCACCCAGGTACTAAGCTTAGTACCCAACAGTTTTTCAACCCTTTCCCCATTCCCTTCTTCTCCAGTGTCTATTGTTGCCATCTTTATGTCCATGAATACCCAATGTTTAGCTCCCACTTATAAGTGAGAACATGTGGCATCTGGTTTTCTATTCCTGTGTTAATTCACTTAGGATTACGGCCTCTAGTTATTAGATCATCGGGGAGGGTTTCTTGTGAATGGGTATTGTTAATATGGTGTGTATGTACCACATTTTTTTAATCCAATCCACTATTGCTGGGCACCTAGGTTGATTCTATGTCCTTGCTATTATGAATAGTGCTGCTATGAACATGCCAGTGCATGTGTCTTTTGGTAGAATGATTTGTTTTCTTTTGGATACTTATCCAGTAATGGGATTGCTGGGTGGAATGGTAGTTCTTCTTTCTTTGCAAAATCTCCAAACCGCTTTTCACAGTGGCTGAACTAATTTACAGTCCCACCAGCAATATATAAGCATGCTCTTTCTCCACATCCTCACCAACATCTGTTGTTTTTTGACGTTTTAATAGTAGCCATTCTGACTGGTATAACATGGTATCTCATTGTGGTTTTGGTTTGCATTTCTCTGATGATTCACAATGAGCAGCATTTTTTCAGGTATTTCTTAGCCACTTATTTGTCTTCTTTTGAGAATTGGCTATTCATATCTTTTGCCAATTTTTTAATGGGGTTGTTTTATGCTTGTTGAGTTGTTTAAGTTCCCTATAGATTCTGCGTATTAGACCTTTGTCAGATGCATAGTTTGTGAATATTTTCTTCTGTTCTGTAGGTTGTCTGCATTTAAAGCATTGTTAATTGTACATTTCACTTAGAAGAAATTCGCTCTTAGAAGAAAACTTACAAGAAATTTTTCATCACCTTGTGTTTGCCAATGGTCTTTTAAGTATGACACCAAAAGTACAGGCAATGAAAGAAAAAAATAGATAAATTGGACTACCTAGAAATGTAAAACATTTGTGTGTCAAAGGACAGTGTATCAACACAGCTCATATAATTAGAGAAAAGATTTACAAATACTATACCTGATAAGGGATTAACATCCAGGATATGTGAAGAACTCTTACAACTCAACAACAGAAAATCCAAATAACTCAATTTGAAAATGGGCAAAAGACTTGGAATAGACATTTCTCCAAAGAAAATATTCAAATGGCCAATAAGTACAGGGCAAGATGCTCCACTGATCATAAGGGAAATACAAATTAAGTACATAAATGTATTAGTACATTCTCACACTGCTGTAAAGAAATACCTGAGACTGGGTAATTTGTAAAGAAAAGAGGTTTAATTGGCTCACAGTTCTGTAGGCTCTCCAGGAATCATAGTGGCTTTGGCTTCTGGGGAGATCTTAGGAAGCTTCCAGTTCTGACAGAAGGCAAAGGGAGAGTGAGGCATCTCACATGGCAGGAGCAAGAGAGACAGGGAGGTGCTGTACACTTTTAAACAACTGGATCTTAAGAGAACTCACTCATTATCATGAGGACAGCATCCATTGGATGGTGCTAACCCATTCCCAAGAAACTGTCCCTGATGATCTAATCACCTCCCACTGGTCCCACCTCCAACATTAGGAGTTACAAAATTCGACATGAGATTTGATGGGGACACAGATCCAAACCATATCAATGAGATATCACTTCATCCCTTCTAGCATGGCTATTAGTAAACACACATATGCACACACAGAAAATAACAAGTGTTGGTGAGGATGTGGAGAAATAGGAACCCTTCTGCTTTGCTGGTGGGAATTTCAAATGAGAATTCACTTTTAGGGCAGTAACCAGGGGTCAGTATAGTCATTTCACATCTGGACATAAGTCAGCTACCTTGACAAAGCATTTCATGGGCAACTTGGACTTGACGGACAGTTTAGGGAATCGAAGGGGACAAATGTTAACTTGTTACCTTCATTTTGTTACCTTCATTTTGCAAAAGAGGAACTTAAGCTCAGACAAGTTAGGTCATTTGTATGAGGCCACCCAGCATTTAAGTGGCACAACCGAGAACTGAACTGCACTGTCTCACTCTAATGTGGTGCACCAGGTGCAGCAGAAATTTGCACTCATTTAGTACTGGGCTAGAGACAGGGATGGCAATGAGCTGAGTGGGCCAGGAGCTGCCACACTAGAGAAGGGGTGTTAGAAGACAACAGCAGGTAGCAGCGCATCAAGGCTACATGTGCACACTGCAGTTGTTCAGAGCCTGGGGCAGCACCTTATCAGGGAGAACAAGCTGAAAGGTCAGAGGTCCTCAGCATCCCATCAAACACCAGCCAGCACCTGGGCATGACACAGTCGTGCTGAAACCCCAGTTGAGGCTCTCCATGCCACTTGCCCTTGAATGTGCCTTTGGTTTCTCTCTTCTTAATTTGCTTGGCTGCCCATTCACAACAAAGGCTTTTTTTTTTTTTTCCAGAAGAAAAGCAGGCATCCTTGGGTGGTGACTCAGAAAGGCTCAGAAATGCAGTCACACCTCATGCCACTCTCAATGGCTTGCAACAGGATATGTAGGAAAACAGCTGAGGGGTACATATTGCCGTAGTGAATGCTTACATGCCGCATGCCATGCTAAGCATTATCTCGTGTCACTAGAGGACTACTGCCATTATCCCTGTTTTAAAGATAGGAAAACTGAGCCTCAAGGAGTAACTTGCACAAGGTCCCACGGCTGGTTAGGGACAGATCCAGGTCTCCTCCCTGCTCCTGATCCTCCTGATCACCATCCATTTGCCCCTATTACACATAACTAGGAAATAGTGATGGCACCCTAGAGAATCATGTCAGGAAGGCCAAAGTCAGGATGGGTTTGAGTTTATGCAAATATTAAGAAAAACAGAAAAGTCTTTTTATATTTCAAGTAAGAACCAAAGGGTTAGGAGCAGATGGCATCGGGGCTCTGAAGGGCAAACGTATAATAAACTCTTCAACTCCTATATCTGATTTTTCAGCAAAGATGAGTCTTTTACTTGGATAGGAGAACAGGGCCTTTGGGTTCTTTACTGACAGTCCCACTTTCCTGCTCTAAAGCAGTGATTCTTAACATTCATGGTCCCCAGACCAGCAGCACCAGCATCACTGGGAACTTGTTAGAGATGCAAATTCTCAGGCCCACCCCAGACCTGGTGAATCAGAAACTCTAGGAGTGCGGCCCAACAATGTGTGTTTCAACTGTGCTCCAAGTAATCTGGATGCACAGCATAAGTTTGAGAACAACTGCTATCCACAGAGTCAAAACCAATGAACCTCCCAGGGGCAAACTTGCAGTCAGACCACTGAGCAAGCTGGCCATGATCTTCTCCAAATCATGCAGAATTAGAGAAGAGAATCAGGCAATCTCTGTCCCAATTTTCTAAACATGAGGAAAGGATGGACAACGGTGAGCTTAATGTCAACACCAAGCCAGAGTTTCAAATAGGTTATCAGTCTTATGGCTGATGAATGCTTAAAGATGGAGACGTAAAACTGGAAGATACCTGGGCACACTGTTCTGATGTTCCTTTGTGAGGCAGGCAGCGGACAGGTAGACCAGGGATCAGTATAGTCATTTCACATCTGGACATAAGTCAGCTACCTTGACAAAGCATTTCATGGGCAACTTGAACTTGACGGACAGTTTAGGGAATTGAATGGGACAAATGTTAACTTCTCGGAACAACCTGATAAAATAGATATTATTTTCCTCTCCTTTCTATTCATAAGGAAACTAAGGGTCAGAAATGCAAAGTAAATTGCCCAGTTGGAATTTATAGAACATCAAACATATGAGTTTGGGGGAAAGGGGAAATTCAACCCATAACAGCTGGGTTAGATGGCCTCCCTTCCCACGCTGAGATTCTCTCATTCAACACATCTGAGTCTCTGCCCTCACAGTGTACTTATGAAATTTCTGCCTATCTGAGGCAGTGAGCAGGGAAAGGGGAGCATGTTTCTGAAACCAGAACAGAAGGCCTGCCCTTCTGTAAATTGCAGATGAGAGGAAGGAAGCTGGAATTTAAACCCACATATATAGACGTCAGTGATCTCTACTATCTGCACTGTGACTTCCTTGTATCCTTGACAGATAGTTTAACCACTATCTGCTGACCATTGACACCCAAAGGATGCTAATTAATTAGATTAATGTGGACCACAGAGAGACCTCTCTGAACCAGCCACCGGGCTTGGTCTCTGTCTCCATTTTTACCAATAACTTAAATGACAGCATCAGTGGTCTGCTTAGCACATTCACTGGTGATGTGACTTTTGGGGGATTCTCCATATTTAGGGTCTCAGAATTAGAACCAAATCAACCAAAGAGGAAAAAATTTGACATGGACAAATGCAAGATTCCATACTTAGGTTCAAAACATGTGTACAAGTACAGAGAGATGAACAGCACCAACCATCGGTGGGTGTGTGGTTGCTCAAAAGGATAACGTGGTCTTGGGTCACAACAATGAATGCATAGCATCTCTAGGAGTCAGGGAGGTTGGTGATGGCCTTGCTTTTCTCTGCCTGGCCAGATCCCACTTAGAGAATCACATTTTTCTTTAGGTGTGAGGCCAGAGAGGGGCCACAGTGGCAGAGAAATTTGGAAGGTGAGAGGTTTTGAGAGAGAAGGCTCCAAGGAACAAGAGTTTCATTTGCTCGGCAAATACTCATTAAGCACCAATAGGCTCCAGGCCTGTGCTGGGGGAATAAAAACATCAATAAAACAAGGCTCCTGTCCTCCAGTGGCTCATAGATTTGGTCTGTGAGGCTCCAGGTGTAGAACTAGAGTTGGGGGAGGAAGCCAGATTCCATCCAGACTTTGGGAAGAATATTCCAACAAATAAGATCATCTGAAATGAGCTTGGCCGCCTCTTAGGAGGTGGTGAATTCAGTATCTTTGGAGATGTTCAGGCAGCAGCGAACCCCCCGTTACTGGGATGGTGGAGAGGAAATCCCTGCCATACAGAGTTGGCAGATTAGCTCGCTAATCAGGGATACCATAACAACGTCTCACAGACTGGGTGGCTTAACCAACAGAATATATTATCTCGTAGTTCTGGAGGGTGGAAGTTCAAAACTCACGGGTCAGCGTGGTTGGTCCCATCTGAGGGCTGTGAGGGAAGGATCTGCACCAGGCCTCTCACCTTGGCTTATAGATGGCCATCTTCTTGTTCCCATGGCCTTCTACCTGTATGCCTGTTTCCAAATCCCCCCTCTTTGCAAGGACGTCTGTTATATTGGATTAAGGCCCACCCGATGACCTAATTTTAACTTGATTACCTCTGTGAATACCCTCCCTCCAAATACAGTCACATTCCAAGGTACTGGGGGTTAAAATATCAACTTATGAGTTTGGGGGAAAGGAGAAATTCAACCCATAACAGCTGGGTTAGATGGCCTCCCTTCCCACGCTGAGACTCTCTCATTCAACACATCCGAGTCTCTGCCCCCACAGTGTACTCACAAAATTTCTGCCCATCTGAGGCAGGGAGCAGGGAGAGGGGGGCATGTTTCTGAAACCCAAGCAGAATGCCTATCCTTCCGCTCTCACCAGCAGCTGGCAGGGTCCAGCCTCTGGTGCCAACAAGGCGGGCTTCAGGGGCCCCAACCTGAGCAGCTCACCCAGGGGCCCCTGGCTCTGCTTGCCTGTGGGGTGGCACGGAGCCCTGGCTGGCTGTTGGCTAGGAAGGTGAGCAATGGAGTGGAAGGACACCATGGCAATTGAGTATGGCCTCAGGCAGCTGGTGGTGAATGGCTCTAATTTAATTACAACATAGAAGGAGGCTGCAACCCACAGTGAAGGTGGCCCCTCAGGCAGGAAAGCAGCCCACTGGCCCTGGTGCAGACAAGGCCTGTGAATTGGTGCTTAATTAGGCACCAGGAGCCTAATTAAGGCTTTAGGATGGCACTGATTCAGCTTGCCTCTGGCCACGGCCAGAGGGGCCAGGTCAGCAAAGTAAGCCCTGCTGCAAAGACTTGAGGGCCCAAGGTGAGAAAAGAGTAAGCAAGGTGCAAAAAGATAGGGAGAGACCAGCACAGGTTGCTGGTGGCTCCTCCCAGACAGGACCGTGGCAATCCAGAGAGTGTGTCCCTAGGGCTGGTCCCTTCCCCGTGCTGGTCCCAGTCTCCTCCGGTTGACAGAGGGTGAGGTGAACTAGATTCACCTTTTTGGAAGTGTGCTCCATGGAAGAGAAAAGGAGGGAGGTCTGTGGTATTAAGGCATAGGTGGCTACTGGCATTTGTGTGTAATGGATCCTCTCTCTCTCCAATTTCTTTTTAAATACAGTGAAAAGAAATCCAAATTGGATTAAAAGATTTAAAGTAAAAAGCAAACTCCACTCTGCACCCCCGTCTTCCTCCACAGAAGCAACGGGTTAAACCGGCTTTCTGTGTGTGGATCCTTCCAAAAATACCCCCTTTTTACACATACGGAACACGTTTTAAGTACTGCACCTTGTTAAATTCTGGAAAGTATTCCATATCGACACACACCACCTCGTTCTCCTTCACAGCTGCCTGGCAGTCCACTGTGTGTCCAGATCATAATTTATGTAAGCAGAAGCCATTGGTGGGCTTTGAGGGTGTTTCCAATTTTTTGCCAGTATAATCAATGCTACATTGATCACCCTTGTGCTGATATCTGCAAACATATGCACATCTATAGGTTTGCTTTTTAGAAGTCTTTGCCAATTTGCATTGTTAATTTGTATAGTTACTGCCAATTACCCTCCCTAGAGGTAGGTATTGATTCACACCCTCACCTACAATTATTGAAAATACCTGTTTTCTCTTAACCTCACCAATGGGTGTATTATCAACATTAGTTATATTTACCAATCCAGTGAAAAATGGTATCTGATTGTTGTTTGAAATTGGATTCCTTTGATTATGAATGAGATTGAATATAATTGTTTCTTTGGAGTGGCGTCATTTGAAACTCCAGAATCCAGCCAGAAGGCTTAAGCCCCCAAGAAATGGTCTTGCTGGAGCCCCTGCTGGGCCACAGGGAACAGAGGTGATACCTGGGCATGAGCAACAGTCTCACCACTCCCGGCAGGGCCTGCCAAAAAACCCCCAGTGCCATACTTTTCTCCTTTCTTTTGGTAACTTGCTGTCTAAGATGGTGTGAGCCTGCCTTTCCCATGCGCAGTCCTGGCAGCTGCCAAGAAGGGCTTGCAGTGAAGCTGCGGTAATTTATCTCTCCTGATAATGTCCCCAGAATGAGCCTCTAGCCTCTGCTTGCTGCTTTTCATTCACTGCTTTATTAAAGATTTGTGAACTGCCCACTTTATACATGTGCCATGCTAGGATCTGGAGTTATACAGAAGCAGGAAGTCAGTCCACTTGCTTATAGAATTTAAAACTGTAGAGAAGGAAAAGACAGGTAGACAAGTAATTCCAGGGTAGCGTGATAGGTGCTGTGATAGGGGAAGAACAACATACCGGACACAAAACCATCCAGGGAGGTCCAGGAGGCTTCCTGCAGGATGTGGCTTCAAAGCCAAGACCTTAAGAAGGGACTGCTAGCCAGGACCACATAGGAGGTGTCGTGGAAGAAACCAAGATGTTCCTCGTGGCAGTGTGGCTGTGCACACTGGGTACTGGGAGAGATGTGCAGGCCCAGATCCCAAGGGCCTCACAAGCCCAATGGAGGCCATCAGGTTTTATCCTGTGGACTCCAGGAGTCATTCGAGAGTTTTCAGTGGCATGTCCATATTTGAGGCTAACCTGACTTATTTGAGCAACAGTGTTGGCTTAGGCAGGCACGGAGGCCTGGGAAACTGGAATTAGACTCAGCATCTTCATGACTTGACCAACCGTTCCCAACAGCCCCAAATTCTGAGACGAAAGCCTCAGCTCTCCAATACTGCAGAGATGGCGTCTCATTCTGAGATATCCTACAGCACACCAGAGCCCTCAACAGTGTTCCCAAGGAAAGGACAGCCGTGGGCTGTAGGGCCCCTGGATCAGGGCTGAGGCTGCCAAAGCAGAGCACAGGAGACCAGGAGTCCGAAAGTTCTGTTCCCCGCTTTGCTGCTGATCTTGCACAAAGCATCACTGAGTCTCCCTTGATGACCACCTGTGAGGCATTCCTGCTTCTTAGGGACATCATCAGCTTTATCCCACAGTGCTTTTAGCTTCTTGGAGAAAGCCCTCTTGGTCCCCTTTTCCAACAGTGACAGCCACTATTCTTTCCACGTACCCAGCCCAGGAACCCAGGGAAAAAGACGAATGTGCTTTGGAGATGATTTTGGCGATCCTCATTGATTGCTGTCCATGCTCATAAAATACAGTGCTTAATTGTCATGGCAATTGGGGTAGCCAATTTGAAAAAATAATTACTGCCTTCTTTGAGATTACTTTGCCTTCTAATTAAAATCTCAAGACTGGGATATTAAAGGTGCATTGTCAATACAACGTCCCGGATGCACCCAGCTAACCTCATTTGGGAAGGCAAAATTAATTAGTTTGTGTTTTAACACCCAGCTGTTATCGTAAGGAAAGGAATAGTCTACAAGTCGGCCATGCACACAGTCTCTAAATTGGCCCAAGCAATGGAGGAGACAGAAAGGAAATCGAGAGTGATTTGTTCCTGTGTAACTCAGTCAGCTTCTATTACAAGCTGCTCGTTAAGTGGCGCTCCCGTGTCCCTGTCAGACATCACTCAGGAGTTCTTGTTTACCCGTGGAGGCAGAATCCGAAATAAATGGGTCCCTCTGTGCCACTGAGCTCTGGATTCATTCCGGAGCCTCATTTGCTAACACCTTTTCCAGTTAACAATTCTGGGTGAAAAGACTGGCCCCAGATCTGAGAGGTTGGGCGTTTCTATTCCCGTCTCAGCTGGCCACAGTTACTAAGCTGCATGCACTGCTGGCTTCTTCCTTTCTTCTTACCTACATCTTCCCATTTTTCAATTCCATTTGAGTCAAATGTTTGCTGAGTGCAACAGAAGTCAGGATGATCAATCCTAGGCTATGCTACAGTAACACACCCTGAAACTCCAGCACTTTAGCACAACAGAAGTTTATTTCTCACTCTCACAAACTGTGATGTGAGCTGGCAGGGGCTCTCTTCCAATCAGCGATTCGGGGACCTAGGATTCTTCCATCTTAGGCTGACATCTTCTGACCAGGAGACTTTGAAGTTCTCCAAGGCAGGGGAAGAGAAAGTGGGAGGAGCCTGCTCTCGAACACCAACCAGGAAAGGACACATTGTCGCAGCCTATCGGGCCAGAACTAGTCACTTGACCCCAGCCCAGTCAGAGAAGCCGGGAGATGTTTGTTGAGTGCTGTTGTCTCTGCAACAGTGCTTTGGACCCAGCAGGCACTGAGCAAGACGCCTTTGAATCCTACTACAAAGGGGTGTAAGCTGTGGTCCCTGTGCTTGGGGAGACCACAGTACAGTTTCATGTTCCTCTTCTGGAAAGCATCCCTTCCAACTCTAAAATGACCATTCACTTCTGCAGTCATGGTTCTCGAGGCCCTTAGCACAGAGGCAGCAGCGACGACCTTCCCAGGAGCCCACAGCTCAGCGGGAAAGGTGAGTGTGCACAATGCATAAGACTGTAGCCAGGGGAAGACACTGGTGCGCAGGTGACCACAGCTGCCCAGAGACAGGACAAAAGTGCAAAGGAGTGTTGATCTGAGCCTTGATAGGAGGAGGTGCCATGAAATAGCACAGTAATGAATTTTCAGCCTCGGTTGCTAAGCACAATAAGAGAAGTAGAAACAAAGCTGATGGTAATCAGCTGGAGGTGGTTAACTCAGTCTGACTGGGGAGATGACGGTAGAACAAAGGGAGTATTTCCAGGAAGATAGGATGCACGTGCTTAGTTTCTGGAGTTGGGAAAGAGAGTTCACCACAGGGATCAGTGGGGAAAGGCATCTAGGGGAGCACCCAGCATGTGTGGAGGCCCAGCACATGCCTGAGTAACCTCAGAAGCACCTATGGGCCACTTGGACATTTCATCGCCGATTCGATTCCTGTCTCCTCCTTTCTGGGCATAGCATTGATGGCCTGAAAAGAAATTCATTTCTGAAAGCCTTCCCCTACTAAGACCTTGCGATCAGAAAATAAACAAACCATTGTTTATCTGGTCTGTGTTAGGGCTTGAATTCACTTAGGAAGTAAACATCGGGGGGCTGTTTCATGCGGGGACACCGTGGTGGCTCCACGATCCTTGGGTAATGTCAGCCCACAGCTGCAGCCAGCTTATTCCTAGCCTGGGGAGTTGCCATGGGGTGAAAAATGCTCAAGAATCAGGCCCCTCAGACCCCTGTGTTTTATCCAAAATGGCTGTCTAACCAGCCATTTGAGAAGCTTGTCTCTTCTCAAGCAAGTCACAGTGGACTCCCGCGTGTTCGTCTCTAAAATGACAGAAGAGGACAAGTTCAGTTTAGGAGGCCCATGCATTCACCACACAGACATGGCCTGTGGGATCACCCAGTAAGGCTTCTCATGGTGGTGTTTTGTTTTTCAGATGGAGTCTCACTCTTGTCACCCAGGCTGGAGGGCAATGGCATGTCTTGTCTCACTGCAACCTCCACCTCCCAGGTTCAAGCGATTCTCCTGCCTCAGCCTCCCGAGTAGCTGGGATTACAGGTGTGTGCCACCACGCCCAGCTAATTTTTTTTTTTTTAGTAGAGACAGGGTTTCACCATGTTGGCCAAGCCAACTCCTGGCCTCAGGTGATCCGCCCGCCTCAGCCTTTCAAAGTAAAATTTTAATTAGTTGCCAACATTTAAAAATTTGGAGAATTTGCATAAAAATCCCAATTTCTAATACTCAAAAAAAAAACTGAAGATCTGGGACCACCATACTCAACAACAGTAAGACTGGCTACCTGTCACGATGCCCCAGTCCTCACCATTCCCTATTGCCTTCACAACACTGAGGCTGGGTGTTCGTTTTTCTTACACATGTCCCAAATCCCCGCTCACTCAGTCACATCCCCTGCAAGGCTACTGAACTAACTGAGCTCCTCAGTCCCAATCACCTTTAAAACTCTATGGCTATAGTCCTGACATTTCTTCTTTTTCTCTAAATATATCTCATTTTTGGGTCCTTTTGGCAGAACCACCTACCAGTCATCACAGGAGTTCTTAGGCATAGCTGCACATTTGAATTACTGGGGGAGGCTGTGGGAATCCCAGGGTCTAGGCCACACATGATAGTGAGATCCAGGCAGCTTTTAAGGCTCCAGGTGATTCCAGTGTGCAGCGTAGGTTGAGAACTTCTGCATTAGAGCTGAAAATGCAATGGGCTAGTTTAGGAGGGGGTGAGCTCCCCAATACGTGACGTAGTTTAGCCAAGGTGCGTGAATACTTTGCAGGGGCGTGTGGGAGGATCCCAGCATCAGCTGCTGCCCTTCTGGGATTCTTCTCCTCTTTACAGTCCCCCTGCTTTTGCCCCTCAGAGCCTCCCAAGCTTAGCTTGGGCTTCCGATTGAGCATAGATGGTGCTGAGGTGGTCTAGGCAAGGGCTCCTTATCCAGCAAACCCCAAGCTCAGCATCAAACATCCCCAAACCAGCACCATCCCTCCTGCCTCCTACATATTAGCTGATGACTAAGCAGATGGCCATGTGGGGTAGTCCCAGGACAATCACATTAGACCAACCACATTCCTAGCCACCCATCTATCTGTTGGGTCTGCTTTGGGAAGGTGAAAGAACAAGGACTTGGGGTCAGAAGGCCTGAAAGGAGGACCTGGCTCTACCCCTTGCTATCTGGGCGGGTTGCTCAGTCCTCATGCCCTGTGTGGAACCTGGGTCTGAAGTGTGGGCCTGAGTCGAGGACACCCTGTAAAGTGGTAGGTGAGGGTAAGATGCTGAGAGAGGCCCATATCTCAGCTGGGTGATACAGAGGGAAGGGAGATGCTGTGGAGTGTGGTTAGGAAGGTTTGGACAGAGAGAAAGGGGTATGAAATGGGCCTTTGAAATGAGACATTTAGCCCAGAGCTCAGAGCAAAGTGGAGACATGGGCCAGTTATCTAATAACCCTGATCGCAACACAGCCTCTTAAAAACTCCGAGACATCTTGGGAGTTCTTGAGAGTGGCACCAGTTCTGTACATAGCCGGGGGACATCCTGCCCACAGTCTGCCCCTCACATTCCCAGAACTTCTTGGAGACTGGTACCACCCCACCCCAGCCCTCTACCCACCCCATAGAAAATTGGCTGTGTTCCCCTGGAATCACAAATATAAGAGGAAAAAGCGCCAAACACACATACCTCTTCTGGGAAGCATCCTTTCCCATTCTAAAATAACCATCCACTTCTTCAGCCGTCATGAGCCTTAGCACAGAGACAGTAGGAGAGATAACTTTCCAGGACTCCGCAGCTCAGTGTGTAAGGCAGGCATGCACACCTCAACCCCTGGCACGCAGGTCTCAATGGGTGCCCAGAGGGACATACTTAGCACAACTCAGAGGTAGGCGAAAGCTTAAAGGAGTGTCGATCTGAGCCGTGGTAGCAGGAGGCACTAGGAAACAGCACAGTGCTGTGGTATCTGCAGGTCAGACCTTCTGGGGAGGGTGCAAGTGTTGGTGGGAGCTGAAGCTGGCGGGTGGCAGGGGCCAGGTCTTGCAGACTTTCTGAACTATGGAACTTGGATTGTATGTGGAGCAGGGAGAGATTTCAGAGAAATGCCTGGGGGGCCACTAGGTGGAGGACAGATCACGGTGATGGGCTGCCCCCGCAGAGACTTCTGAGAGATAGCGCAGGGAAGAAATGACAAAGATCTCAGTGTCCACAAACACTTGCTTCTGTTATTTTTCAACTGCGCTGTGTTTGCCGTTACCAGCCAGAGCCATTGCCCTGTTCTGTGTCTGCCTTTGTCCCTCCCTCGGGTTTCCAGTTGGAAAATTCAGCTGCCAGGAAGTTTCTTGGTCCAGACAGGATGAAATCAGAGAAAGTGCGAGGAAAGGGGTCTTCGAAGGACAGGGTTATGAAACAACTGCGGTTGTCTAGGGGCCACCCAGGAGGCTCCTGCCATGCCCGGGAGAATCGTGTTCACTCTGATTCTGGACACCTAGGACCACAGCCTTCATCAGCAATGTCGAAGGGGAGATACAAGTCACCCCAGCCCCATAGTCGGGATGAGGGGGTATGAGAATGAGGATTCTCGAAATGCATTTTATTTCATCAAATGTTACATGATTAGGTGACTCACTGAACTTACATAGATTATTGGTAATCTATAATCTCGTCTGATTCACAGGTTAACACCTCCTACAAACACACAAACAAAAAGGATTTAAGGTCGACACTCTGGGATATTTTTTGGGTTTCCTTTTATAAGCTGTAAAAGGAACAATTTTGCAAAAACAAAGAAGTGTTTGGGCTTCTAGAAAACCTGTCCCTCCACCCCAACATTTCAGCTAAAAGCACTGAATCATATTAAACAGTTTCATCTTTCAGCAATATGTAAATGTTTTCTCTAACATATCTTTACTTCTGGCCTGAATTTAATGGATAAGTTTGATAATACAGTCACATGCATCTCTGCAGAGATGTCAGCAGAAACCATGCTGGCCTTCGTTTTAGTTAGGGAGGGAAACCATGGAGTTTGCTTGAGGACAGAAAGATGTGAATTGTGTCTGGTCTAGAGACACAATGGTAAGAAATTTGTGGTAAGGAAAATGTCTTCCCACCAAGGCATACACATTGCCTTTTAAGGGATTCAGCCTAGGGTAAGTGGAAGCTTTTACTAGAAATAAAGACATTTGACCACACATGAGCATGTGTTCTGAGTCCCAGAGGGAGAATAACTGCGATGGAAAGTAAGACGATGACAAGTAGAATGGATGTTTTCCCACTTTGGGAGAAACTTCTAGATTTTCTTGGAATGTTGGGACCTGGAGGATGTCTTAGAGATCACCTAGACTGTGCCTCATCATTGCATAAATGTGGAACATTAGGTTCAGCAGAGAGATGTGGCTTGCTCAAAGGCACACAGATAGTTGGTGGCCGAACTGTCACTAACACTCAGGTCTTGAGTTACCCTCTCCGAGCCTGTTTCCTAGTCCGTGGAATGGACATAGTCTCTTCCTCACTGCATTCTTGGCTAAGGTGCACCCTGCACCCTGCTCTCTTCACTTCTCTGTGTTTCCTCTTATAACCCTTTGACAGAAGACTTGAGGCAGGAAGCAGGGAGTCTGTGTCAGAGGTGGATACACCAAGATGTAGTGAGCGGTCTTTAGAAGAAAGAGAGTGGGCAGAACCCAGCCTTGCATGGCAAACCAGTGTCCAGGGCCCCCAGGGTTTTCACCCGCAGTCAGAGATGGGTATCAGAGAGGGAGTCCTGCGGCAGGGACAGCAAGGAAATCTGAAGATGCTCAGGAGGCAAGGACGGAGTCAGGAATGCAGATCTGCAAGGGGACACCCCATGCGACCCTCAGAAAGGCAGCAGGCACCACGCAAGAGCCAGTGTTTTCTCCGAGGTCAGCAAACTGCTGCTCGAGGGCCAAGCCTGGCCACACCCATGTGTGTTGTCTGTGGCCCTTTCATGCTACAGCTACACAATGGTCAAGTAGTATTAGGATCGTTGTGGCCCAAAAGCCAAAAATATTGATCATCTATCCCCTTACAGAAAAAGGTTGCCAACTTCTGCTTGAGCTGTCCACAGGCCTGAGTTCAAGTCAAGTGCTGCCCCTTTCTACCCAGGTAACTTGTGCAAGCCACTTTTCACCTCAGAGCCCCATTTCTGCATCTGTACCCACAACAGGTTTGTTTTGAGAATTTCATAAACTTATGTCTGTGACCGCACCCAGGCTAAGGAACAGTTCAGTTGCTTCATGTGCTTGTCAGTCCTCTGTGGAGGGAACCAGGGATGTGTGGCTGGATCGGTCTCTATGATTCCTGGAGTGGTAGAAGGCAGCCTGCTGGGCAGGATAAAATGTTTGTCTTCCTGGAAGGGATGACTCACAAACTCATGTTTCTTTTTTTTTTTTTTTTTCTACTTGTTCTTTTTTCCAGATACTGGCTGACCAACAAAGTCCACATCAAAAGACCCACCACCGGCCTCTTGATGTATACCCTGGCCACACGTTTCTGCAACCAAATCTACCTCTATGGCTTCTGGCCCTTTCCACTGGATCAGAACCAGAACCCAGTCAAGTACCACTATTATGACAGCCTCAAGTATGGCTACACCTCCCAGGCCAGCCCCCACACCATGCCCTTGGAGTTTAAGGCCCTCAAGAGCCTACATGAGCAGGGGGCTTTGAAACTGACTGTCGGCCAGTGTGATGGGGCCACGTAGGGTGGGCGCCCCATAGGACTCAGTGGCTCACATTTCCTGCCAGCTACACCACAGGCAGATGGGAGTCGGGGTGGCACAAACAATAGAACAAGCAGGCTAGTGGTTTTCTTTGTTAAAGTGTAAAACAGTGACCAGAATATATATATCTATACCTGCATATATATATTGACCTGAGTATTTATAACTGTGTGGTGTTCATCTAGCATTAGGCAGATAGGCCACAGGAAGAAGGTGTGGAGAACCCACCTGAACCAGATTGAGACTCAATCCATCTTTGGGGGCGGAAGGACTTGACATGAAAAGAAGCCAGTCCCATGACTTTGGATGACAAACTGCCTCCTGGCTTGGAGGGATCTTTGGGCTCATGGATGAATGGAGAGCCACCTGTTGTCAGCTGCCCCAAGCCTCTGGGATATGTGGATTCGGGGAGAGCCGAGGCCCAGAGGGGACACTTGACCCAGTCTAAAGTGGGTGCTATTCACAGAGGAGAGGGAGGTTGGAGAGTTCAACCAGACAAAGGAGCACAAGGAAGCCAAGCAGCAGAGGCCCCATCGGCACAGAGGGCCTCGTTCCAAGAACTTAGAGTTTGACTGCCCAAGGGACAACACGACTGACTCACATGTTTCAGACAGGCCTCCATGACTACAGAGAGAAGGCTGAAGGAGACACAATGGATGGTTCATGTTCTGGCCTAGCAAGAACCACCAAGAACTTTGGGTGAAGCAAGCAGATGACACTGAAGAGGAGTAATGTTCCGAATCATGTTTTTGAAAAATCAAGACCTCCTGCTAAGGGCCCACTAGAATAAGGCAGGAGAGTGTCTAAAATCTAGTTGCTTTGGGTGTTTTTTAAAGCAATGTGAGTCCACCGAGGAGAAAGAGACCCTGGGATTTCACCCTCTGGGTTAGTCTCTGTCTCACCCTGTTAGAATGTCACGAGGGACTGTACTGTCCCCTCTGCCACCAGGGAAGCCACAATGAGAGCTTGAAAGGGTGCTGTCAAGATAAATGCCATCCTTCTTAAAATACATATGATTGCCTTTTTGGGTGCTTCACAGAGCCCCAGAGTGTGAGACCTGAAAGAATGTTCAGCATCTAGCTCCATGTCCCTGCAACCACTCTCTGTTTGCCTTCTGCATTCTGCACTCTGCAGGGCCTTTGCAGCCAGACTGCTGTGTCAATGTCACTTTCTTGTCACTTTCCTATCCTGATGGTCACATTAGCCCACACCAAGCTCCAACACTGAGGTTTTCAACTCTGCAGGGAGAGGTTCCAATGTCCACCCCACCTCTAGGCACCCCCTCTTCTCACAGAAGCAATTTTAGAATTTTGCAAAATCCTTTTCCCCCTATTGAGATTAATATTTAAGATTTTTTTTTAAAAATACCCGAAGCCAAATGCAGTTCCAAATAGTGGACATAATCTCCCAGGGAAATCTAGGCTTGATGCCTACAACTTAGGAGCTGGAATCACAGGTCTCATGTAGAGAAATAGCCGACTTGATTGTTAGTCGTATTCCTTTACCTGATGAATAACAGTGTTTTAAAACATATTTGAAAGATAAGTAAAAAACTACTATCTTGAAGGTGAAGGGAGTTAAGAAAAGTAATCAAGACCTGCTCCTAAGCATATGAGACTGGATGTAATTAATCAACAGCAATGCAGAACAGGACCTTGGCTCTAAATTAATGGTTGACGGGAAGGGAGTGGAGGCGGCAGAACCATTAACCCTACACAAGAACACTCCAGCCCAAAACCGTGAGGAAGGTGATATATCTCTGCATTTTCCCTTGTTGTTGCTTGAAGTCTGTGATTGGGGATTTGCATTATAAAATGAATATTTTAAAAAGCAACAGCCCTAATAGCCTCTGTGGGAACTGAGTGGTTTCGAACTCCTCACAGGCGGTGGAAATAATTAGTACCATATTTTATACATCTCCAGAGCCTTTCATCTTGAGGATCTCAAAGACCCTAGAAGACATTTAATTTCTAAAGCTTGAAGTGTCCTGGGGAGCAGGTAGAATTTCCAGCAGGGCCTCGGTGGATTCCAGAATGTTTCATGGTAAGCGCTGCGGGGAACCCACATGTCAGGTTCTGGAGTTGGCCCTGAGCTCTATCCACCAAGCCAGCACCCCACCATCCATTTGCAGGGGAGTCAAAGGGCCAGAACTCTTTGGGGGACCAGAACATGGTTTTCTTTCTGCCTATCTTAGTCATGGCTCCTAAAATTGAAGCTGATGTGAGCTGAAGAGCAAGGAGTCCTTCCACCCTGCCTTCAGGTTCTCTCTGGAGAAAGGTTAGAGACCCCAGGACAATCAACATGTACACCGTTCCCCGACTTGGCTTGAGTCCTGCACTGCCAAAATGGCCTGGCCATGTGATGGCAGAGCTCCAGGGGCCTTGGCTTTCCCTGGCTCATTGCCCTTCTCCATCTGGGCATGCACAGTCAGGGGCCAATTGTCCTTCCCTGCCCATTCAGAGTTCAATTTGAGCCTCCACTGCAGTTCCTGGTGTGGGCCAGCTGGCCTTGGGTGGCCCCAGGGAGTCACACAGCCTGTACCCGACCCCCAGATTCGCTGCTATAACTGCAGAGTCACAGGCATCCTGGGAGAATGGGCCTCCAGCCTCAGCCGGCCCTCACTGCTGACAGGCACCCCTCTGTCACCTCCTGCCACCTGTCAGATGCCCGGTTCACCTGCCATCAGCCACCCAAGTGGTTCTGACCTCCATTTGCCTCAAGCCCCAACGGGCCCCCATCATTCTATTCATGGAAGAGACGGAGCCTTCTGAAATGAGATCTGCCCTTAAAATCTCTTCTCTTCTCCTTCCCCTTTCTGAGACAACATCGTCCCCACCAGTTACGTTTCCTGTACACCCTCACCCTCTCTCCTCCACCTCTGTCACCTCTGCCCATTAGCACACGCTCGCTCCACCTGGACTGGCTCCTGCAGCCTCTTCCCTTACCTCCACCAGCCCCGGGAAGGGCCTCCAGCACCCATGGCTGCCCTTCCTCTTGATGCCTCTCAGCTTCCTCCCAGCTCCTGGCAGCAGTGTCCCAGCGCCTCCACGTTGCCCCTCTCATCTCCCAGTTCTCCAGGCCACTTGGCTCTGCAGCGACCCCTCCTGGACGCTCCCTGGCCCCTTGGCACCCAGAATGCCACGTTCTTGTGTTTTTTAACTCCTTCTTTCCCAATCCCTCTCAGCCATGTATTTATTTATATATTTATTTATTTATTTATTTGTGATTTATTTATTGACACCCCTACTTTGATTGACAAAAGAATCAAGGTAGATCTGACCAGTATCCCCCTCTCTTCTCCTTGCCCCACCATATGGACATGCCTTACACTGGCATCCTCTCCTCGGTCCCTCTGCACTCTCCATCAGCAACCTCACACCTGCCTTCAGACCGGGCTGCACCTCCCTAAGCTGCCCCTGCCCCAACCCCTCTCTGCAACCCAGCCCTCTCCTGAGCTCTAGGCTGCGATTATACCCGCTCGGGGGACACTCACCCCATCTGCTCCCACAGCAGCACCATCAACTCAACACGTCAGAAGCCAAGTGGATCATCTGTGTCCCCTTCCCCCACAATCCCTCCATTTTCTACTAAAAGACCCGTGATCCCATCAGCCACCCAGTCTGAGATGCTGACGTTATCTTCGACTATTCTCCCATGTCCTGCCTTGCTAATTCTTCCCACTAACTCTAACCTCACCTCTTTACTTGTCACGTGGACTACTTCAGCAACAGTCTCATCTCCCAGATTACCTCTGTGCACGCTGACACATTGTCCAGTCCACCCTGAACATGCACAGTGATTTTTCTCTCCCGTTGCACACAAATCTTTAAAAGTTTCCCCGGCCCATGAACAAATGTACAATTCTCTATTCTGACATTACAGACCACCGGATAAGGCCCCACTCTTCCTTTCCACCCTCCCCTGGTCAGCCTAGGAGAGTTGTTTTTCCTGGAAAGGGTGCCTGCGTTTTACTGTCTCTGTGCCTTTGGTCTTGCTGTTCCCATCCCCTGGAATGCTCCCTTTTCTTCCCTTCAAAGCCCATGCGGAAACCACGTCCTTCATGAAGCCCTCCCTGATCTACCAACCACTGGGCTCTCTCCCTCTGCTGAACCACCGTAGCACTTTATTTGTACCTTTCTCATGGCACTTACCATATTCTGCCTTGTATTATAGTTATTTGTGCACTTGTCCTATGACTGTTCTTAGACTGTAAGCTCGCCAAGGGCAGGGACTGTGTTTTATTCATCTGTATCCATCACAGCACTAGGCGTGGTGCATAGCACACAGCAGTTGCTCAATAAATGTTTGTTGGATTAAATCCTTAATGCCTGTAAAGGGCTTTTAGTTAATGAAGTCATTGTGCATCTATAATGTCACAAGAACCTCTGAAAAATCATGTGGGTTGGACCAAAGCAGAAGTCATTATCCCCATTGTATAGGTCGTAAAACTGAGGCCAAAAACCTGTATGAAGCCTCATAGCTTCCTGGTAGAATGTCCACCCAGGTCTTCTCATCCTTACTTCAGTGCTTTTTCTGTTCATCTTTGTGGTGGGGTCACTGTAAACTGAAAACTAGCGCTATGCAGAGGCCTAGACACAGAGACCCAGCAGACCTCAGCATGAACCCCATCAACACAGGCAAAATCTCGCTCCTTTCTGGGAAGGACAAAAGCCATTTGGGTTTTACGAGGCCTGGGAGGTGGAGCTGTAGGACCCCATCAATCATTCCCACTGCTGTTTGTTGCAGGGTAGGAAACCATCCTTCCAGATGGCAGGGAGACCAACAACTCCAAGGGGCTGCCATTTGATAAATCTCTTCATGCCTAATTAAGACTCCCTTTCCAGAAGGAATGGAAGAGGGATGTTTACTGATGCCAGTCAGATGGGACTCCAGGCAAGCATACGGCCTCATGAATGTCCTTAATGGTATCCCCAGTGACACTGACGGTCTGCCCCAGCCTCTGTCTCTCACCAACACTGCCGAATGTCATCTCTTCTCATCTTTATCTCCACTCTTTGCTTCCTGTCTTCAGGGCTCTTCCCTTGGCATTCACCAGGAGGAGAGTGAGCCCAGAGAGCTGAGTGGCATCCCTTCTTCTTGGGTCCCTGAGCCCTGACCTGGAGGAATGCTGTAAGATAGCAGGAAAGGGGGGGAGTGGGGAGCACTCTATGCCACTCCTCATGGAAGCAGAACAAAAACAGGCTTTTGTTCTGGTGGCAGGTCATCCACAACAATGGGATGTTTCCGTGGTTACCATCTAGAAGCAATATCTTAGTTGTTTGGGGATTTATGATGGGGGTAATGTAATTTCTATTCTTAGCAATCCAGGTGATAGGGCAATTTCCATATACAGTCCACTGAGCCATCCAGGCCCAGATCGTAGTTTCTCTAGAATCATCCTAGTTGTCTGCAGCCAAAGCCCAATAGAACCACCCAACAAAGAGCACTAAAGTTCCCTTGTGGCCTTTCTCAGTCTTCCTCACCACTTCTTCAGCCACCTTTCCCTAGAACCTGGGGAATGGGAAATGGGGCTACTATGGGCTTCCAAGAACCGTGTCAACAAAGATCTCAAGTTCTCCAGCCATGACAACATTTTTAAATATTTAAGAGCGTTCTCCAAAACTGACCCAGCGCCAGGAATGAGTGGCCATCCCTTAAAGAATTAATAGAAAATGAGGACCCAATGGCCAAGAAGTGGGAGGACTGCCGTGCAACCCACATGGACCCTAGCATGATGGGTCCAGGCAGTCACGGGGGGAGTGCAGCCCTCCATGCAACATACTGAGGCAAGTCAAGTGGGATTGGTGCAGGAAAACGCCCTTTCAATTTGTTTCCAAGTGTCTTTATTATCTAAAATGAGACTGTAATGGTGGAGCTGCTGGACAAAGTCAATGAAGGGATGACTGGGCCCTCAGAATCATGAATGCTTAAGAGAAGTTGTGTGTTGCAGGGAAGACCACTCTGGGGCAAGCTGTTTTACTGCATTCTCATTCCAGTGGCCAAGGTGGGCAAAAATACAACTCACTGTAATAACAACAGCGGGACAGGTTAACTGCATCTTGTGTTCACAAGTGCCCCATCTCTGGGCAGGAGCTCTGGAAGGAGTACCAGATAATCTGAAAGCCTGCCGCACAAGAACCTAGAGGGCACAAATGAGACTTGGCTCTGGTATTTTTCCATCTGTAAAATGGAGAAGACAGCTACCGACCTCCCATATGGAGTTATTGCAAAAACGCAAATATAGGACAAGGTAGATGGAGAAATTGGGCAGAGGGAGTGGGGATACTCAATGTTATAAAGCAAATGAAATGTATGCAGCTATGAGTTTTCAGGATTCTGTTTGTCCAACATCAGATCACATCATTGCCCTGCTTAAACCCTCAGTGGCTTTCCTTCATCCTTGCAAGAAAATTCCAAGCATCTTACCACGGCTTCCAAGACCTTGAGCCCTCCTCCCTCTGGCTCCCTGTCATTCTAGTGTCACAGCCTTTGCATTTGTTGTGCCCTCTGCCTGGAAATATGCTTCCCAGCTCCTTGTCTGCCCCCTCTGCCTCATCTTTCATGCTTCAAATTGAATGTCACCTCCTGGGGAGCCTGCTCCTGGTCTCCCTCAGCTAATTACTTTCTATTATATGACACATTATCCTGCTGGGTGGTCTTCATAAACTAAATTGTCTCATTTGTTTCGTAGTTCTCAACCCCAAGAACCCTCCTAAAAGATCCCAATGCTCAGGCCACACTCCACACAAGTTTAATCAACATCTCTGGAAGCTGATCATGGACATCTTCCTGGCTCACGGTCAGAACTGAGAAACAATGACATATCTGCTCACTAGTTTATGGTCTGCCTGCCCTTCTCGGATGTTCCAGGGGGACTTGTTTTCCACAGCGGTCACCTATGCCCTGGAAGGTGGAAGTGGCCATCCTCCAAAGTAATTGTTGATGACTCTGCTTGGGGTGCTGGCAACAGACCAGCAATGTGACCATATCCCTGGTGCTCTCAATAGGCACAGGCCAGCTTTGAATTTCCCAAGGGTGACACTGTACCCTCTGCAGCTCCAGATAAATGCCCAGCATTTTTACCCATTAGCTGAGCTAGTGGGTGGAATTTTTCCAGTCCCCATTTGACCCGCTCAGAGAATTTCATGAGCCTCGCCTTACACAGGGTTGTGCAGGCTTCAGAACCCCACCCCCTAGCCCCACCCCAAAGACCTTTACAAGCACAGCTGGACATTGGAACCACTGGAAGAGCTTTAAAGCCTCCTGAAACCTATGCCTGGCCTTCAGGAAGTCTGATTCCTTGGTCTGGCGTATGGTCCAGGCATCTCCTGAAGCTCCCCAGGTCACGCAGAGGTGCAGCCCCAGCTGGGAACCACTGACCTAGACCCAGTTCCTGAACTTCTGTGACCACTTCCATGGCAGCCCCTCTCAGGCCCGTGGTGTGAAGTCTTTCTTTTGCTTCTGGCTTCTGAGAGTTTCCTTCCCTGATTCCAAGTTAGGCTCTGTTTTGTCTGGTGGGTTTTGTTGCCACTGCCGTTGTGTTAGTGGCATCCAGGCCTCTGGATTGCCGCATGCTTGCAGTGGGAGGAAAGGCCTGTCTAGCATGTTCTCTACTTCCCCTTCCACGCTCTGTGAGGACAGGGGCCTTGTCTGGCGTGTTCACTGAGGCATTCCTGACCACTAGAACTGTGCCTGGCATAGAGTAGGCACTTTATAAACTCCTGCTGCATGAACAAAAGAACAAGTGTGAATGCTTCAAAGGAAGACTTGCACCCAGCTGACCCTCAGAGTGGGAAGGGGTCCCACCTAATAGGAAGAACACCAAGATTTCCCCAAGAGGAGAAGGAGGCCATGTGTCTGAACCCTGTGTGAGATGCTTTGTATACTAGCCCTTGTTGGGGTGTTGCACCCATTTTACAATCAAACAACCAAGGTTCTCAGAAATTAAAGACTCATTTAAGATGCCAAAGTTCACGAGTGGATGGTTTGATGCTGAAGCCAACATTTTTAACACCACCTCAGCTCAAAAGGCCTGAAGGCCACTTAATTCTATCAACCTTCAACCATCTTGTCAAAAGTGAGCCTGCACTCAGGAGTGACAGGAAGATGGAACTCAGCTTCCTGTAGCCCAGACTCCTCATAGGCTACTGCTGCACCCTGGCTTTTCCCACTGGCAAAGCAGATACAGACCCAGAGCACACCTGTGTAGCAATGCCAATTGTTCAAATGCTTCCTTGCCAGGTGGTCAAGAGCCATGGCTCTAAGCCCTCCATGTGCCCCGTGCTCCAGCACTGTGGCCAAGGTCCATTCTGATTGGTTCGGGTCCCTCTGTGTTGGTAAATACTTTGCATATCACCCATGCTCCCAGGTTCTCCAGGCAAGAAACTAGGGGCCAGGTGGCCGATTTGGGCATTTGGACCACTGGGCAGGACACCGGAGCCTCACTGCATTGGTGTTTCCGTGGCAGCTACTTTGGGTGACTGGCTTTCCTCTCTTGTTTTCCATGGACACATCCTTGACCCAAAGCAGATATTCTGTGTAGCTCATGTGCGTACAGATTACAAATTCAACTGCGGAAGCATAGAGAGGCACTGGAAGAGGCATCTTATGAGAGTCAGCCAGGACTGGTAATGAGCAAACCCTCACCTTGAATAGCCTCTGAGAGGTACACAGTGAAGGGTCAGGGGATGACAGAAACAGAAAGAGGGTCAGAGGATGACCAGAAAAGAGCAGGACATGTTCACTGAGCACTAACTAGATGTTTTACGTGGGCTAAGTCATTTAATTCTCATAGCTACCCATTTGAGGTTGACATTATTATTATTCTCACTCTGCAGAGGAGGAAACTGAAGCAAGAGGTTGATAAACTTGCCCAAGGCCAAAAACCTAAGAAGTGGTTGAGCTGGGATTTAAACTCAAGCCCTCAGGTTCCAGAGTGGTGAAGGAAGCCTCTAAGCTTGACCTTGATCTGCTGCCACTGAAGCTGATGAAGGTCATAAAATGGACATAAATAACACCAGCTTCAGAGGGGGTGATGGAGGAAGGAGCTGTCTAGTCAAAGTGCTCAGTGCAGTGGCTGACACACCGCAGACATTCAACTAATGGACGGTAGCTCACTACTCGACTCAGGGTGTTGCAGAAACACAAAGCCGTGCCAACATTAAATGAGGTGCTGACATTAATTTAGGGGTGCAGTCTGTTCTATCACTATGATCCTAACTGCAGCTTTCAGGTACAGGAAGACAGAGAAATTTACCTGTTTGGCTCAGGTCTAGAAACTGAGGCCTGAGATCAAGCCAAACCCATGGCATTAGACTTCGTAGGTGAGTGATCCAGCCAGTTCCCACAGTTGCTGTCCCCACACCCGGCTCAGCTGCCAGCGCCTCTCCAACGCCAGCTGTCACCCAGGTCCACCCAGTGGGAATGCTCCTAGTGCAGCACCAGCGACAGGCTCTGGCTGCATAGCCCTGGGCCCATGGCTGCTGCGGCTGCCTTTTGAATTTGTCAGGGAGGCTGAGCATGCTTCTTTGCACACACGGGGCCACTTGGCTCAGTGTCTGAGAATGAGATGGTAGGCGGCCAGGCTGCTGGGAAAATGTGGAATCGCTCTCTGGCAGAGGCCAGCCTGGAAGTGAGAAGTGAAACCAACAAAGCAGAGGACAGAACAAATGAATGAAGAGCAGGAGTGCGAAATGGGCTGCAAAAGTGTGGGGCATCGTCCTTGAATGCTACAAGATGCTACCAGCTGACCTAATCAGCACTCTTGCTCCAACAGCTTGCCTTGAAATTAAATGTTTGCATCAGGCTGGGTTACTGCAGGGAAGGGGTATCAGGCCCTCCTTTGCAGCATCAGGGAAAATAGGGGACCTCAGATGGCCCAGGCCCTGCCTCTGCCTCCTCAGCTTCCTGACCCAGCAGAGTGGATCCAGCCACTCAATGATGAGTAAAGTGGAAATTAAAAGCTTCCTGGACTGGGTTGCTCTTGTGATTAAACCAGATAAGGAGCCTTAAGTTCTTCACCCACTCAGAGCATTAGATGCTTGGCAACTCATTGCTTCTCCTCTGGGGCTGCTTTCTCGGGCCAAGGGGGCAAGGACTAGTTTGTGGTAAGTTTTGCTCAGTTTCTACTTAGCTCAGCCTGCCTTCTTCACTGTTGAAGCAAGCAGGCATGGCCTGGCATGCAGTAGGTGCCCAATAATGAATGAATCCCTCTTGAATGAATGGATGAATGCTTTCCAGTTTACTAAAATCTTTCATCTTTGGCTACTCAACGAGTGGGCTCCCCAGGCCTCAGTTTCTAGGCCTGAACAAAATAGGTACATTTCTCTGTCTCCCTCTACCTGAGAGCTGCAGTTAGGAGCATAGCAATAGAACAGAGAACACCCTCAATTTAATGTCAGCACCTCATTTAATGTTGAAATGGCTTTGTGTTCCTGCAGCACCCTAAATGAGTCAAGTAGCCAGCCATCATACCTTCCACTTGTTGAGTGCTGTGTGCTAGCCATGGCATCGAGCACTTTGATTAGGCTGTTCATTCCTCCACCACCCCATGTGAAGCTGGTATTATTTATCTCTATTTGATGGACAAGGCCCATGGCTTGTCACATAGCTAGTAAGTGGCAGAACAGGGATCAAACTCAGGTTGAAACTTGCTTCTAGGAATCTCTGCCTCCCTAATCTATACAGCAATTGAAGCCTATTCATTCGTTCATTCATTCGTCTCCATCTTAGTCAGTTTAGGCTGCTATAACAAATATACCATCGACTTGGTGGCTTAACAACAAACATTTATTTCTCACAGTTCTGGAAGCTGGAAAGTTCAACATCAGAGTACCAGCAGGTTCAGTTCTTGGTGAGAGTTTGTTTCTTGGCTTGCAGATACCCATCTTCTTGCCATATTCTCCCATGGCAGAAAGCAGAGAGACAGAGGCAAGCTCTGGTGGTCTCTTCTTACAAAGTCACCAATCTCATTCAAGAAAGCCCCACCCTCATGACGTAATTATTTCCCCACCTCCTTACACCTCCTAATATTATCACACTGGGGGCTGGGATTTCAACCTATGAATTTCGAGGGGATTTCTTCGCCCACTCATTTAAGAAACATGAGGGTGTGTCCACTAGATGTCCTGGCATATGAACACCCTGTGTTTTCTCCTGCAGGGGCTCGCAGTGCAGTGGTAGGAGGGGGAGAGGGAGCAGACACATAGGAGAGCACTGTAAGAGCTGTTGTAGAACAACGGGCACACTGCTGTGTAGAGAGAGGGAGCACAGAGAGAAAGGAGCCCGGAACTCTGCTTGCAGGAGCTTACACAAGAGAGGACACTTCAGGGGAAGCTTCACAGAGGAGACAGTAGCCTTTGAATACTTGCTGCTAGTTCTCCAACTCACCCATTTCAATGCCTTCCTCCTTAACTTATCCATTCTATCTAGGATCATCTTTACTGCCAAATGGAAGCAGAACTTTGAAATACGCCTTAGGAATGTAGTTCATGTGTCCATGAAGGGAGCTCTCCTTTCCTCTACAGACACATGGACTGCAGGGGAAGAGTGAAGGCTGGGACACTCTGACCCTCATAATCCCATATCCAAAGCTTGGCACCCTTCCAGCTCCAGGGCTGTGAAGTTTAGTACACATGCATAGTACACATGCATAGTACACAACCTACACCAATGCGCCACTCAATAGATCTCAACAAGAACAGGTCAAGAAGAGGTCTCCATGTGTGTGTCAAAGAGTATGTGCTTCCATTCATTCATCCAGCTTCAGAGACACCACTGACAGCCAGCAATGAACTACGTCCTGCTGTGGACATTGTAGGACACACAGTCCCTGCCTCAGGAAGCTCAAATCTAAGGGGGGAACAATTATGCACAGCCAATGACAGAATGAAATAAAGAGGAAATGCCAATCCAACCAACTGGGGGCATTCAGAGGATTCACAGAGAAGGTGATAGATGGGCTGGACCTTGAAGAATGAGTGGGATTTTGATAGTGGGATGTTGACTCTCTGGCCTACCCTTCTGGGAAATCTCCACCCTCTTCAGTGGCAGCAAGGAACAGAAGAAGCATTCAAGCTGCTAACTATCACACCGCTGCCAACCCTGGCCAATTTACAAAAGCCACCAGGGAAATAAACCTTGCTACCATCACCCAGCCTCCCTACTAGGTCGTGATGATGCCCCGGGTGAGGCCACCTTGATTCACGAGGCCCTTGATTTGTGGATAATGGTCTCAGCAATGCCAGAGGAGGGAGAGGCAGGTGCCCACACAGTCAACGTTGAGACCTGCAGTCTCACCTTGTTTTTGTCCAACCCAAGTCCACCCCTTCATGCCTTCATTCTCTTTCCTCTTCACCTTCCCCCAGGGCATAATGAGACCTCCATGCTCCACTTCTAATCATAGTTTTCATGGTTTGTTTATGGATCTCCTGATTGTAATACCAGTTACCAGGCCAGCCATTGAGGGAATGCTATAGTTTCCTATACTGTCAATTGCATAAGCAATTGAGATGCAGATCAGTTTTCTCCCGGTGTTTCTTGGGGAGGATGGATGTTTCCAGCCACCCTCCTGTTGGAGTCGAACTGGACAGAAATGGGGAGCTGAGGCTGAAAGTGGTGGCTTCTCCATAGATCACTGAGCTAGGCAAGTGGGGCCTGGCACTGTCTCTAACCACAGCCACCAGCATGGGGTGGGGGCTGCCTGGCATATTCTCAGCTGCAACTTCTGTTCCACTTTCAACATCCACCTGTGCTTTGGGTCTCCTCACCCATGGCCTTGCTCCGTGGCTCCCCTCTCTTCATCACATCACTTTCTCCTAGTCCTTATAGAATGAGACCCACTCTCTTGATTTACTTAACAATTTTAATTCTACCAACATAACAGAACTATGCCCACACACATATAAAAATAACATTATTCCTTTACAACCCGCTTAAATCATTTCTAAACAAATACGTGTTCATTACTTGTCCTAATATACATGCTTCCTCCAAAATAATAGCTTTTATCATCAAATCTACCCAACAGTAGATTTCAGTAAAACTAAATTTGCCTACAGAAAAAGTAGGCATTAGAGGGAGCTGGATACCCTTAAGTCATGACTGGCAGCCTGGCATGGGAATCCACGGTCACTAATAAAAGACACACAAAAGTCAGAGCCCAACCCAGCAACCAC
>NW_012101954.1:2562400-2567686 GCF_000951045.1 Mandrillus leucophaeus
TTCCGCTGTTAAGAATCCCTTGTCCAGCAGCAGGGAAAGATAAATATTTCTTTAATTATCTCATTTATAAATAAGATTATAAATAAGATAAATAAAGATAATATAGGTAATATCTATAGATATTTTGAAATCTCACTTCTTACCAAGATGCCTATGATTTCCCATCCTTTATTCCTCGAGCTCTCCTAGCTAAACGTGAGCCAAGTCTTCCCCATTCTTACAGCAACCTCAGTTGTTCCAATTAGAGTCCCCAGAGTCTATCTTTCAGATATTCAAATGTTTCTCTTTCTTACTAAGAAAATATAAGAAGACGCATTCTCACTTTTTTTTGCATTTTTTTTTTTTTTGCATTTTATTCTGTAGATATGTTAGTAAGATTCAGTCAGGAAAACAGAAACTTCTTCAAGTATTTCAAAAAAAAAGGGTTTAATGCAGATAATTAGAGGCTTACCACATTGTTGGATGAACTAAGAGAATGAAAGTCAGAAAAAACTATCACTAATTTCAGGAAATTAGAGCATACAGGAACCTTAGGAAGCTGCCACCAGAGCCTGTGTATCTCATCACCCCAAAGAGGGTAAACTGTAGCAGGAGGTACCGTAAGCCACTGGCGAAACCTCCAGCAGGTCTACTGTTTCCTGATGCCCAGGTGATTCTCTATCCTGTTGCAGGAATAAGAAAGACCTCTGTTGTTCTTCTACTTTTCAAATCATGCATGGGTGCCTCCCATTGGTGGAGTCCAAATCAGAGCCTTGCTGGTATGGGATGCCAGGAAATGCAACAGTTCCCAGAATTCCAACCACATAAATGCAGCAAAGAGCTTTGAAGGGAGTGGCAATGAATGTTAGTTTCCTAAATCCAGTACATCGGGGGTCCACAATTCTCTAAGCACTATGTTAACAGCTTTATATATATATATATATAATTTGATTTTTTAAAAAAATATACTTTAAGTTCTGGGGTACATGTGCAGAATGTGCAGGTTTGTTACATAGCTATACATGTGCCATGGTGGTTTGCTGCACCCATCAACCCATCATCTACATTAAGTATTTCTCCTAATGCTATCCCTCCCCTAACCCCCCACCCCCAGACAGGCCCCAGTGTGTGTTGTTCCCCTCCCTGTGTCCATGTGTTCTCATTGTTCAACTCCCACTTATGAGTGAGAACATGCGGTGTTTGGTTTTCTGTTCCTGTGTTAGTTTGCTGAGAATATTGTTTTCCAGCTTCATCCATGTCCCTGAAAAGGACATAGACTCATCCTTTTTATGGTTTCATAGTATTCCACGGTGTGTATGTGCCACATTTTCTTTATCCAGTCTATCATTTATGGGCGTTTGGATTGGTTCCAAGTCTTTGCTATTGTGAACAGTGAGCAGATTTATATATATTACCCACATTTTTCACATGAGGCAATAGAGCTCAGACTTCTTAGGTAATTTGTCCAGGGACGCACAACCAACCACGGATCATGAGTCAGATTTCTGAGCCCATGCTCTTTCCACAACACTGCCCTGCTTCATGCAATAGTCTAGGAAACTTCCACAACCTATCATGTCCTTCCTGCAGTGCATCTCCAAGGACAAATTTCTCCCAATCCAGGGGCTGCAGTTTGGGTGTCCTTATTTCTCAGCATTTCCATACAGCTATGTCTCCTGCTCTCTAGATGTTCTTTCCCAGATGGTCCTGATGCTGGCACTGCATATCTCCCCCACCAACTGCAACTGAGCCCTAGTTGTCTGGTGCTGTCTGTGAGCATGACATTTTTTGCCTACTCTCAACTTGACATTGTTAATCTTCAAGCTAGAGCACAGAGGAGGAGTCCTGGCAAGGCTCTGGCTCTAACTTCCCAGGTGCCTCTTCAGAAGCTCTGCAGATGGCCGTTGAAAGTTGGCTAGTCACCAGTCTGGTCTTTCAGGAAATACTATGGGGTTTCCCAGGATTATTATCAACTTCAGAGGCCACTGAGGTGCTGATCAGCTTTCTCCTTGTCTTCCTCAGGGACAATAGAAGTCTCTTGCCATTATCTCATGGAGTCAAACTAGACAGAGAAGAGAGGTTGAGAAGAAAAGCAGTAACAGCTTCATAGATAACCAAGCCAAGAAAACAGGACCCAGTATTTTTTTATTCTGGCTTGGAGAGAAAAGAACTTTTCTTTGACATGAAGAGCAGAGTCTAAGCATCTCATGATGTCTTCAGCCAGAATCCCACCAAAGTTCTTACAGTCTCCAGGAGACTTGGTTTTCCATCCCAAACAAAGGAATAATTCTTACTCACCCTGTCCATGGGAATTAAGGATGTGTGATGAAGTCCTAAGCCAGCGCTCACTCCTGACTACAGGAAGAGATGAATGACAGGAAGAAATGCAGCACTCAAAACAGTGAGGTGCTCCACAATTTGCCTCTCTTTTAACAAGAAATGTACGGGGTTGGAGGGAGGTATTAACAGGAGTATTCACCCAGGGTCTACCACCACTATTTGGAGGTCATGGAAGAGGACAGCACAGAAGGCCATTCTACAAAGTTATGACTTTTCAAAAGTATTTAGTAAGTTGGCATGACAATCATTAAGACTCATGAAAGATGAAGCAGGTGAAATCAAGACATAACGACACATAACGACATGGTATTGTTTTATCAGTGCTTATAACCTCACACTCAACAGCATAGACACCAACAGAGCTCATCTCTGGGTTCACTCTTCCATGGGACACACTAGCCATACTTCTGACTGTACTGGCTGTTGACTTTGAACTCAGCCTATTTTAAAATAGCATGAACAATGCGAGTGTCTAGAAGCTGGGGCACAAAGAGGAGCCCTGCCTGCTTTTGAGTAAGGCATTGCCCTTACCAGTCCTGAGAGAGAATTTTGAGAGCAACATGATTTCTATTCTGGAATTGCTATGGGGTTTCCCAGGGAAACACTCAATCATAGGCTAGACTCAAACCTGGATGTTCTAAAGGCAGGAAACTGATTTAGATAGCAAGGAGAACTGTTCTGGATTTATAATTCTGGCCCTTGATTCCTATGCATGGCACTAGGCACTGCCACCAGGGCTTAACTCAAAAGGCCTTGGCTCTATACCAGAGGATTAAATAATGTCAAATGTTCTCACATATGTGTATATAGGGGGTAGGTCCAAGATGCCTAACATACACCTAGAGTAGACTTAACATTGGCGTGGGTTAACTGAGTCCCAATAATCTTCTCAACATTATACCAGGGTTCAGAAGTCAAATCCCAAGCACAAAGCATTGTGTTTGTCCTCCCTTTGGAAAGCAAAACAATGACACACTTCTACTGCAGACACAATGAAGCCTGTGAGAGCCTATCCCAGGCTACAATCTCGACATACTGTCCCTGTGTCCCAATACACTCCCCTGACGTCTCCATTTATTCTGCCATATTCTCCATGTGAAATATTAGCTACATTGCAATGTGTTTCTGGAATGGGGTCTCTTATGACTCTTTATAAGGAAGACCAACTTGGCTTTCATCAAGCTTTAAATAAATCAAAGCATCTAAATTGGAAAGGAAGAAGTCAAATTATCCTTGTTCATACATGATGTAACATCACATTTAGAAAAATCTAGAGACTCTACCAAAAAACTGTTAGAATGGATAAACAAGTTCAGTAAAGTGATTTTTCAAGTTACAAAATCAGCATACAAAAATTAGTAGCATTTCTATACCCCAACAGTTAACAACCTGAAAAATAAATCAAGAAAGCAATCTCATTTACAACAGCTACAAAAATAGTATATTAAAACACTTAGGAATAAATTTAACCAAAGAAGTAAAAGATCTCTATAATGAAAAGTATAAAACATGATTAAAAAAAAAAAAGTGGAAGAGAGCACTCACAAGAATTGAAAGATATTCCATGCTCATGGATTGCAAGAATTAATATTGGTAAAAAGTTCATACTTCTAAAGTGATCTACAGATTCAATACAATCTCTACTAAGATACCAATGACATTCTTCACAGAAATAGAAAAAACAATCCTGATATTCATTTGGAACCACAAAAGACCTGAATAGCTAAAGCATCCTGAGCAAAAAGAACAAAGCTAGAAACACTACTTGACTTTAAGTTTACTACAAACTACAGTAACCAAAACAGCATGGTACTAACATAAAAACAAGCCTATAGACCAATGAAGTAAAATAGAGAATTCAGAAATAAATCCACACATTTACAGCCAATCCATTTTTTACAAAGGTGCCAAGACAATACACTAGGGAAAGGACAGTCTCTTCAATAAATGGTGCTGAGGAAACTGGATCTCCATATGCAAAAGAATGAAACTAGATCCATATTTCTCACCATATACAAAAATCAAATCAAAATGGATTAAAAACTTAAATATAAGACCTGAAAGTTTGAAACTACTAGAAGAAAAGATTGGGGAAACACTTCAGGACATTGGCCAGAACAGAATATTTCTGTGTGTATAAGACCTTGAAAGCACAGGCAACCAAAACAAATGGGATTATATCAAGCTAAGAAGTTTCTGGCCTGGTGCAGTGGCTCACATCTGAAATTCCAGCACTTTGGAAGGCTGAGGCTAGAGGATCACCTGAGCCCAGGAGTTCAAGACCAGCCCAGGCAACATAGTGAGACTCCCATCTCTCCAAAAAAAAAAAGTAGAAAACATCAGCTGGGTGTGGTGGCATGTGCCTGTGGTTACTCAGGAGGCTGAGGTGAGAGAGCAGCTTGAGCCGGGGAAGTCGAGGCTGCTGCAGTGAGCCATGATCGTGCTACTGCACTCCAGCCTAGGCAACAGAGCAAGGCTCTGTCTCAAAAAAGAAAAATAAAATTAAAAAATAAATACATTTGTAAAAAGCTTCTGCACAACAAAGGAAACAATAAACAGGGTGAAGAGATAGCCTACAGAATGGGAGAAAATATTTGCAAACTATCCATCCAACAAGAATACATAAAAAATTTATATATACCAGAATATATAAGGAATGCATACAACTCAATAGTAAAAAAAAACAAATAATTCTATTAAAATATGTGGTGTATGTACACCGTGGAATGTTAGCTGAATACAGATTTTTCAAAAAAGGACATCCAAGTGGCTGACGAGCATGTGAAAAAATGCTTAGCCAGGCATGGCGGTGCACACGTATAGTCCTAGCCACTTGGGAGGCTGAAGCAGGAAGATCACTTGAGCCCAGGAGTTCAAGGTTACAAGTGAGTTGTGACTGCAGCACTACACTCCAGCCTGGGCAACAGAGTGAGACCCTCTCTCAAAAAGAAAAAGAAGAAAGAAAAA
>NW_012101954.1:2567736-2580733 GCF_000951045.1 Mandrillus leucophaeus
AAAAAAGAAAAATAAAATTAAAAAATAAATACATTTGTAAAAAGCTTCTGCACAACAAAGGAAACAATAAACAGGGTGAAGAGATAGCCTACAGAATGGGAGAAAATATTTGCAAACTATCCATCCAACAAGAATATATAAACAATTTATATATACCAGAATATATAAGGAATGCACACAACTCAATAGTAAAAAAAACCAAATAATTCTATTAAAATATGTGGTGTACGTACACCGTGGAATGTTAGCTGAATACAGATTTTTCAAAAAAGGACATCCAAGTGGCTGACGAGCATATGAAAAAATGTTTAGCCAGGCATGGCGGTGCACACCTATAGACCTAGCCACTTGGGAGGCCGAAGCAGGAAGATCACTTGAGCCCAGGAGTTCAAGGTTACAAGTGAGTTGTGACTGCAGCACTACACTCCAGCCTGGGCAACAGAGTGAGACCCTCTCTCAAAAAGAAAAAGAAGAAAGAAAAATGCTCAATATCACTAAATAAGGGAAATGCAAATCAAAACCATAATGCGATATTGTCTCACCCCAATTAACACGGCTATTATCAAAAAGACAAAAAATAACAAAAGCTGGCGAGGATGCAGAGAAAGGGGAATGCTAGCACACTGTTGGTGGGAATGTAAATTAGAACATCCATTATGGAAAACAGTATGGAGGTTCCTCAAAAAAACAAAAATAGACCTATCATATGATCCAGCAATCCCACTGCTGGGTACATATTAAAATGAAAGGAAATTAGTATATCAAAGAGATAGCTGCACACCCATGTTTATTGCAGCACTATTCACAATAGCTAAGATATGGCATCAACCTAAGTGTCTATGGACATATGAATGGATAAAGAAAATGTGGTATGTATACACAATGAAATGTCATTCAGCCATTAAAAAAAAAAAAATGAAATCTTGTCATTTGCAGCAACATGGATGGAACTGAAGATCACGTGTTAAAGTAAAACAAGCTAGGCACAGAAAGATAAATATCACATGTTCTTACTTATATAGGGGAACTAAAAAAGTGGTGGTAGAGAGTAAAATGATGGTTGCCTGAGGCTGGGAAGGGTGGAGAGGAGGGAGGAATGAAGAGAGGTTGATTAAAGGGTATGAAAATGCAGTTAGATAGAAGAAACCAGTTCTAGTGTTCAATAGCACAGTAGGGTGACTACAGTTAATAATAATTTATTATATATTTCAAAACAGCTAGGAGAGAAGATTTGGAATGTTCCCAACACAAAGAAATGATAAATGTTTGAAGTGATAGATATCCTAATTATTTGATTTGATCATTATGCATTACATGTATGTAGCAAAATATCATATGTACCCTATAAATGTGTACAATTATGTCTTGATTCAAAAAATACACACACACATACACACACACACACGTATATGAAACAAGGCAGGTTCTACCATTGTTCTTGGATTAGCTAAATTGTAGTATGGACACAGATATTAAACATCTAAAAAAATAAATTTTTTTTAAAAATTAAGAAATTATTAAACATTAAGCAACAAGATGCCTCTTCTGAGTTGAAAAAGTCCATGATAAAGCCATGGTAGACTATTCTTTCACATTCTAAGGCTTATGGTAGCAGAGTCACAGTACAACAGTTTTAGGTGTTGAGGGGATAGTTGGTGGATAAATTTTTGTTTTGGATGATGAAAAAGAAAACTACCTTTCTCCTTTCAATACTCCTCTTCGATGACGCTTCCTCCAACTGACCATGATCTGTCATCTACAAAAATGCTTCAAAGCTAAGAAATATGCTTATCACCCTCACTAATGAGGAGGAATATAGGGTGAATAAAAAATGCTTTTTTTTTTTTTTTTTTTGCGTCATGAATAGCAGTGGTACAAAACTGTTCCAAGTTCCAAGTAAAAACAATTTTAAATGATAAGATATATGTAGGATTCCAGTCATAGTCATCCAACTAAAAAGCCAATTTCTAAGAACTGTGGGAGCAGGACTGTATAAAGATGGGGATGGAAAGCATCCACTTACCTCTACTTCCTCCAGAACCCCCATTAAAACGATAAAAAGGAATACAAATCCACTGGCACATAAAGAATTGGAGAGAAAACAAGAAGAGACATTTGGAAGAAAAAAAGCAGATGGATGAGTGGGAACTGACTTGGCTACGTTGTAAGCTGGCTTCAGGAAAGGTGGCACCAGGTGCCCATGAATGTGAGGATGAAGATGAGACTAAAAGCAGAAAAACTGATTAAAAGACTTTAAAGGAGCAATTAGGCCTTCAGGTTGCCTCTCCCCTCTGGGAAACTGGAAGATGACTTCTCACACGCCCAACATTGGAAAGGCTAAAGCCAAAAAACTGTGAACACTAGGGACAGGTGTAGAACAAGAGCACCAACTGAAAACAGGGGCTGAATGACTATGTCCATACTGAATGCTGATAGAGCCCCCATTGCCAACCCAGATTCTATCCTTTCCCATCTCAGCTTCCAAAACTTTGGTTTCCAGGACTCACCTTCTTGGTAAGCAAATAGAAGAGACTTTTTTTAAGGCTTCTGAGCAGCTCAGGAGGAAAAACCATTAAGATACTGATACCAGAAGCCAGCCAGATCACTGTATACTGAAGCTCATAGAAAAAAATGAAAGAAAGAAAGAGAAAGAAAGAAAGAAAGAAAGAGAGAGAGAAGAAAGAAAGAAAGAAAGAAAGAAAGAAAGAAAGAAAGAAAGAAAGAAAGAAAGCAAGCAAGCTTGTGGCAAAGGCAGCAGTGGTTAATAAGCATTCCATTTGCAACTCCACATTTCCCAACCTACTTGCAGTTAGGTGGAGCCTACCTGTAACTTGATATGACCAGCTGACTGTAGGCAGAAGTGGCATGGACTGGAACATATAAGAACAAGTATACAATTGTCTGGCTGTCCCTGCTGAGGTGCCCAAAGAGACTGCATGGTCCAAATGAAGCAACTATAAAATGATGGCATCTCCACGAACCTGGTCCCCTGAGTGTGGAGTAGAGTTCTACAGAAAACATCACTAGATATGCTGTGTGAGAAACTAACCTTTACTTTGTTAAACCACTGAGAACTGGTTGTTGTTTATTTCAAAACATAAGTCTAGTCTTTCCTTGCTAACACAAAACCACACACACACACACACAGAATTTTTAGTCATCATTTTGGTGCATAATGTTAAATGAGTACTCGAGGATCACCAGAGTTCTGAGAAAAGTCTCTAATATAAAAAATAAAGGCTAGAACAAGTCGAAGATGGCAGCTTGGAAGAACAAAGATTAATCAAGAGAAGATTAAGCATTGAGATTAAGTATTTCAATGAAGTAAAATAAAGTATTTCACTCAAGAGATATGACCAAAAATGCTATAAAAAAGAAAACTGCATTCACAGAACAAAAAAGAGCTCTTATCATTAAAAATATAATAGCAAAAAATAAAATTCCATGGAAGCACTTGAAAAAAAATTGAAGAATTCTCCCAGAAAATAGGGCAAAAAGACTAAGATCAATATAGGAGGTCTATCATCCAAATAATTATAGTTCCAAAAGAAAGTGGAGAAAAGTAAAGGGAGAAAAATAAGTATCAAATAAATAACTGAAAAAAATAATTCAGAACAGAAATAAATTAATTTTTAATTTTTAAAAAATAGCTCACAAAGTGTCCAGCAAAATGGATGAAAAAAGACTGATACACCTTTTATCTGGGAATATACCTTTTATCTGGAGAAGTTTTCTGAACACAACTAAAAGTGCTAGATAAAATATTTAAAACATCTTACAAACATAAAAACACTAATGGGAGTGTAATGAATGTCCCATCCAAAACCTAAATGAAAGCAGAAATCTAGGGAGGTAAATTGAACACTGAGGTCAGTTTTGACAAAAGGCATCGCCAAACTGAGTGAAATTAAGTTTTCCTTTTGTGAGATAACAAACATTACACTACCAGGATAAGAGAGGACTAGGAAGAAATCCATTCCATAAAGTTTCCATTTATACCCAGGGGTCTGCAAGGACAGGTGCTCTGGCACTCAACAAAGCAGGGGATAAAAATCTAGAAGTCCTCTTGGAGCAATCATGACCAAAAGCTGGCATATATGTAAATTTTCAGCCCAGATGTTCATCACACAGATAGTCCAAAATAAACTTCCAGCCATAAATGTAGTTGAAAGTGATCCTGGGCTGCTAAAGCCCCTTGCAAAAGCCAAAGTGAACATTCTCCAGAGGAAGACACTTTCATCCTAGCCCAAAAAAGACTTCTCACAAATAAGTTTTCCAGAAAATGAGTGGCATCCAGTCAAAAATAACCAAGCAGTGCTCACTTTGTCAGCATATGTACTGAAATGAAACAATACAGAAAAACAAACGGCATGTTCCTCATATTAATAAGTTAACATACAGTTACTCTGTCAGCCATCAGTTCTCCTCCTAGGAATTTAATCAAGAGAAAAGAAAACATACGTTCTCACAATGACTTGTACATGAACATTCATAGCAGCATTATTCCTAATAGCCCCAAACTGGAAACGTTCCACATCATTATCAACAGAAGGATGAATAATCAAATTGTGAAATAGTAATACAATAAAATATTACCCACCAATCAAAAGGAATAAACTATTAATAGGTGAATGAATTTAGATTGTTTTCCATCCTTCTAATCTTTGCTGCCTTCAAGCCTGAGTGTGAGAGAGTGGAAAAGGAAAGGAAGACTCCATTTTTCTCTCTCCTAGCTCCACCTTCTCCTCCTATGCATCTAGCCATGGCAGATGCCTCCTCTAACCGGCCACTTAACAATTCCAGTTGTTGGCTTTTGGGAACTCAGAAGTCATGCTTCAGAGATGCTCTCTGCTAGGGTCTTATTATCTTTCCAGTTGAACTTCTTTGGCAAAGTCCCTTTCAAGGCACCACCAGGCCAAGTCTCCCCCTCATGACCATTCGACTCAGAGGAAATTCACAACATTGCCTCCCAGCAGCCCCAGTTCTCCCAGCCCTGGTGCCTCAGCCTGAAAAATTGTCTGTAGATCTGAGACGTGTCAGACTCCAGGCTGCTCAATCCATGGATGCCTCTCTAGCTTTCCAGGTGGCCCTTCCAATGGCTTCTCTCACTTCGTTTGCCTCCCCTCCCCTACAGTGCATAGATTAGGGCTATGTTTTAATAGCAAATCATATCACATACTAGCAACTCTCTCCCCAAATCTCTTCCCTTTCCAGTCGCCAATTTTGATGGTTTTACGCTGAGATGGGTGACAGTCTAAGGGTCAGGACACTGGTTTTAGGTCATCCCCATTGGCAAGTCCTGCATAGATGCTTAGCAAGCTTTGAAATGTGAGGGTACGTGCCTGCAGTGTTTTAGATCTTGGCCTTGGTCATCTTGCCTAAAAGCGAAGCGAGAGTCTCGTTTTAACATGCTGTTACAGTGACAGTTTATAAAGGTCAGGCAATCTCAGAAGCCAAATTTCTTAGAGCACAATCTCTAAGGTCCAGAAAATAGATATTTGGTAACTTAGGAGCCATTATTATAGCTGATTAAAACTTAAGAGAACTGCAAGAAATGTGAGCCACATCTTGGCAATCTGAAAACTAAATGAAATTCTATTATCTGCCCCTCGCCTCTGGTTTACAACTGCATTAAAACCAGAATTCCAGATTAGCAGCATCTGTGTTTTCATGACATTGAACAGTCTGTTGCTAGAACTCTTCCCTAGCCAGGAAGCAAAACTTCACAGCAATGGACAGATGGATATAGGAGTTTTTTACAGAGGCTCTCCTAGTGTGACAGAGTGATGTGGAAGCTGAAATGCCCTTCCTCAGTCATTAAGAGGTTTCCAAATAGTGTCCAGGCTTCTTAAGGTCAACTGCTGAAGTAACTGAATCATAGTTTGAAAAATGGTGTTGCCAGAAGGGACCTTGGACACATTCTATTCTGAACTGGATAAGTGGGGAGCACACTCTTCTCAAACCCCGTATTCATGGCAATCATTAATTCATCTCACCACCCTGCCTCTGAGCCTAGCCTCGATGGTACCCACCAATGCAAGATGGCATGAGGGATAAAATCTACTTGCCATCACCAGTTCTACCTAGTTCCTTTATTTTATTGGTGAGGAACATCATTATATCATGTTCCTATCATATCATAGCAGTGTGCTCCAGGTCACGCTGCTGGTCAACAACAAAGACCAGACTCCCAGTTCAGTGCTCTTTCAACCACCCCACCCTGAATTAATGTGAGAAGGAGCTCTTGCCTCTTACTTACCTTTGGCCCATCCTTCCCATCAAGTCTTTTCAAAAACTGAAGCCTTATTCTAGTTGTAGATGTGACCAGATGCCAATTTTTAACAGAATATCTCCTGAGCCACAATGCTCCTGCTCTTCCATCCTGAGATCTTCCCCAAAAATATCAAATCAAGTTCAAATGCCTTTTCATGGACTACTTAACTCACAATTTCTAGAGCCTCCAGAACCATAGCAAAAAGTCAAATATTATGCTTTCAAGTTAAAAGGCCAAACATGTTCCTGGAAAAGTGAAAATAGAATACTTACAAATACCATATCATAGAGCACTAAACTTTTGGAGCTGATTACATTTAAGGTCTTGAGTCTAGAAGGAACCAGAATTAACAAAACCATCCGTTTAGATGCTCAGCATCTTTCTGAATCTTTTTCTGACTAATTTGCCTACCTCTGTCCAGAATGGAAAGTGCTTGTGGGTTGGAGGTGACCGGGAATGCAGATGTAAAGAAATAGCGCATTCTATTCCTGGATTGCATATTACTATTCCATATGGGGGGGTGAGCCAAAACATATGGCGTTCCATCTGCAGAATGGGGCTGGCTGGGTCCCATGAATGGCTTTTAATGCAAGTAGATTCAGCCTGATTTGGTCTGCCTCCAAAGGAGAAGAAAAGCCAGTGATTCAAATATTGTGTAAAACCATTGAAATTAATGGCACAAAACAAGACTCATTTGTATTCTGCCTAATTTAAAAGATGTCTGCTTGGTGCAAAGTAATGAATTAGTTACGGGGGTGTTTGGACTGAATATTTGACAGTCTCCTTGAGGAACAAAATGCCTTTTTTCCATCTTTCAAGCTACCCTCTGTTAAGTTATTTTGAGCCATTCCCCCCAGGAAATCCATTAAGCATTTCGACTTCTTTAACAAGCCAGACTTCAAGGGGTTCACAACACTAGACACAGCCGATCCTGCTTTGACACCCCAAGTCTAGGACGGGAGGGAGAATTCAAGGAGATGCTCTTTTTAAAACTGCCTCATGTGGTTATCTTGTGAGTGGAAGACCAGCTCATGCCCTTCCAGTTAATCTCCAAGGGACACTTGACATCAGCAGGCCCAGTGGGCAGGAGACCTGACCCTCCCCAAGTGAAGAAAGAACTAGAGAACTTGGAGTTCATCCTAGATTGATTGCACTGTGCCTCCAGGCCACATGTTGCACTGAAATATCACAAAGGACACACGTGCAACCCCAGCTACTGCTCAGTCACTGAACTACACCCTACCCATTCCTGAGTTCCTGGTGATGATGATGATGGTGATGGAGATGTTGCAAAGCAGTAAGCGTCCGCTCTGTGCCATGCATCACACTACACGTGACACACCAGTTGTCCGAGTTCATTCTTACAGTCCCTTCATGAGATTGGCACTGTCCTCCCTACTTTACAGATGAAGAAGCTGGAGTTCAAAGAGTAAGCTGTCAAGGTCATGAAGACAGAAAGGGGCAGCCAAGGATGTTCACACCGGTGTTCCTGCCCCACAGCCCATGCGGAGATTAAAGAGGAAATGTTGGCATGGCTGTCCCTTTGAACACCCACCTGAGCTGTGGCATCTCTGGATAAGCTGGCCTTGCCTGCTGTTTGAAGTGCCAGTGAGCCCAAAGTGGGGCTGCCCGGAAAAGCAACTACTCCCCAGGCATGACCCTTATTCAAAGAAGAGGGCAAGACCCTGCATGGACCTTGATGGCACCATTCCCATCTGGATGGGACCGAGCTTAAAATTATGATCTTCACACTGGGTTTCTTAACATCTTATTACATAACTCTGATCAAGACAGCAGTGATTAAGTCCAAAATGTACCCAAAATCCCATACTGCCCATTTTTCCATATGGAGTGAAGGCTTCGTGCTTCTAACGAACCATTCTTGGTTGTCTTAGTTACATGGTTTTCAAGACTATTTTGGCAACCTATTTTATTTTTCCCCAAATGAAATTAGCAAACAGAATTCCTTATTTGAAGAGAGCATGAGGCAGGGAGGTGGCGGTGGGGGAGACTCATGGCTCTTCTTCTCCCCGTAAGGAGAAACCCTGAAAAATCTAAGAAATTTAAGGGATGCATGCACCATTGTTGGAAATTTGCTGTTTTAGACCCATTTTTCACCTTCCATCTGTAAATGTCCTGCCAGACTCAGAGTCATGGATGCGTATTTCTTGCTTGGAAGCAGAATTGTGGAACGCTACCAGGCTTATTGGTAACAAGAGCCATTTTTATAATTGCACACATTAAGCAAACTATACCAGCCTAGATAATCACATATGGTGGAGGTCAAGGGAACCCAAGCCTGAATCATTTCCAAGAGAAAGAATTAGTGGAGCCCTTCAGACAGAAGTGGCCTTTCTTTTGTAGCAGACCACAAGGCATGTGCACAGGGACTGTGCCTTGTTTATTGCTTGATTGGAAGGAGGTCATGAAGTCGTCACATCTGCTTGCTTTGTGCCTTCTGCCACTTTCAAGATGGGGATGAAACGTATCAGGAAATTAAAAGAAGATTCTATTTAGTTTTCTAGTATCTATTCTAAGTAAAACAATAACATATGGATTTCTTGAAAAGGTGAATCAGGGACATTTTTGAAGGTTCTTTTTGTTTGTTTGTTTTCCTTTGGTTTCTTCTCTGTCTTCATTTCCACACCCAGTGTGAGGCTTAGCACAATTTCTTTCTGGTTCCCTGATCTCAGAGCACACACATCAGAGCTCTTCACTGAGGAGCTATTTGTCAGCAGCTGGCCCAGCAAGTGCCAGTGTGGGCAAGTTCCAGGGTGCATAAGTAAAGAGCTATGTGAAGTCAGGGATACCCTGCTGGGCTGAGCATGGTCCCAGGGAGAGGGGCCTGCTTGCGCAGGCTGGGAGCCAGCTCTTGCCTCTAAAGGAAAATTGGCAACAGAGCCCATGTCCTGGAAAACTTTCTCTATGCTCAGACATTGATCCCTGCCTCCTCACTCCCTTCCTTGGGAGAAGAGGTCAAACAGTGTCCTCTGGCCATATGATTCCTCCCCGCCCCCACTCTGCCCTTGCCCTCTATAAGCCTGTATTCACCGCCCCCCGCCCCAATACACACACTTCCAGATTTGGAACTGGCCCCTCCCCTCTTTCCCACATCCATTCTGCAAACAAGCCCAGCATTCTCCTGCCTGAAGAAAGGACCTTTAAATCTTGTAACATGTGTGGCTGACATGAATCATAGTCCCCAGTTCAGTGTGTGGGTAATAAGACTTGCCTCCTCTTTCCATAACTCAAGTTTATTTCTATTTGGGGCCATCTCCACTGGGCTAGAGAAAGGTCTTCCTCGGTCAGTGCAGGATTCTCTCGCCTCCCAGTGACTACATCTAAACTCTGAGACTTAGGTGGTGTCACTGCAGGGGCACCGTCGGGTCCTTGATGTCAGCTGTCAACTTAGATGTTTACCAACACCACCTTCATTCCTTTCCTTTATGCCCTGCAGGCTGCTCTCCCCTGCTCCCATGCCTTGATGAAAGATTCTTCCTCTGCTCTTCTGGGGTTTGGGGTGGGGCTGGTTGTTTTCTCACCCAGCTTCCAGGTTCCACTCTTGATGCTTGCCTGGGATTCTTGCGCTTTCCTGAAACACAGTCACCAGTGGGACCCCACAGGCAGAGGCTCAGGCAGGCTTCCCCGCTCATTGGTTTTGTTTTATTGGATGTGATTTGTTGCTGCTGTGGGATGCAGGATAATCATGGTAGTGTATGGGAGGCAAAGGCAGGAATTATCAAGGGACAAAAACAGTTAACACCTTTTAAAAACACGACACCAGTCTCCCAGTGACCACCCTGCAGCAGCCCAAGGTGGTGTGGTCTGTTGTCCACCCTCCTTGGAAGGTGAGCCGAGCTTGAGAGAGTTGGAGACAGGGAAGCCCATGGTCAAGGTGGGGACAGCATGGGATCCTTCCTTAGAAAGCAGCAGGTGACCTGGAGGAAGAGCAGGTACTTTTGGAAAGAATACCCTCCCCATGCAGGCAGGGCTGGCCTTCCCCACAGCTCCTGGCCATTTCTGTGCTGAGCTCCTAAGGAGCTTACCATCCTTACAGCTGCCGGCTTTTTTCACCATGTGCTCAGGAGGGAAGCCCCAAGAATTCTAGGTTCCTTCCAGCGACTCAGAGAGTTGAGTTGGCTGCTACTGATGCTATGAAGACTTTTAAAATATTTTTTCAGTCATCACCTCTCAGGTGTGAGATTTTCAAAACCACACAGGAGCACCTTCTCCCCAAGGCCCTGCCCACTAGGAGAGAGAGTGGTTAAGAAGTGGGAGTCATCGAGAGGTGAGGTTTGGAGTCAGGAGATCTGGGTTCAAATTCTAGCCATGATTCAACCCAGCAGTGTGATCTGGGCCTCCCAGAAGCTCCCATTGATCTATTTGTAAACTCACAGGTGCCCATAAGACCTGGATGGAAACTTGTGTGGAATCCCTAGTGTAGTGCCTAGCACACAGTGAGAGAGAGCGACGTGGAGAATTCAGTCTGTTCCATCACTACAAGTACCAGCTTCACCTCAGCCCAGTTCCTCAGCCCTCTTTCCAGGCAGGCAGGCCTAGGGGAGGGAGAGGCATGGGCTTCCACCGCCTCTGTCCTCGGGGAAACCCTGTCTTTCTGGTATGACCCAGCGGCACTGATTTTATCCCAGGTTTGTGGAGTGAAGGGAAGGGAATGGGAAGTGTAGTGACCACCTGGGGCCGACTCTGGAACCCTCTCTTTCTCCCTACTCCACTTAGCCTATCGGTGGGCTTCTCGGTACATATTCTGGGTCACCCAGATAAGCATCAGAGACTGATGCCATTCCTGTGCCAGCCACTCCTCACTGAGGAATCTTACCTCCCTTTGCCAAGTCACTGTCCACTAGTGTCTCAGAGTGTCACCTTGGTCCCAAGTTATGGATAAGAAGAGCTACAATATAGGCATCTCTGGCACCGAACCGAACCCAGTGTTTCTGATGCTCCGATACATGAAGCCAAAGACCAAGGCATTTCTTTCCAGGGGCTCTGGGGGAGACACTGTGGTTTTCCTTGGGGGAAGTCTCCCTCCCATGCCGCGAGTAGAGGCCCCTCTGGTGGCTCTCTTATAGGGCAAGGACTAAGCCCCTATGCAGGTGTCCTGAGGCAGGCGTGCTGGGCCTGATGAGCAACTAGATGCGCATGGTGTACTGGGATGTTGACCTCGGGGTAGAATCAAGGCAAAGGCGATCACTCCGACAGGGTCTGGGACATCTCTCCAAAAAGGATTTTGAGGCTAGCTGATTTTTGCTAGCTCCAACCTGGCCCAGACAAGCCCACAGGGGCTTGGGGACTCTATAATAGGGGTGAGGTGTGTGGGAGTGAGGGTGAGGGCATGAGAACACAAAGCTGACTCAGTTGTGGAGGGCAAGGCTTCATAACTTGGACTCAGGCAAAAGACTGCTATGAGGATGACGGCAGGTGAGAAGCACTGTGGGCCCACAGCAGAGATGGGCTTTGATGGAAAGGAAACCCCAGGGTCAGTTTTAAGGTCTCATTTTCTTTTGTGTAATTTTTTCAAACCTTGGTGATGTTTTGTAAACAGATCAATGTTTGTGCTGGTCCTTTAGAAAATCGGGGGAAGGATACAACCTTACAGCTAGGTAGAAGGAGTAGATCCAAGGGCTCCATACCACTGCAGGGTGACGAGAGCTAACAATAATATACTACATAGGTTCAAATAACTAGAAGGAGGATAGCAAATGTTCCCAACACAGACAAATGGTAAATGTTTGAGATGATGGATAAGCTGATTACCCTGATCTGATACTATACATTATGTGTACTGAAATATCATTATTTCAATAGATGGGGTACAATAACTACACCCCATGAATACGTACAGTTATTATTTTCCAATTAAAAAATAACAGGAAATGAAATGTTTTTAAACTGGAAATGAAAGAAAAAAGGGAAGGACCAGTGTTGAGTTCTGGGGTCAGGGCAGACTGCTGGATGAGATGGACTCACCCTCAACTGAAGGCCCCTTTGGTGTTTGTGGGTAGATTTTCCAGATATGTGTGGAAGCTGGACACTGACTTGTCAAAAAAGTGTCTGATGCAAGTGGTCATTCATTCCCTCCTAGAGGAAGAAATAAGAATGCATATCACTCCATTGATCCACCATGTACCTTTGAGCACCCACTATGTACCAGGCCCCGTGCAAGGGGATCCAAACACAGGATGAGGAAAACAGGCCTGGATGTTGCCTGGATGAAGCTTCTAATCAAGTGGAAATGGGGAGCAATAACCTAATCATTCTACAAGCAGTGTATTATGGCTCTAGGGAGTGCAGCAGAAGAGAAGAACAGAGGGCTAGGAGATACTATAACAAGTGATCGAACCGACAACTTTTATTATTTTATTAGAATATTATATTTTATTACATTTTTAACAGCAGATTATTGTGTTAGTTGAACATCAAATGTTATTGGCATTTCATCTTGACAGCAGCCGACATCTAGTAAATGTGAAGTCCCAGACACTGTTTGGTTTTGCACAATGCTGAGGCATGCTTGCAGAACAGACTTCTGGCTATTCCCCTCAAATACAGCATGGGGCCAAGAGTGGCCCAGAACAGAGGGCTGGGCAGAAGCAGTTAGGAATTACAGGCAGAGCCGGGCGCGGTGGCTCAAGCCTGTAATCCCAGCACTTTGGGAGGCTGAGACGGGCGGATCACGAGGTCAGGAGATCGAGACCATCCTGGCTA
>NW_012101954.1:2580938-2598779 GCF_000951045.1 Mandrillus leucophaeus
AAAAAAAAAAAAAAAAAAGGAATTACAGGCAGAATTGTGTTCTGCCAAAGCTCTAACCTAACCCTAACTCCTATCCCCCAATATATCAGAATAGAACTGTATTTGGAGACTGAGCCTTTAAAGAGATGGTTAAGGTAAAAATGAAGCCACTAGAGTGGGCCCTAATCCAATCTGACTGGTGACCGTGTAAGAAAGGAGGTTAGGAGGCCAGGTGCAATGGGTCACGCCTGTAATCTCAGCATTTTGGGAGGCCGAGGCAGGCAGATCACAGCGTCAGGAGTTCAAGAGCAACCTGGCCAATATGGTGAAACCCTGTCTTTACTAAAAAAATACAAAAATTAGCCAAGCATGGTGGTGGGCGCCTGTTGTCCCAGCTACTCAGGAGGCTGAAGCAGGAGAATCACTTGAATCCGGGAGGCAGAGGTTGCAGTGAGCTGAAATTGTACCACTGCACTCCAGCCTGGGCGACAGAGCGAGACTCTGCCTCAAAAAAAGAAAAAAGAAAGGAGATTAGGACATGGGCATGCCTGGGAAAGCCCATGTGGGACACAGGGAGAAGATGGCCTCCTACAAGCCAGGGAGAGAGGGGTCCCAGAAGGAACTAACCCTGCTGATACCACAATCCCAGACTTGCAGCCTCCAGAACTGAGAGACAATACATTTCTGTTGTGGTGGCTCTCAGACTGCAATACATTATTAAGGCAGCCCCAGCAGAAAAATACAATGGGGACCACCTTCCAGAAGGAAGTAAAGCCCCCACCCAGCAGAGCCCCCTCCTCTACCTCCCCTGCACTGCCCACTGGTCAGGCTCCTCTCCACCCAGAGCAGATGTGGGGCTCCGCCTCTAGAGGTCAAGGCCACTGATGTGCCCAAGGACTGACCGCAGCCCCTACTCTTTCCAAGAGTGGCTTTATCCTCCCTCATACCCGATTGTCCCTTTCACCAGGCTAACCATCACCAAAGGAATGAAAGCCGGGTCCACCCTCCCACAAACTCTGTGGGTGCCCATATTGCCTGCCTTCTCCTCTCTTCTTTTAATCACGGGGTGAATACAAAATAACCTTCTGAAAGCCACCAGCAGCAATTGTACATTCCAGCTGCTCTCCCAGAGCAAGGAGCACTGAGCTTGTAGTTTAAAGGAGATTATCTCTCAATTTAATGAGAGTCATGGTGAAAACAGCGTCCCCAGGAAAAGGGAGAAAACGCCACAATAAAAAGAAGAAAAGCATATCCATCCATCCAATCAGCATCTCTAACACAACCTCATTATGCACCCACTTCTGACATTTGCCAGTGGTGTTAGATTTGAGCTATAAAAATGTCTTTTGAAAGGCAGATTGACATTTGCCATAACCATACCCCCTCCCGCCCCCTAAAATTTAAGCACTCTCCATGACAACTGAGATTAGGAAAAGGAGAAGAGGGACAATGACTCAACTCATGGCAGAGGACAGGCTGATAATTGGGGAGGGGGAGAGGGTGACAGAACATTATGGCTCCATGAGAATGACCTCGTCTTCCGTGTCTCGGTGTGATTTCCTTTTTAGGGAACATTTAATAAGATACAGAAGCCAGATTTGCTTGAGCTGAATGCTGGATCGCCATGGCAACCTTCCTTTGGAGGTTATCCAAGTCAGGTAGTGACAGCAAAGCTGAGTTAAAGGTCACCCCTGCTAAGAAAGATGGGCATTGATAAAGGATTTTAACAAGACCCAGAGGAGCTGGTATTTGGAAGCTACCTACAGAGGATCGACGAGGCCATAGGAATGGGTGGCAAACAACATCAGGAGAGAGGGGGGCATCCTACAGGGGCTTCCACCAGAGCCCCGACCTCGCCCTTCAGACAGGGAGCTCCAGCCTTCACCAGAAGCTGAAATTGGAGCTGTTCGTAATTGTTCAATGGAAGGGTGAACAACCATTTTAACCAAGCATCCCGATGGGAAAGAAATACACTTCTGCCACTCTACACCCAAGACACGCATTCCTGAAAAGTTCTGAACAAGCCAAATGCTTGCAAATGGAACCACCTTGACCTTCTTTATCACTCCAGAAATGCTTTATTTAATCTTTTTTCTATTAGAGCATCACTTTAAAACCCCAAAGTTGAGAAGGCTTTTCTTTGCATGACGCTGAAGCCAGAAGCCTTCAAGGAAACAACATAAATATAAATATCTCTGTGGCCAGTCTCTATAAAAATATATAAAAATGAATTTTAAGCATAATAAAACATGAAAAATTGCCCAACTTTCCTCACAAATGAGTAAAAGCCAATTTAAATGATAAGAAATGAATAAATGCACATTGAAGCAATAATAGTTTTGCTTATCAGATAAGCAAAGATCTAGAAGTGTGGTAACACCCAGAGTTGATGAGGTATGGGTTGTGGGAAAACAGGAATTCTCATACATTCTTGGTAGGAGTGTAAAGCAGTGCCACTCCACTGGGGGACAATTTACAAATAGCTATCAAAATTGAAAATGGACCTTCAAATACTTATACACTGCTGGTGGGAGCATAAATTAGTTCAACCACTGTGAAAAGAGTTTGGAGATTCTCAGAAAACTTAAAACAGAACTATCATTTGACCCAGCAATCCCATTACTGGGCATATACTCAAAAATATACAAATATCTATTTTTACCATAAAGAGACATGCATGAATATGTTCACTGCAGCACTTATCACAATAGCAAAGACATGGAATCAACCTAGATGTCCACCAACAGTGGACTGGATAAAGATAATGTGGTACATATACACCATGGAATACTACACATACATAAAAAAGAATGAGATCATGTTCTTTGCAGCAACATAGATGGTGCTGGAGGCCATCTTGTGAAGTGAATTAACACAGGAACAGAAAACCAAATACATGTTCTTACTTATAAGTGGGAACTAAATGTTGAGTACACATAGACACAAAGAGGGGAACAAGAGACCCCAGTGCTTACTTGAGGGTGGAGGGTGTGAAGAGGGTGAGAATTTTAAAACCACCTATTGGGTACTATGCTCACCACCTGGGTGACAAAATCATTTGTACTCCAAACCTCAGCATCACACAATATATCTATGTATTATAACAAACCTGCACATCTACCCTCAATTCTAAAATAAAAGTTGAAAGAAAAATAAATTAGGATTAAAATGTCATCTGGCCTTTAACTTAGGGATCATTTGTCCTACATAGCGGACATTGTTGATACCTCCCAACAGAGTGTACGTTTCTCCCCTCCTCCCTGCAGAACCTCAGCTGTGTTTAGCTGTTCATCTCTCCCTTGAGCAGCCAGTGTGATTCAAGGGGTATAAATTCACCCAGCTCCAGCAGTGGGTTCTGAACCAGAGAGTCTCAAACTTGAGCAGGCATCAGAACCACTAGAAATTTCTCATTCTTAGTGTTTCTGATTCAGCAGGTCTGGGGTGGGGACCTGAGAATTTTCATTTCAAAATGGGGCTGTTGCTGCTGGTCTGCAGACTACATTTTGAGCGCCCCTGGTTTAAGGCAAGTGCAGAAATCCCCTCTTTTTGTCCAATGACAGCTTCAGAGATAAGATGCCGACACCATCTGAGACACGGTGAGATGTTTAATGAGAGTTTTTTGGAAGAAAACTTTCTTCTCTTAAAAGACAGCGACAGGACAAGCCAGATTCCTCTTCTATTTCCCCCAAACATGAGCAAGGGGGAATGGAGCCCTGACTGTTACTGGCAGGCAGCCACAAGAAGAATCAGCCTTAAGATGTCACCAATACTCTGAAAGACGAAGCAGAAAGATGGAAAGATCTGAGTCCTTTGTCTGAGACCCCTGACCGCTAGAGTTCCTTTTAAATGAGACAACACATTTGGTTATCGGTTAAACCCCTCTGTGTTGCCTTCTGTTACCTACAGACAAATGCATCCTGACACAAGCATAATAAACATTGTTTTTAAGTATTTAAAACTAAAACAATTTTTTTTTTCCAAATAGCACAATGCCATACACGTAGGCAAAAGACTGATAACAGATTGGGGGAAATACTTGCAGCATGAACCTCATGAGTCTCATCTACCCCATGTGCCAAGTTGAACAGCCTAGCCCAGTGAGCCTTCTTGCTTCTTTAAATCTGGTGCCACACAGAGGTAGATACTAAAGAAATACAGTTCTGAATCAAAGCTCAGAAAAAATAACTTTATTTAATAAATAGTTTCTAAGGGGCAAAGGGACGGGTCAGAGTCTGCAAAGGGAAGATTACAGTATCCAGAAAAAAAAAATATTCTTTAGGGAAAACAAACAAACAAACAAACAAAAACTATGTTTAGTCCATCTATCTTCCCCATATCCCACAGAGTGGAGCAGCTGCTCTCAACCTTCTGTCTTTACATCTGTCCTCCAAAACTTGGTCAGGTTCTTCTCTTACGATTCCTGCTCTCTGAATAAGTTGCTGTTACATAAGCCACCCATTTCTCTAGGCTGCTACCAATACTGCCTCTTCCAGCTCTCCCTGGAGGGGCACAGTTGAGATGGAGGCGGGTTGGGGGGTGAGAGAAAGCAGTGAAATTTCATATTGATGAAATATACATTAATTTAGAGATGAAAAAGTGAAGACAGAGTTTAAGTAACTTAGTCCAAAATCACATCTGGAGAACCCAAGCTCTCCACCAGTATACTAATCTGCCACCAACAAAGGATTGAGGTCCCTAACATAAAAATAGCTCGCACAAATCAAAGGAGAAGGAAAAACCACCCTAATGGAAAAATTTGCAAAGAACATGCACAAGGAAATTAAAGAAGAAAAGCAAATTTAAAGAGATGTTCAACCTCACTAGTAATAAAACGAATGGAAATTAAAACAATATTTCAGCTAGCAGATGAGCAAAGTTTTTTTTAAAAAAAACATTAATTATAAGCAGTGTTGGCTGGGTATGGAGAAAGAGGAACTCCCACAGTGCACCGATCAGAGAATAACTGAAGAAAAATTAGATAATACCTCTCAAATTTAAAATTAGCTTATATTGACCTTGCAATTCTGCTTCTAGTAATTCATCCTAACCAGTTTATTGGAGAAGCAGGAAAAAAAAATATGTACAAAAATGTTTACAAAGCAGCATGTTTTAGTAGTAAAACATGGAAACAACTTAATGATCACCCATAGGGAATTAAACAATATATGAAGGAGAGGGAGAGAGAGAAAGGAAAGAATACTATGGGCTTCCCGATACAGAACCTCACAACTCACTACCTTGCCTACCCAGCCCCAGGCAGCATGGAACAAACACAGGCTCCCTCAATAGTACCACAGCCTATTCTTGTAAAGCTCACAGCAAGGAAACCCAAAGCAAACTGCAGATCCCAAGGAGGAGGAGCTGCAGAGCTTCACAGGCCCACCTTCTTCTCCAAACCCCTCTAGTCCAGAGGATTAAGTGAGGCATCAGAGAAAAGCTGGAGTGTAACTTTAATGGAGGTCCCACCACCTGGAAACATGAAGAGAGGAGAGAGAAGGTTCCCCAACTCCAATCCTTCCATAGATATATATTCACAGAAGAAATTTTGGAGTGATGGATATCTGTGCAGGGAAGTTTATCTACCTAGCCTGAGTGTATATAGGTTGGGAGACTTTGAAGATATTTCCCCAGTGAGAAGGCCACCAGAACCCTCACACTCACTTACCACTGGGGAGTGCAGGATGACAGTCGGCAGGTCCAAAGTGAGATGACAGTTGGAAGGGGTAAGGTGAGCCCAGGGAAGGCCAGCATTGCAGAGAGGAAGGCCTAATCCAGGGGCCGGAAGGAAAATGTGACCAAGGCTCAAGATCTGCAACAAGAACCTAGATGGAGCCTAGCCAGTGCAGGTAAGGGAAGAACTAAACCCCACCTGTGGCAGAGGTAAGTAGCAGATGCCAGTAGGATGCCCAGGGAGCAGGCAGGACAAAGACCTTCTGCAGGAAAGTCAGCAAGAATCCAGGGGCAAAATTTCCCCTCCATTAACCAGGCGCTTTGCCATGAAATCACAAAGCTTCTTCACCATACCCAAACACCATCTTTCAAAATTGAAGACAGTGGAGAAAACATTTGAGAGAAGAGAAACTGGCCCAGTAGATGTTTGAACATTGATTTTGGTTGGATATTTATAGATGAGAGATAGAACTAACTTATAAGAACTCTTACATGATTACTAGAGACTGTGCAAGAGATTTTTTTTGTATGATATCCAGTGTTGGCTAGGGTATGAGAGAAAAAGAACTCTCACACTCTGCTAGTGACAGAGTACCTGAATAAAAATTAGGTAATACCTCTCCAGATTTTAAATCAGCATGCATTTCCTCCTGTGATTTTGCTTCCAGTAATTTATCCTAATGAATTCATCAGACAGCAAGAAGAAAGAAACCAAGAATGCTTACAGAGCATCGTTAGGGGGAAAGAGCCCCCAGTCTCTGTCAGTACCGGCAAGAACTGACACTCCTGGATATTTGTTCACATCAGAGTTGGAGTGTGTTCATTTCTGCCATATTTCTAACAGCACACTAATAGTATAATATATATACTATATATCATAATACAGTATTAACACTAATTACAATATAATGCAGTTTTTATATTATAATATATTAAATATAATTATTATGAGAAATTATACATTATGGTATATTATATATTATGCATATATTAATATGTTATATATTAATATATTATAATACTAATATGAATATGATAAATATAACATATAATATATTAATATATTCTGTGTTAATGATATAATATTATCATATAATATATTCATAAAATATTTGTAATGTAATTATGTTGACACTAATAATATATAATATATTATATGTAGTATATATATTCTATATATGATACATTATATGTAGTAAATATATATAATATATATTATATAGTGTATATTCTATGTTATTAGTGTACTATTAGAAATATGGCAGGAATTAACATATACATTTATATATGTATTTATTATACAGTTTTATTTTTTAAAGGAGGTAAATTAAATGCTTTGCTAGTTGACCTCTACAGGCATACTGCCAAAAGCACAAGGAACATTTCTAGAATGAGAAAACGATGTCTGAATCTTAATGCAGAAAGAGGCCTAAGAGTCAACTCACACCATGTCTTCAGGTAAACCTGTAAGGATTTTGTTCCTGTTCCTTTGCCCTTACTTTTTACATTCATTACCTTAATGACGTTTTAATTTAAGATAGTGTTTTGTAGTAGACAGTGTTAGTTGCCTGCCCAATCCGATTTCCTTCCCATATTTCCTGATAGCAGAGCAAACTTGAGGGCCTCTTCGAAATGGGAAATGTGACAGGAGACCCCCAACAAAAAGCTGGGACACTAAACGCTACACCCTCCACGTAAAAGTGATCTAGAGCCAGGCGCGGTGGCTCACACCTGTAATCCCAACACTCTGGGAGGCCGAGGCGGGCAGATCACGAGGTCAGGAGTTTGAGACCATCCTAGCTAACACTGTGAAACCCCGTCTCTACTAAAAATACAAAAAAAAAAAAAAATTAGCTGGGCGTGGTGGTGGGCGCCTGTAGTCCCAGCTACTCGGGAGGCTGAGGCAGGAGAATGGCATGAACCCAGGAGGTGGAACTTGCAGTGAGCTGAGATCGGGCCACTGTACTCCAGCCTGGGCGATAGAGCGAGACTCCATCTCAAAAAAAAAAAAAAAAATGATCTAGAAATAATCCTACTTCTCCAAGAATTTCAAAGAAAATTGTCTGTCTCAAACTTTTGTGGTGAGTAGAAGAGAAAAAAATCTCTCTCGAGAGTCTACAATCTCGAATCATACTCATGCAGGCACAGGCTGAATTCAAACTACCTGGCTGATTTTTAAAAACCTCCAGATGACAGTTTCAAATACTCCTGGGTTGGTAGTTCCCCCAGACACCTGACAACAGACAATGGCTTCCGTATCTGAAGGAAGTCATCTTCAACACAGCCCTCAAAACATTTCTTCAGATAAAGTTCCATGAAATACGAGTTCACAATCAACAGGAAGTCATGAACCAAAGCCAGATGAAAAATAGACAGCAGAATGAAACATGCAAACATGATAGCTACTAAGTTATCAGACACAGAATATAAAGCAGGTTTGATATGTTTTTTTGAAAGTAAAGGAGGCTTAAATGTATATTACTAAGTGAAAGAAGGCAAACTAAAAAGGCTACATGCTGTATGATTCCAACTGTATGATATTTTGAAGAAGGCAAAAATATAGAGACAGTAACATGATTAGTTGTTGCCAGGGGTTAGAGGAGGAAGGGATGAATAGGCAGAGCACAGAGGATCTTTAGGGCAGTGAAACTATTCTGTATGGTATTGTAATGGCAGATACATGTTGTTATATATTTTTCAAAACCCATGCAATGTACAACACTAAAAGTGAACTCTTGTAAACTATGGGCTTTGGCTGATAATGATGTGCCAATGTAGGTTTGTTGATTGTAACAAATGTACTACTCTGGTGTAGGATGTTGATGATAGAGATGCTGTGCATGTGTGAGGGCAGGGGGAATATGGGAACTCTGTACAATTTTGCTGTGAACCTAAAACTGCTCTTAAAACTAAAGTCTGTTAAAAACAAATGAATAAAATCTAAAGGGAAAAAAGTAAAGGAGAGATAAGTAAGGAGCAAGTGTATCTAAAAATAATTAAGCAGATTTGAAAAAAAGCATAAATAGAACTTCTAGAAATGAAAAATATAATAAATGAATTGAAAATACATGTCACAAACACTCCACACTCATTACAATGGCTAAACTTAAAACAATTGACAGTATCAAGTGCTGACAAGGATATGGAGCAACTGGAGCTCTCATGCACTGCTAGTGCGAATGCAAAATGGTATGGCAACTTTGGAAAAAGCTCTGGCAGTGTTGTATAAAGTTAAATATACATTTGCTTGCAATCCAGAAGTCCTACTCCTGGATATTTATTTAAAAGAAATAAAACACATGTCAACACAAAAACCTTTACAAAATAAAGGGTCTTTTCCTAACAGATAGTAAGACAGTACACAAAACCATATTAATATAATAATAGAAACATTTTTGTAGTGGAGAAAGAATATATAAACAGACCAATGGAAGAAGATGGAGAGTAAAACCTATAGGTTTGAGCCAAACCTATGTATACATGCATGTGCATGGGTGTGTATCGAAATTGAGTATGTCACAAAGGTGATACCATGAATCAATTTAGAAAGAAGGGCCATTAGAATTGAATTTAAACCTATAACTGTAAGCAAAGGTGGATTTCTGATTAATTAAAGGCCTAAATATGAAAGGTAATATAAATATAAAATTAATTTCACAAAATGCAGAACATTTTTGTGATCATAATAGAGGCAAAGGAAGGATTTTTTAAACATTTTCAAAAATATAACTTATAAGGCAAAAAAGGATTAAATTAATTACATCAAAATGAAAGATGTCTGTTTAATTTAGGACAATAGAAAGAAGATTAGAAGATCTTTGCAATGACTAAAATCAACAAGGAAATAATATCTAGACTATACAATTACTGCAAATCACAAAGAAAAAAAAAACAGAAACCCAAAAGTGAGCAAAAATATTTTAATACATTTTACAAGAGAAAAAACTAATAAGTATATGAAGAGATGCTCAAATTCATTAGGAATCAAAGAAAAGCAAATTAAAATAACAGTGAGATATCCCTTTACACCTATTAGATTGGCAAAAAATAGGAATGTGGCTAGGGTCAGGTGTTGGAGAAGTGGAGACACAGAAACCCCATGTACTGCTGGTGAGAACTGTTCAGAAGTACCTTTGGGATAGCTTCATCAAATTAGGAATATGCATTCCTCATGAGCCTACAATTCCACTCCCAGGGATAGATCCCAAATATACTCTTATGAAGGTCTGTAAGGAATATACATGGAGATGTTTATTGTAGTTCTACTTGTGTGTCAAAAAGGTTTTCTGAGTGTTCATTGCTGACAAATTAATATAATTTATAACAGTACATAATTTTAAATAACAAAAATCAATATAGAGTATCTAAGAATAAATTTAATAAAAATTGTGCAAGACCTATATTGAAAGTTATAAAAGAATAAATAGATTGAGAGCCTTACCATATTAATGGATTGAGAGGCTTAATATCATATAATGGTCAATTATCCCCAAACTAACCTTCAGAATAAATAAAATTCTAATTAAAATTTCAAAGTTTTTATTTTAATAGACCTTGCTAAGTTGATTCCAGTATGTATATATGGAAGAACAAAGGGCTGAAAATAACTAAGACATTAGAATGAATTTGAATAATTTATCTTAGCAGGTGCCAATGAAGTCAGTATGGTATTAGCACAAAATGAGCAAATGGACCAGTGAAATAGAATAGCCATCAGTAAACTTTCTCACATACAAAAAATTGGTTTATTACAGACCTAACATTTCAGTAGCAAAGGAGAACTAATCAATAAGTGGTGCTAGAGTAATTGGTTATTTATATAGAAACAAATAAAATTGGCCCCTTACCTTATATAATGCAGAAAAATTAATTCCATAGAGATTAAACACAAGTGTGAAGAATAAAATTTTACTTTAAGAACAAAATACAGAAAAAGAAATTTAAGACTTTGAGGGTAAGGATTTCTTATACGAGACCTAGAAAGCATAAACCATGTAGAAAAAGATGAATAATACTACTATATTACAATTATTCAAAAGGCATCAAAATCAAAGTGAAAAGACAGAAAGTAATATATATATATAATCTGTAAGAAAAAGACAATCTAATAAAAAAATAAGGAAAACAGATAAGCTTCTTATAAAAGAGGAAACCTGAATGCAATAAACATATGAAAAGATATTTGATCTCTTTAGGAAAAAGGGAAATTCAAAGTAAAATTACAGTGAGAAAGTCGTTAAGAGTCACCAGACTGGCATAAATTAGAAAGCCAACCATTTGTCAAGAGCAAGGAGGAATTAACTGAACACTTACACTGCACTGATCAGGGTGTGAATTGGTCAATCACTTTGGAAAACAACATGGCAGCAATTCTACTCCTAGGTATATACCCTGCGCTGTTTCTCTCCCAGGTGGGTGTACTGCAATGCAGTTCTGACACTAACCACCCAGAGTCTGTGCAAACCCCACAGGCCAAGGGCAAAGTTCTCCACTGGACTACCCTCCATTCAGATGCCACATACACTTCTGATCAAGTGATTATAAATTGGAGAGTTCCCAGTGGCCCCCCTCGGGTTCAATAATTTGTAATAATAACTTACAGAACTCACTAAGAGCATTATACTTACAATTATAGTTTTATTTATAATAAAATAAATATGCATAGGGAGAGTCTGGGACCCTGACCCACACTCAGATCTTATGCCCTCTCCTTGTGAGTCAGGGCACACCACCCTCCCAGCACACCAACCAGGAAACTCCACTGACCTTCTTTGTTCTGAGTTTTTACTGAGGTTTCATTACACAAGCAAGTTTGATTGAACCATCGGCAAGGTGATTGAACTCAGTCTCCAGCCCCCTACCTCTTCCAAGAGTTCAGGCAGCTGAAAGCCCCAACCCTCTAATGCTTAATCTTTTTGATGACCAGCTCCATCCTGAAGCTGTGTAAGAATCCACTCTGAGTCACTCCATTACCATAACAAAGACACTCCTATCACTCAGGAATTGCCAAGAGTTTTTGAAGCTCTGTGCTGGGAACCGGGAACAAAGACCAGACAAATTCTTTACTATATAATAGCCCTAGAGAAACTCTTGCATATGTACCTCAGGAGACATGTTTAAGAGCACTACTTGTAATAAACAAAAGAGGAAACAGCCTACATGTTCCTGGGTGTATTGCAATAAATTCCTACAGTGTGATACTGTATATACAGTGGTGACGGTGGTGGTGGAGTTACTGATTGGAAAAGGAAGAGTAAGAGCCACGTGCCTCTCCCACCTTCCTTAGTGGTGGAGCAGAAGACTCTCCCTTGAGATTAGAGGTGATTCCAAATGTAGGGAACTTGTGCGTTAACCTTGATTTCAGAGTTTTTAATGCAGAAGTCTCACCTAAGTGCCTCCCTCGCCAGTAAGTATGAGAGAGTTGACTACTCTGCCCTATCACATCAATAACCATCAGTTCCCTGAGGTCCAAGGGCCATGAAAAAGGACTCAGTTTCTCTTGATCATCCCAAGGGGTCAATGATTATCTAAGGCACAAGAGTAAGCTAGCAGTGCCACACACAACACTGTTGGAGGCCAAAAGTGGCCAACGAGGCACCTCTGAGAGGCATCGACAATAGGAATTCAACATGCAGTCAAAGTGACAAAGGAAATCTGCATGTTTCACCTAGCAGAGACCACTGCAGAGGCACAGACACCATTCCCAGGTCCATTTAAATCAAGAAGGTTGGCACCTCCCATCCTGAGACCAGCACCAGGACACCCAGAACTGAGCCAGCAGAGAAACTCCTTAAACAGACACGCAGCCCACCTGCACCCAGATGCCACGTGATGGAGAGAGTGTCAAGGTGAGAGACAATTAACTGACATTTCCCCCAAAAAGATAAAAGTTAAGGCCAGAAATGAAATAAGTGCCCTGTGATTGCAAGATTACAGGTTTACCTCATAGAAAAGGAGAGTCTGGTTTTGTTTAGATGTAGAGGTTTAAGAAATTCATTTTCATAAACTGAAAAACTGAGTTTTATAAACTGTTCTACTTCTGAAACATTATATCCAATGGGTGCATAGGGAGATGGATAGATAGATACATACATATATAGATACATAGATACAAGATAGATGATAGATAGATAACATACACACACACATATATATTTGTTAACATTTTTAAACAAAATATGAGAACACACTAAGCATACTATTCTGCAAATTGCTTCTTTCAATTCACAGTACATCATGAACTCTTTGACCAGTTATTTAAGTAGTATTTCACCATCTGAATTATATATAACATTGATTTGAAGATAATTGCCCTGCCCATTGGGTCTCCTCTTCCAAGCAAACATCTCCAGCTCCTTCTATGGCACACACCCAGACTCCTGTTGGCTTTACTCTGGAAAGTTCCAGCTTGTCACTGTCCCTCTTAAAGTGTATTGGCAGGGGATATATCTGCTTCAGCCATGGGAAGTGAGCACAGGCAGTTGAGGGGGTGATTTTCCATGGCGTAGCACTCAGCAAAAGGCCCTGGCAAGATGTGGCCCTCAACTCAACCTTTTGAAGTGCCACTTGAAAGTCTCATGGCACTGACAATAATTCAAAGGCACTGTCTTTTGACCATGCGTTCTGACTAACCCCACCCAAGACTGGCCTTCCACTCCAGACTTAACTCTTTCTCAAACAAAATAAAACTCCTGGCTCTAGATGCTCCTCTTTAGTCTGACCCCCAGAATTCTTCCAGTGCAGCTTGTAACAAGGTTCCACCTCAGGTTGTAGTGTCCCTTCTCAAGAAAAAGGAAAAGAAGCCCAGTGGTAAGGATGGGACATATGTAATGTTTGTAGTGCCCAGAAAAGGGGTGTTTTTAGTCCCAGCTTCACCCCTTTCTGTTCCCACCGTGGCTTCATGGGACATCAGAAAAAGGTCTCAAATGCACTTTTGTGTCCAATCCAGTCTGTAAGTCCAAGCTCCGTTCATACGAAGAACTTCTCTACCTAAAGTGACCCCCACTTGGCCGTCCCTCTGACCTCAGAGTGCACAGCCTGACCTCTCAGGCCCTGAAAACAGGTTGGGTCCATTTGGGCAGATAATTCCTAAATCCTGACAGCCAGGTTGTGGTTTAGATGAGGGGGTAGAGGTGCTAAGTGGGCAGGGGCTCAGCTGGAGGAGGGGAATCTGCAGCACCAAGCCAAGGTCAGAGACCTGGCTGTCCTGCTGTAAGGGAGTCCTGCACAGTATGGCCTATGGCAGCTGGGCACCTGGAATGAGAATGGTTCCTGGGAGCAGTGACTCTTGGGTGGAAGGATGGGTAGAAACTTGCTCATTTTAGGCAGGAGATAATATTGTGAGCAAAGGAATGATGGTAAAAGAGAAGCGAGGGAATGCTAGGTGCTGCCAGTAATTCTGTGCAAAGCACAAGGATGAATGTAACTGGTGGGGATGAGGGAGGGGGAGAGAGAGAGAGAGAGAGAGCAATGGGCAGGGAGTGTAAAGGGCAAAAGCCAGGCCAGGCCAAGAAAGGCTGGGCTTGGATTCTTGGAAAGCAATAGGGAACTATACATAATTTTATGCCAGGGGAGAGTGTGATTGGATTTGTATTTTAAAGAGGCAGCACTCTGCCATCAGGGGAAATGATGGAATAGAAAACCAAGGGAACAAAGGATAATGGCTAGGAAGATCTAGCCTGCGGAAAGCAGACGCTGTAGGGGGCAGGAGGAGAAATCAGGGGCCTCAGAGCAGGCAAGAGGCAGCCTGGGGAGGACATGTCACAGAGACGATTTCAGACCTGAGTTGAATAGGAGGAAACTGCAAAGTTACTTAACCTCCCTGAGCCTCAGTTTCCCTCCTCTTTAAAATAGCATAGAAACTTACTGAGAGAACTTAAATGAGTGCTAATATGAATATAAATTGCCCAAGCAGGCCTGAATCTTAGGAAGTGCTCAAAAATGGAAAACTCCCCATAGATTTTTTTGGGAGTTTCCACAGAGAGCAAATAGAATGCAGCAAAGAAAAGCTGGAAAGAAAAGTACCGGTTATTTCATAATCTTGCCAAGATCGTTTGAGCAGAAAGGGAATCAAAGAAGGAAATAGAAAAACAGGTTGGAGCATTTTGTTTGTTTGTTTGTTTGCTTTTGGGTTTTTTTGTTTGTTTTTTGCTTTTTTGGACAAGCCTTGGGGGACACTGTGCTTCTTTGACAAGTACCCTAAAACCTGATGGCAGCAAAATGGGAGCAGTTGTAATTCATTAAGAGCACACTGTTGTGAGGCTTGGGAAAACCACCCAACCTCCAGTGGCCAGCCCACCCACCCCCATCAAGAAGCACACTTTGAGGACACTGAAGTACACCACATTCTTGGAGTTTCTCCAGACAAGCTTCTGATGAAGCTGTTCCCACAGGAATGACCACAGTGAGTCTCATATTCCTGGTGAACAAAGGAGCCAATAACTCCCTGTGACCACAAGTAAAACAAAGACAGCTTCAAAGACGGCGCTGAGAACTGGGAACGGTAATACAGGCAGGAGTTGGAGAGGATTTCTATTGAAATCCAACGACTGCGCTAAACTATTGATCCATTTTTCTTCTAAGCCTCTACTCACAGAATGCATTCATTTAAAAATAACATTTATAGATATAGGCCAGGCACGGTGTCTCACGCCTGTAATCCCAGCACTTTGGGAGGCCAAAGTGGGCAGATCACCTGAGGTCAGGAGTTTGAGACCAGCCTAGCCAACATGGTGAAATCCCATCTCTACTAAAAACACAAAAATTAGCCAGGTATGCTGGCGCATGCCTGTAATCCCAGCTACTCAGGAGGCTGAGGCAGGAGAATCGCTTGAGCCTGGGAGGCGGAGGTTGCAGTGAGCTGAGATTGTACCACTGCACTCCAGCCTGGGCAATAGAGCCAGACTCCATCTCAAAATAAATAAATAAATAAAATCTTAAAAAATCACATTTATAGATATAGGTGCTATATATTAAAATCTCATTAAATGAAAACCATTTGATCATGAATCTGTGGTCATTTAATTTGGACTAATTTTAAATTTACTTTTAACCTATGGGAACAGGGCTTCTCCACCAATTTAACCCTATAATTAGGATGCCAAGAGATTTGGAAAACCACCTCACACAGGTGTTTCTTCCTTACCATTTACATCACACGTTTTCTTTTTCACCCATGGGGTGATATTCAAAGCCAAGTTAACTTAAAGGTAGAACCCTCCACTGCCACTCAATCTAGAAATAAAGTCCCTTTCTCTGTTGAGTTTAATGTCTCTTTATTTGCCACGGCAAGAATGGCAAACACATAGCACACACCCTCCATCTCACCCAAGCCTTCTGCAGGCATGACTAGCTGATAAGAGAGTAAGGATCCTTCTCAATCCAGTGCCTCAAAAGAAGGAAGAGATTCCAAGCATTCCTTCCTCTCAAATAATAAATTTGATATCCTCCTTCCAAGGAGAAAACATCTATTCTGTGCCCAAGGGCCTAAGAACTGAGGTTACTTACCCAGTGGAAATAGCTTATTCATTTCAAGAAGAACTGACAAAACAGGTGGTAAGATAAGACTTCCTGTTCCCTCACTCATTTACCAAGAAGGTGGTCAATATTAGCAGAAAAATGGTTTGGCAGAGTGAACACTGAGTGAAGGTCTCTTTGGACACTTGGCATGTCCCTAGGCTAGAGCAGTGATATGGCTTAGTTCTGTGTCCCCACCCAAATCTCATCTCAAATTGCAATCCCGATATGTCAAGGGAGGGACCTGCTGGGAGGTGATTGGATCATGGGGGCAGTTTGCCCCATGCTGTTCTCATGATAGTGAGTATGTTCTCACAAGATCTGATGGTTTAAAAGTGTGGCACTTCCCCTCCACCCCTCTCTCTCTCTCCTGCCATCGTGTAAGACCTGTCTTGCTTCCCCTTCACCTTTTACCATGATAATTGTTTTCCTGAGGCCTCCCCCGCCATGCAGAACTATGAGTCAAACCTCTTTTCTTTATAAATAACCCAGGCTCAAGTAGTTCTTTATAACAGTGTGAACACGGACTAATACAATCAGGGATGTAAGAAGGGGTAGAGGAGAGCAGAGTAATACAAAATGACAAGGGGAAGTGGGGGAGAAGGATTTTCAGACTGTAACCATAATAGGTCTGTTGCCTGATATGCATGGCAAGTAAATACCACGGCAATACCGTGGCCAGGCACCAGGTTGCAGCAGAGAAAGAGGTTTAATCGCAGGGCCTCCGAATGAGGAGCTGTGAGTAAACCTCCAATCCGTCTCCCTGTGGAGTTTGGGGTTAAGGTTTTTAAGTGTTTTGGAGTGGCCAGAAGTGTGGAGATAGGTCCGCAAACTGTGATTGGTTGAAGAGTATAGGGTGAAGTCACGGGACGGGGAGATGAAGAAACTCTATTCTCATGCTGATTCCACTCCTCTGTGGTGTCTTCAAACTAGTTGGTGTCAGCTATTTCACTGGAATTCTGGATCTCAAAACACATCTTAAGCAATTCTTAAGCAAAAGCCTTATGAATGTAAGATCAGAAATCGTATCTATCTAAAACAAAAGTCTTATGATTCTCATCTCAGCAATCGTGTCTATAGGAACTACGGGGAAGCAAATGGTCAGTATCCAGTTACAAGCAAGTGGGTCAAATTGCAGCCTGATTCGAGCTTAATTATAAATATATTTACATCCGGAATTCTTGTTAACCCTATGAGGACAGCTTCAAGATGGTCATTCAATGAAAGCCAGTCTAGTGTAGGGGTTAATCACATATCTCTGAGTTCAAATCCTGCCTCCATTACACTATGTGCCCTTGCATTATGTACCCTCTCTTCACCTTGGTTTCCTCATCTGTAAAATGGAAATAATAATACTTGTGTCATAGTATTGTTGTGAAAATTAAATGTGATCATCTATGAAGAGTTTCTAGCATATATTACATACTCAACGAATGTTACTTTTATTATTTATTTATTTTTTTATTTTTTTATTTTTTTATTATTATATTTTAAGTTCTAGGGTACATGTGCATAATGTGCAGGTTAGTTACATATGTATACTTGTGCCATGTTGCTGTGCTGCACCCATCAACTCGTCAGCACCCATCAACTCGTCATTTACATTAGGTATAACTCCCAATGCAATCCCTCCCCACATCCCTCATAATAGGCCCCGGTGTGTGATGTTCCCCTTCC
>NW_012101954.1:2603942-2666227 GCF_000951045.1 Mandrillus leucophaeus
TTGTTTAGCTGTGCCCTGTCCCCAGAGGTGGAGTCTACAGAGACAGGCAGGCCTCCTTGAGCTGCTGTGGGCTCCACCCAGTTCGAGCTTCCCAGCAGCTTTGTTTACTTACTTAAGCCTCAGCAATGGCGGGCACCCCTCCCCCAGCCTCGCTGCTGCCTTGCCCTTAGATGGTAGACTGCTGTGCTAGCAAGGAGGGAGGTTCCATGGGCGTGAGACCCTCCTGGCCAGGTGTGGGATATAATCTCCTGGTGTGCCATTTGCTAAGAACCTTGGTAAAGCACAGTATTGGGGTGGGAGTTTCCCGATTTTCCAGGTGTTGTGTGTCTCAGTTCCCCTGGCTAGGAAAAGGGATTCCCTTCCCCCTTGTGCTTCCCAGGTGAGGGGATGCCTCGCCCTGCTTCAGCTCTGGCTGGTTGGGCTGCAGCAGCTGACCAGCACCGATTGTCCGGCATGCCCTAGTGAGATGAAGCTGGTACCTCAGTTGAAAATGCAGAAATCACCTGTCTTCTGTGTCGCTCGCGCTGAGAGCTGGAGACTGGAGCTGTTCCTATTCAGCCATCTTGCTTTGCCCTAAAATCTATTTTTTATTTTTTTTGAGACAGAGTCTTGCTCTATCACCCAGGCAGGAGTTCAGTGGCATGATCACGGCTCACTGCAAGCTCCACCTCCCAGGTTCATACCATTCTCCAGCCTCAGCCTCCCGAGTAGCTGGGACTACAGACACCCGCCACTATACCCGGCTAATTTTTGTTTTGTTTTGTTTTGTATTTTTTAGTAGAAACGGGGTTTTACCATGTTAGCCAAGATGGTATCGATCTCCTGAACTCATGATCTGCCGCCTCGGCCTCCCAAAGTGCTGGGATTACAGGCATGAGCCACCACAGCTGGCCGAATGTTACATTATTGTTGTTATAATTCCTGTTATCAGACAGGATGCTGTAGGAGTAGGTAGCACAAAAATCAGATAAAGGCATTGATGATCTTGCATTGAGTCCAGAGGTAGGACGTTCCAGGCACAGCTGGTTAAATCACAGCTGTTTTTCATCATTCTGCTCTGAATCTCCAGGTCAGCAATTGTTTCCTCACCAGTAGAGCTGACTTCACAACTCTAGATGTCATGCAGCCTCTAGCAAAGAAAGGGGAGGAGGCATTTCTAGCAAAGGATACAGGAGGTGGCTGTCGGGGATGGAGTCAGTAGTGTATGATGACTCAGACTGGATTCATGGAGAAAAGAAAGACATATTGTGTGCACACAGACACACACACAGACTCCACTCATGTATGTTTGGCTAATAGGCCACATCTAGATGCATTCCAGACATCATGGAACATAGTAGAAATGTCACACCAGGGGCCACCCACCTCGTACTGGGGCATTTCAAATTGTCTTATCTCTACCTAGGCCTCTCCATCGGATATCAAAGCTTTTGGCTGGGTTTAAATAGGTTAATAGGCTTTTGAGTAATTAGTGCTTTGAGGAAGCCATAGGCTATGATTCATCAAATGCTATGGCCTGTTCACTGTAAGCAGAATTTAATCTGTGAGCTACATCACATGAAAATAAAGTTGCCTAAAACCAAATACATTCAAATCATGGTGTTAGTAATGCAAGCAGGTAGGCTTTTCTTGCATGATTTGTGAAGTGGTTCTGAAGCAGAGGAGTTCCAGAAATCTTTTAAGCAACAGTGGTTTGAGGAAGATGACATCCATTTGAAGAGATATATTGATATATGAAATCCCCCAGTTTAGGAAAAAGACCTGGGTGTAACTCCTGGCTCCCACCCTTGTGTAACCTAGGACACATTTTTTTCCACTTCCCTGAAACTCAGTTTCACGGTCTTTAAAATGAACACGATGATATTTACTTTAGAGATTTAACAGGAGAATAAGTTAGGTGAAAAGTTAAACTGCCTGGCCTAGTAGCTGGCACTGGGAGAGTGTTCATGTAGTGGATTCAACAATGACCACTGAAAGACATGTCCACTGAGAACCTATGAATATGACCTTATTTGGAAAAAGGGTCTTTGCAGATGTAGTTAAGTTAAGGGTCTTGAGATGAGATTATCCTGGGTTGTCCCAGTGGACCCTAAATTCAATGACAAGTGTTCTTCTAATAGAAAGGCAAGGAAAGATTTGAGACACACACAGAAAAGAGGAGGCCATGTGACCCCAGAAGCAGCGAATGTTATATCCCTACTGTCTCCAGCAACAAGCACAGCACACATTAGGCATTCATTTGTTTCTTTTGTTTTGTTTTTTTCTTTGTTTTGATTTGTTAGTTGATTGGCAAAGCCAGTAACTGGTCCCAAGAATAAGTTAATATGATACTTCATGAGTCAGGACAGGCTTCCAAGCCACCTCCATATCTCAATGACTTAAAGCAACAAAGGACTATTTCTCACTAATGCTACCTGCCCAAGGAGAGTTGGCTCCATGTCATCCTCACTCTGAGACCCAGAGAACAGGGGCTATACCTTCCCATTATTTTGACTTCTTCCATAAGGCTGTTGGGTATGCAGAAAAGTGGGAGCTAAGGGATCCAGCATCAGCGTTTAATGCTATGCCTATCAAGTTACTTCTGCTACATACAATGACCAGAACCACTGACATGGGAAATTCCAATGCTCGGTGAACCAGAATTAGAGGAGATCTAGATATTGGGGAATATTAGAAATTCTACCACAGATATGGATGCAATGGTCTCTTTGCGTCCACATTATAAACATCACAGAGAATCCCAGTATGAATTGAAGAAGAATGAAATGATCACAAGCCTGGGAGCTTTCTATCTGGTTGTTACAGCCTAAATGTTGGCCCTGACCCATCCAACTCCACGATGTGGCTTTTATGGATTATAAGAAGGCACTATACATTATTGTCATTTTGTTTTTCTTTTTCCAGACAACCTCTCCCCCCAACCACCAAGATTCATGGGAATTCAGGCCCCAAGAGCCCATTAACCTTAGAGGCTCCACAGGGTCCAGTCTAAAGAGCCCAGATCAATGAGATCAAGCAAACAGTTTCTCAGAAGTCTATAACAAAAAGCAGACGGCTGGCAGCCAGCATGAGACACCAAGATCTGTCTTTGTGGGCGGCTGGCAGGGGCCTGGGGGAGATGTCATTTTTTAACAGGCCTCAGAAGAAAATGGATTTTTTACCTGCTGAAGGAGCTACCAGTTAGCAAACATTGCTCTTCCAGGAAAACAAATACACAGTTGGGATACTCATTTTTCTTCCATTATTAAATATTGTTGGCTTGGTGTTAAAAGATTTCAAATACGGCGGCTCTTTAAAATCCCCTGCCTCCCTCCCTTTCTTCCTCCCCTTCTTGTTTCCCCGCCCTTTGATGGAGTTTCGGCGCCCACATGCATGGCAACAACCGCTATTTCATCTTAAATTTCTATAGCAGAAAATGTAGGTCACTGATCTTACAGGTGGCCTAGTTTCCTGGCTCTAAATAGAAATCTTTCCCCAGGTTGAGGCTTTTTTCTAGGTTTATGTCTAATAAAAGTATAACCTGCTTAGCCAGGCCAAACAAACTGAGTTCTGACCTCCTGTCCACCCAGCTGCTGAATGATTTTGCAGCTTTAGGATTGTCCAAGGCCACAGCTATCCTCAAAAAGCAGCTTGAGGGCCAGAACGTGCCTCTGAGGTCACAGGTGACAGAGCCTATAAAGGAGAAGGGGCAGCTCTCACTCTGCCTGGCAAAGCAGAGGTGGGGGAACTAAGGTTTGTTAGATGCTCACCCATGCTGGGCACTTCTGTACTTCTTCACATTTCATTTTGTCCGCGTTAGCTCAAGGTCGTTCTCCTTCCCCACGCTTTTCGTTCCTCCTTTCTTTCCCCCTTCTTTCCTCCCTTTCCTTCCTCTCTTCGTTCCCTTTCTTATTTCCTTCCTTCCTTCTATTCCTTCCTTTTCTTTCTTCCTCCTTTTCTTCCTCCCTTCCTTTCCTCCCGCCCTTCCTTCTTTCCTTTCTCCCTCCATCCCTCCTTCCTTCCTTTTCTTTCTTCCTCCTTTTCTTCCTCCCTTCCTTTCCTCCCGCCCTTCCTTCTTTCCTTTCTCCCTCCATCCCTCCTTCCTTCCTTTTCTTTCTTCCTTCCTTCTTCCCCTTCCTTCCTTTCTTCTTTCTTTCCTTCTTTTCTTTCTTTTATCCTTCCTTTTTTCTTTCTCTCTTTCTTCCTTTCTTTCTTCATTCTTTCCTTCCTTCCTCCCTCCCTTCCTTCCTTCCTTTCTTTCTCTTTCTTTCTTTTTCCTTCTATTTTTAATGCACAAGTAAACCAAGTTTATTGTAGAAAATTGGAAAACACAGAGGAGCTCAAAGAAAAACAAATTATCCATACTACCAGAGAAAAAACAGGCCAGCATTTCTTTGTGCATCTTTCCAGGTATTTGGCTATATGTATATACTGACAATGACTTATGTTTAACAAAGTTTGGATCATAATAGTCTGTGGTCTGGTTTGCTCCCTTAACCTATACTGTCATGCTTTTTTCTGGTCAATTTACGTATGTGTATGTGCATATGTAACCTTGAGAATTTTTTTAAAGAATTTTTAATTTAATTTTTTTCTTCAACTTTTATTTTAAATTCCTGGGTACATGTGTATGATGTGCAGGTTTGTTACATAGGTAAACACGTGCCATGGTGGATTGCTGCACAGATCAACCCATCATCTAGGTATTAAGCCCAGCATGCATTAGCTATTCTTCCTGATGCTCTAACTTCTGCCAATCCCGCTCCCAACAGGCCCCAGTGTGTGTCGTTCCCCCCCACCATATGTTCATGTGTTCTCATTGTTCAGCTCCACTTATAAGTGAGAACATGTGGTATTTGGTTTTCTGTTCCTAGGTTAGTTTGCTGAGGATAACAGCTTCCAGTTTCATCCATGTCCCTGAAAAGGACATGATCTTGTTCCTTTTTATGGCTGCACAGTATTCCATGGTATACTTGTACCACATTTTCTTTATCCAGTCTATCACTGATGGGCATTTGGGTCTATATCTTTGCTATTGTGAATAGCACTGCAAAGATATGCATGCATGTATCTTTATAACAGAATGATTTGTATTCGTTTGGGTATGTACCCAGTAATAGGAGTGCTGGGTCAAATGGTACTTCTGCTTCTAGATCTTTGAGGAATTGCCACACTGTCTTCCACAATGGTTGAACTAATTTACATTACCTTGGGATGTTTTTCTAAAATAACAAAATTATGTAAAATAAATTCTAACCTGAAAGAGATAGCTCATCATTTTTTAAAGACTGTTTCATTTAGGTTTTATAAAACATTCAGGCAGGCAGCTAGTGGACCTTAGCCTGGGTAAGTGCCAGGTACATGGTCTTTTTCAAGTAAGCATGAGGTCAGCCCCCTCAGCAGGGAGCACTGCAGGAGAAACTGGCTCTCCTGCTGTTTCCCATGCCAGTTGGAGGGTGTGTGAGGGCATCTGGTGAACCTGTGTCCTTGCCTCTCCCAATTTTTCCACCCACCTTAAGTCCCTCTGTGACTCTGCAGCCTTGCTGGATGGACAATCACCTTTCTGCAGCCCCCTTGACATGGAAACGAAAGCCCATGCATGGGTCACATGCTCCAAAAGTTCCAGCCAACTAGCACCTGGTCTCTGTGTGCACACCCAGCCACTGCTGCTCCCTCCTCTGCACTTCAAACAGAGGCCTGTTGCTTGTCTAGCAACTCCAGAGCAAACCAGAAGACTCCATTGCTTCCCACCCCTTCACCTCTGAAGTCCTAACCCCTAGCAAGTTTTTCCTTCCTTGCGTAGGCGCCCTTAGTTACAGGGAGCCGTGACAAGTTTGCTTTTGCCTATAGTTACTCCTTTGTCATAATCATTCTTTATATTAGACTTTCTCTGTTTGATCTGCTGTGTAGTTTCCTGATTGGACCTGGACTGTCACAGTCAGGCTCCTGACTCAGCTCTCTAACATTGCAGTTGCATGTGATAAGCCACACGGCCCAAATTGGGCCCATTTATACCAATGCCCAAATGGTGGCGGGCACAGAGTTCATCTGCCCCAGCAAAATTTTACCTCCCACCCACAGTGTTCTGAAGGATACCCTTTAGGCCCCTCCTGGGCCAGCCCCTGGGTCACTGTGCAGCCCAGGGCCTCTTCTCCTGCACTTGCTCCCCAACTGCAGTCTCCGCCTACCACAAAAACAGTTTCCTTGGCCCCTGACCTTTACATCTTGCTCAAAAGTGCTCACACTGGCTGGGCGCAGTGGCTCACACCTATAATCCCAGCACTTTAGGAGATCAAGGCAGGTGGATCACTTTAGGTCAGGAGTTTGAAACCAGCCTGGCCAACATAGCAAAACCCCATCTCTATTAAAAATACAAAAAATGAGGTTGCGGCAGGTCACTTGAACCTGGGAGGTGGAGGTTGTAGTGAGCCGAGATCACGCCACTGCACTCCAGCCTGGGCAACAGAGCGAGACCCCTTCAAAAAAAAAAAAAAAAAAGCACTCACACCATAATCTCACCTCCTTCCATGGCTTCTTGAACTTTAGTGGCTCAGCCTTAGTCACCACTCCCAAAACAGTCTCCTGGATATCTCCGAATTTGACCCAAACTACAGCTGTGCAAGGAAAAGCAGGAGCTCTTCTCCTCCATTTAACAGATGAAGAAACTGAGGTTCCAAGTTTCAATGCTGATTCACACAGAGAACAAATGGCATTTCCCAGAAGTGAATCTTCTGATGTCTAGCCCAGGGTACTGCTGACACATCACTGAATCGCTCTCTCTTATTGGGTGAGAAATGCTTGTTTCTACACAGCTATAGGTGATCTAAAGTCACCTGAAGGGTTTGAACCTCAATCTAAACAGGGCCTCCACATCACATTTGGCTGCACAAGTTAAGCCCTGTTCAGCTGAAAGCTTCTGTAGGAGCTGAAATTCAGCCTGTGCCCTGCATGGTAAGCCACACACTGAGCATAGGGCTGAATCAGCCCAGGAAAATGCGTCATCTTGGCATTTGACGAGCCATAAGAGGCATTTTTATGAAGTTTCCACAACCACATGGAACTATGCTAGCAGCTAAGGTAGCCCAGATTTAATGCCATTTGCGGGTATCCCTAGCTTTGGCTTTGGGCAGTGTGGAGTCAACATTCTATGGGACTCCTGGGCAAGGTACCTGATGGGTGGGTAGCAAAACAGAGGGAAAAGAAGAGAAATCCTTGCTATCAACCTAAGTCATTTGTTCCTACAAACATCCCTGGTTCATGCTACATTCTGTCTGTCTCTCAGACATCTGTCTTTCCAAATGCTCATGGATACACCCCTCTTGCTGGTATCTAATGCTGTTGGCCCTGCAACTTTCTGTACTCCTTTCATGCCAGGTTTGGGAGCACTGGAATCCCTCTGGCCCACCCTGTCCCAGTGGAGCACGGACATCTCCATAAAGCTGCATATCTTCATGGGCTCTGTGCAACCATTCCCCCTCCAAACTCTCTGCCTGTTATAGTTTGGACCTGTGTCCTCACCCAAATCTCATGTTGAATTCTAATCCCCAGTGCTGGAGGTGGGGCCTGGTGGGAGGTGATTAGATCATGGGGATGGTTTCTTATGAATGGGTGATATGGTTTGGCTGTGTCCCCACCCAGATCTCATCTTGAATTTCCATGTGTTGTGGGACAGACCAGTGGGAGATAATTGAATCATGGGGGTGGATCTTTCCCAAAGCTGTTCTCGTGATAGTGAATAAGTCTCATGAGATCTGGTGGTTTTAAAAAGAGGAGTTCCCCTACACAAGCTCTCTCTCTGTCTTTGCCTGCTGCCATCCATGTAAGAAGTGACTTGCTCCTCTTTGCCTTCTGTCATGATTGTGAGACCTCTCCAGCCATATGGAACTGTAAGTCCATTAAATCTCTCTTTCTTTGGTAAACTGCCCAGTCTCAGGTATGTCTTTATCAGCAGAGTGAAAATGAATTAATACAGTAAATCAGTACCAGTAAAAAGGGGCATTGAAGAAAAGATACCCGAAAATGTGGATGTGATTTTGGAACTGAGTAACAGGCAGAAGTTTGGAACACTTTGGAGGCTCAGAGGAAGACAGGAAAATGTGGGAAAATTTGGGACCTCTTAGAGACTTGTTGAATGGCTTTGACAAAAATACTGATAGTGATATGGACAATAAGGTCCAGGCTGTGGTGGTCTCAGATGGAAATAAGGAACTTGTTGGGAGCTGAAGCAAAGGTGACTCCTGTTATGTTTTAGCAAAGAGACTGGTGGCATTTTGCCCCTGCCCTAGAGATTTGTGAAACTTTGAACTTGAGAAAAATGATTAGGGTGTCTGGCTAAACAAATTTCTAAGCAGCAAAGCATTCAAGAGGTGACTTGGGGGTTGTTAAAGGAATTCAGTTTTATAAGGGAAGCAGAGCATAAAAGTTCAGAAAATTTGCAACCTGACAATGTGACAGAAAATAAAATCCCATTTTCTGAGGAGAAATTTAAGCTGGCTGCAGAAATTTGCATAAGTAATAAGGAGCCAAATGTTAATCCCCAAGACAATGGGGTAAATGTCTCCAGGGCATGTCAGAGGTCTTCATGGCAGCCTCTCCCATCACAGGACCAGAGGTCTAGGAAGAAAAAATGGTGGTTTGGGGCCAGGCTCAGGGTCCCCATACTGTGTGCAGTCTAGGGACCTGGTGCCCTGCATCACAGTCACTCCAGCCATGACTAAAAGCACCAAGGTATAGCTCAGGCCATGGCTTCAGAGGGTACAAGCCCCAAGCCGTGGCAGCTTCCACATGGTGTTGAGAAGTGCACAGAAGTCAAGAATTGAGGTTTGGAAACCTTTGCCCAGAGGATGTGTGGAAACGCCTGGATGTCCAGGCAGAAGTTTGCTGCAGAGGTGGGACCCTCATGGAGAACCTCTAGTAGGGCAGTGCGGAAGAGAAATGTGGGGTTGGAGCCCCCACACAGAGTCCCTACTGGGGCACTACCTAGTGGAGCTATAAGAAGAGGACCACCATCCTCCAGACCCCAGTTAATGGTAGAGCCACTGGCAGCTTGCACTGTGCACCTGGAAAAGCTGCAGATACTCAACACCAGCCATTGAAAGCAGTCAGGAGGGGGGCTATACCCTGCAAAGCCACAGTAGGGAGCTACCCAAGCCCATGGGAACCCACCTCTTGCATCAGCATAACCTGAATGTGAAAAATGGAGTAAAAGGACATCATTTTGGAGCTTTGAGATTTGACTGCCCCACTGAATTTTGGACTTGCATGGGGACTTTAGCTCTTTTGTTATAACCAATTTCCCCCATTTGGAAGGGCTACATTTACCCAATGCCTGTACCCCCATTGTATCTAAGAAGTAACTAACTTGCTTTTTATTTTACAGGCTCATAAGTGGAAGGGACTTGCCTTGTCTCAGATGAGACTTTGGACTGTGGACTTTTTAGTTAATGCTGAAATTAGCTAAGACCTTGGAGGACTGTTGGGAAGGCATGATTGGTTTTGAAATGTGAGGACACGAGATTTGGGAGAGGCCAGGGGCAGAATGATATGGTTTGGCTGTGTCCCCACCCAGATCTCATATTGAATTCCCACGTGTTGTCGGAGGGACCTGGTGAGAGGTAATTGAATCATGGGAGTAGGTCTTTCCTGTGCTGTTCTCATGTTAATGAATAAGTCTCATGATGAGATCTGATGGTTTTATAAGGGGGAGTTTCCCTGTACAACCTCTCTCTTCCTACTGCCATCCATGTAAGATGTGACTTGCTCCTCCTTGCCTTCCACCATGATTGTGAAGCCTCTCCAGCCATGTGGAACTGTAAGTGCATTAAACCTCTTTCTTTTGTAAATTGCCCAGTCTTGTATATGTCTTTATCAGCAGTGTGAAAATGGACTAATACAATGGATTAGCACTATCCCCTTGGTGCAACTCTTTGCAGTAATCCAGCCTGCCCTTGGTGCTGCTCTCATGTCAATGAGTGAGGGCTTATGAGATCTGTTGTTTAAAAGTATGTAGTACCTCTCCCCTCTCTCTCAGTCCTGCTCCTGACATGTAAGACACCTGCCCCCCCTTTGCCATCCACCATGAGTAAAAGCTCCCTGATGCCTCCCGAGAAGCAGATGCTGCCATGCTTCTTGTACAGCCTGTGGAACAATGAGCCAATTAAACCTCTTTTCTTTGTACATCACCCAGTCTCAGGTATTTCTTTATGGCAATGCAAGAACAGGCCAACATACTTCTTCCCCAGCAGGAGGAAGGGCACAGGAGCAGGATCCCTAGACAATCTGGATTTCCCTTCATCTCTCCTTCCTTCCCCAAGCCCAACCACATATTCTCTAGACTAGGTAAGATAAGCCTTACTCTTTCTCATGTTCCTCCAAAACACTTTGTTCACTAGTAGGCTTTCACTATGGGCTTCAGCTTTGGGAGGCTAAAATCCAGGGAGTTCCTCTTTGTTTGGCTTTAAACCCTGTCCATGCCCCTGGGGCAAAGGACCCAGAAAGGTCTGGCCACCTCAGTAGGGTAAAGAGTTACTAAGAGATACAAGGAGGGTAAAAAACATAAAGGTTGGGAGTTCAGAAATATTATCACACTGCACAGTTTTACTGAAGTAACCATACCACAGAACAAAAAGTCTGTCTCTCCTGATGTGGTAGCAGCACAATCCGAAGGCTCTTGCCTCCAGTGCCTCCAGTGACAAGGACTGACCATCCCAACATCATGACTGAGTTGCTGGTTATCATGGTCAGTTCAAAACTTCATTCAGAATGATGTGAAGAGTCTTGGTCAGTTTGTGTGAAATGAGCAGACTAAGATATCCCCGTGCTATCTGAGACCTTCTGAAAAGCCCTTCATATAGTCAATACATTTTTCCTAAGCCTCAGAAATGAGATGACTCCATGCTCAAAGAGATACTAAGGAATTGTTTTAGAATCCAAGCAAAAACACCAGGACAACGTGTTGGGAACTCAGACATGGAGCCAAAGAAGAGACTGAAAAACTTGCTCCTTGGAAGTCTTGTAAAAGTCCTATATCCTTTTCCCAGTCACATCCCCAGTTTACCTGCTGTCCCCACCACCACCAGAAAGAGAGAAGAAAACTAATTCTAGCTGACAGCACATCTAATGGAAGCATCCACCAGGTTGCCCTAAAATTGCTCCCTGAACAATAAAAATCAAATATTGGGGGATGATGAAGGTCTCAGAGATAGCTCCAAATGCAAAACTTCCCAGTGGAAAGTGCTCTGGACAGGTCAAAGGCAAATCCACTACCCTAAAGTCCAGGAGACCCCACATGTCTGAGGCTAAGGCTGAAGGTACTCCATGAAAAACTTTCCCCACAATGCCAGGACCAGGGAAACATCAGCCTTACCTCTCTGCTCCCCTGTCCTGCCAATCTTCAGTCTCTGCTCCCAAGAAAACCCCTAGCACGCAGGTCAGGGAAGAGTGGAACACTTGTGCTTACTCTTCTGAAGGGACTGAAGTGAAACCCAGATGGCTCATGTCAACCTTTAAGGATTCAGAAAGAACAACTCTTAGCAGTGGTCCAGCCTGTCCAGTCTGAAGCGGTGATTCTAACACACATCCTCTATTCTCACTAGCAGACAAGCCTTAGAGGATCAGAGGGACCGGGGAGGGTGCACTCTAAATTTTCCTGCACCATATTGACCTCTGGTCACAAGTTAACTCAGGAGGAGGCAAAGGACTCAGGCTGATCAGTTTGCAGAAATCCAAAGGACGCTATTCAGAATCTTCAGAGTTTAGAATTCTTTACCACCAAACACCGACAGAGGAAATAAGCTTCAGAAATGCTTAGACCCACTCGCCTTCCCTAACCTCTTGCTGAGCCTGGTGGTTTCCACCAGGAATTACAGGACATATTCCTTTGCTTGGTAGGAGGGAGTTGTTTCAACAGGACTTTTCTTTTTATGAATTTCAGGGCTGACATTCTAGCCAATATATTTAACATCAGCTTCACCTTGTTAAGTTCTGAGCAATTGATTTCTTCATCTAAAGAGAGAATGGCCACATTTTCCACTTGTTTTGGCCCCGGTTTTGGCCCATATTACTAAAATAGAGCCCAGACTGTCCATGCATTTTGCTCTGTCCACCCACAGCTTTCCAGAAGCCTCTCACTTCACCAAACATGTGTCTAATTCTGGGTGCCTCTTGAGTTGTTGCAGAAGCCTCACAAGCTCCTCAGCTTGGCCTCCAAAAGCCTCCGGGAAATATGTCCCATGCTTTGTGCAGTATTCGTGGTCATCCTTAGTGGGGAAACAAGATGTGGAGCTGCGGAGGAGTTATTAGTGTTTCTCAAACTTGAATAATATATGTACCCCCTTTGAAATGCATTTTTTTTCTTTTGAACCCCTCTAGTGTTGACCCGTTTTTATTATTGTGTTAGCTGCAATCAAAAAACCCAACACTGGCTTGAAAAAAAGGGGGGATATTCAGATTCAAGCAAATGAGCACCCCTGGGGTACATCAGCTATCAGGACAGTGCAGATAAGTTTTTAGCTCCCTTTTCTGTGACTCAGCACCATGATCCTCCCTTCCAGCTTGTCCTAGCCCTGCCACACAATGGCTGCTAGGAGCACTAGGGGGCCCTGGGCTTGTTTTTGCTCATATCCATGAGACAGAACCCTGTTGCCTACCCCTAAACCAGTCACTGAGGGCTGAGCAATGTTTGGAGGTGATATCTTAGGACATCACTTATGTAACCAATCACTATGGCAAGGAGGAGCAGGGTCCCCCTGCTTGGCCTAAGCATCTAAGCCAATTATAGCCTACCCCTGCAGCTGGAGGTGTGCCACACCCACCCAACCAATCAGCTGCTACAGAGTTGGATGGAGAAATAGGGATGTTGGGGGACCAACCACGTGTCCATGTAATCACCACGTGCTGGACTTTGGTGAGTCTGTACACAGGTGCGTTCTTCAGCTTGCCCCTGCTGTGCTCTGCTCTGCTCTGCTCTGCTCTGTATCACCAGGGCGTTGTGTATGTGTGAATGTGTGTACATGCACACACGTGTGCAGCAGAGAGGGTCTGATCCTTGCAGGCTGCATTTCCCAGTATTCACGTCAGCTGGCTTCTGCTGGATTAAGCCGATGGAGGCATTATTGAAGAAGTGGAGGGCAGGGGAATGGGAGAAATTGGAGTGTTTCTCCCCCTCTCTGCCAGCCTCAGGCAGTTCCTCTGGAGACAGCTACATCTCCTGTAAGGCTCCAGCTCTCCCAGACAGGCTCTTCATTGTAACCCCAGCCTCCAGGCTTGCCTTTGTCCCTCCAGCCTAGGGGTGGGGTGGCTTCCTCCTATTGGTAGTCTCCTAAGTGTCTTGCCATCAGCAATCTCACCACCTGTGTAACCACTTCCTAGTGTGGAATTGCCTTTTTTCCCCCAAATATTTAGAATGGTTTCTGTTTTCCTGGTGGAACTCTGTTACACTCCTAAATATTACAAACATCAAACCAGGCGTAAGCTCTGTATGCATAGGACTCTTACAGAAGCGCAATAAAATTCAAAATAACATTAATACAACATGATAGACCATACAGACTACATTATTTGGCTGAAACCAAATTCCCTCTTGAAATGTGCATAAGTCTGTCTACTGTAGTGCAGGTTCTTTCTGAGCTCAGCAGGCTTATGCCACCAATGTTATACAACATGACTTGTTTCTTTCACTACTTTTCTCTATTGAATTTCTGTAAAACTTTTATTCATAGACTATCAACATTGATTGCTGGCTTTCACATGCAAAAAAAAAAAAAAACATTGTAAAGATGAGCTCGAAAACTCATAGTCCAACTTAGTTACAAGGTCATCATCCAGATATTCCAAAATTTGTATCTATAATATTTTTACTATTAAAATAAAAACATGACATTTAAAAATATACAGTGAGAGAAACATGGATGTGGTTTTCACACAGACAGTCATAAGTGGAGAAGAGCCCTGGGCCAAATTTCACAGCTCCTAAATTGACATTATTGTGTGCAGACTATGTGCCAGGGACAGCCTAATTAATCCTAACAACAATCCTTCAAGGCAGGTATTATAATTTTCATTTTACAGATAAGGAAGCAAGCTCAAAGAAATTAAGTGACTTGCCTATAGTCTCTAGAAGGAGGCAGAGGCTCTCACATTCTCAAATCTGTATTATGCCTCTTCATTCACCTCATTTCCTCTTCTTTCCTATGGAGGAAGTTAGATTGCAAAATCCATTCATTCATCCCATATTTATTCACACTCACTGATATGGTTTGGCTGTGTGCCCACCCAAATCTCATCTTGAATTATAGTTCCCATAATCCTCACATGTCATGGGAGGGACCCTGTGGAAGGTAATTGAATCATGAGGGTGGTTACTCCCATGCTGTTCTCCTGACAGTGAGTCAGTTCTCATGAGATCTGATGATTTTATAAGGGATTTCCCCGTTCACTCTCCACTTCTCTCTCCTGCTGCCTTGTGAAGAAGGACGTGTTTGCTTCCCCTTCCACCATGATTTTAAGTTTCCTGAGACTTCACCAGCCATGCAGAACTGTGAGTCAATTAAACCTGTTTCCTTCATAAATTACCCAGTCTCAGGCATTTCTTCATAGCAGCATGAGAACAGACTAATACACCCACCATGTATCAGGCACTGTTCTAAGCACTAGATACAACAGTGAGCAAAACAGACAAAAACCTGCCCAGTAAGGTTTACATTCTAGTGAAGCAATTGGAAAATAAACAACACTGATAAGTAAAACATGTGGTACACAGATACTGCCACGGGTCAGGGAATCTTGGAAGAGGTAGGATGTTGTTGAGAAAGGGCTGGGATTTTAGATAGGGTAGTCAGGGAAGTCTTTTGAGCAAAGATCTGAGGGAAGTGAAGGAACAAGACATACAGACATCTGGGAGCAGAATGTTTTGGGCAAAGGAGACAGCCAGCGCAAAGGGGAACATGCCTGGAGACCAGTGTGGCTGGAGCAGAGAAAACTAGGGGATGCAGCAAGCGACAAGTGTATTAGTCTGTTCTCACACTGTTGATAAAGACATACCCAAGACTGGGCAATTTACAAAAGAAAGAGGTTTATTGGACTTACAGTTCCACATGGCTGGGGAGGCTTCACAAATCATGGCAGAAGGCAAGGAGGAGCAAGTCACATCTTACATGGATGGCAGCAGGCAAAGAGAGAGCTTGTGCAGAGAAACTCTCACATTTTAAAAACATCAGATCTCGTGAGACTGTTCACTATTGTGAGAACAGCATGGGAAAGACTTGCCCCCGTGATTCAATCATCTCCCACTCAGTCCCTCCCACAGTACCTGGGAATTATGGGAATTACTAGAGGAGATTTGGGTGGGGACACAGAGCCAAACCATATCAACAAGTCAGCGGGAGTGGAAAGTCAGACACACAGGGCCTGGAGGTTATGTGAGGACTCTGGCTTTCACTCTGAGTGAGACTCAATGCCACTGGAAAGTTCTGAGCAGGATCACTCTGGCTATGTGGACAAGAGATTGTAACAGCCAAGGATGGAAGCTAGAAGACCAGTTAGAAGGCCCTTACAGTAAATCCAGGTAGGAGGTGATAGTGTGAAAGGAAAATATCTTGGGCCCCCAGAATCACTAAGCTAAAGGGAAAATTCAAGCTGGGAACTGCTTAGGAAAAACCTGTCTCCATTCTATTCAAAGTCATCCCTTTGCCCACTGAGATAAATGTATATCTGATTGCCTTCTTTGGAAAAGCTAATCAGAAACTCTCCTTTGCCCAAATTTTCTCTCACCTACCTGTGACCTGAAAGTGCCCCCCGCCCCACTTTGAGTTGCCTTGCTTTTACTTTGAGTTGTTCCATCTTTCCAGACCAAACCAATGTTCATTTTACATATGTTGATTGATGTCTCATATCTCCCTAAAATGTATAAAACCAAGCTGCGCTCTGACCACTTCGGACACATGTCATCAGGACCTCCTGAGGCTATCATGGGTGTGCATTCTCAACTTTGGCAAAATAAACTTTCTAAATTAACTAAGACCCATCTGAAATTTTCAGGGTTCACAATAGTAATAGAACCAGGTGGTAAATGGTAGAAAGTAATTGAATCCTGCATATATTCAGGGTATGCAATAGAGCCAGGCACACCTTACCCTTCACCCTTTCTGGCCAATCCACTTACAAGGACCCAATTCTATCAATCCAGGTAGCCACAAAAGGACCCCAGCATCAACACAGCCCAGAGTAACCCTGCCCCACAGAATTTTCTGCAATGACGGAAATGCTCTGCCCTCTCCAATATGGTAGCCACCAGCCATATCTAGCTATTGAGTACTTGAGATGTGGCCAATAAGAGGGATTGGATTTTTCATTTGACTTTTTAACTAATTTAAATTTTACTAAACCATTTGGACAGTGCAGCTCTAGAGAATCAGTCTGATAAATTGAGTCCAGGCAGCTTTTGCCCCTCGCTGGGATGCACTGGGAAGACAATCACCTGTGCTGTCATTATGTATACTCCAATCTCAATCAGCAGACAGGAGTCGGAGTGCCTTTGAGAAATGGTGGTGATGTGAATAAAGTGCTAATTTTATCTCTGAAATGGGCCATTAATAAATAACAAAGTGTTTATAAATATGCAAAACACACAATTAGTCAATTCTGACAAGTCTCTGTGATGGGATCCTTAAAGCATGCCCTAAAATGAAGGGTGGAGGAACCAAAATAAATTTAGTTTCTCTTTAAACCCTACAAGCAATGAATGCTGAATAATTTACTTCTGAGAATTGTAACACAAAAGCAAGTCATTTACAGGTTCCTCTGAACATGAGCAGCACATTCTAATTTAATTCATGTATGTGGAAGCCCATTATAAAAAGGAAATGAGTTACCAATGAGAGTGACGGCAGATGGCAGCTGTTTTTGCACTACTTCATGGACCCTGAATTACTCCAATTATCATTTTATTTAAGCCCAGAAGGCCATAAGAAATAAGTTACTGACTCCACTGAAATATGCCTCCCTTACACATATAAACTAGAACCTGCAATAGGTACATTATTCAAACAGTTTCTTGCAGCAACAGTCACCAACCCAGAGGCCAAAGGCGAAGAAATCCTGCAGTCCACTTGGGCTCTGGTGAGGCCCCCTTCTGAAGATATTTGAGGAAGAGCCCTCTTTAGCAAATGAGATACTCTCTAGTACTGCCCTTTCTAAAACCCTTCTTAGCATACTTGCTTCATTCCTCTCCCAGCAAGGGACACCGTCTTGACCCTTGTTCCCCAAACCATAAAACTGACATTATTTTTTACTCTTATTTCTCCCTGATTCCAGTCTAGTTGTGTCACTGGAAAAAAAAAGAGTCTCGTACCTGGTGCTTCTATCTCCTGCCCCAGCTTCTTTCTCCAATCCATTCTTCACATAGCAGTCTGTGATGCACCTGTGTCCAGAGACATTTCCAGCACATGGTACAGCCTCATAAAAATTCGTGGAGGAAATGAATGATGTTTGAGGCAAATGAATTAAGTATTGGAAAGGAGTTTGATTTTGACTCGGAGAGTCATGGGAAGCCATTGAAGGGTTTTGGGTAGAAGAGTGTCTTAACCTGGTTTATAAATTGTCAGTGTCCTCCAGCCAAGACCACCAGGAACATACCTGTGGTTAAACAAGTTGGGTTTATTGATTCACTGCAGTCATGGGGAACCGTAGGGTATCCCAGTAAGAGGGTATTTGAAGTTACAGGATTTGGACTTATGTTAGATGATTGTGCTTAGAAGATTCAAGGAAGGCTTGCTCTGGAACAGATGCTGTCAGAAAGCAGAGGTAATTCTGTGATTCAATTTCTTAATAAATCTTATCCTAAGATGAGAGGAAAAGAATGAGGCTAAAACTGTGATTGGTCAAACAGTAACTCATGATAGAATGGAAGTCTGTTTGCTCATCTTGTGGTTTGGACAATGTTTACATTTTTGTCTCTCTCCAGACATGATTACATAGTGGTCCTGTGTTTGTCTTTATCTATCAGGGTCACAGAGTGGCCTTGCTTGATGTTGGGGTTTTATGACATTTTATGTTGGATGAAAGAATGCCAAAGGCCCAGCTGTGAGCACCTGGCCAGGTCGTACAGACACCACAGCCCTCTGGCAGTGCCAGACCAGCTCCCAGCTGTCAGGGGCTGCGTTTGTCTGTCTCAGTTCTAATAAGATAAAGCATAGACGCTGTTAGGAGGATGCTACAGTAATCCTGTTAGAGACGATGGTGGCCTGCATTAGGGTGACTGCAGGTGACGAGAAGTGATTGGATTCAGGACACATGGATGGTTATAGTTCTCACTCAAACTATATTTGCTTTTCAGCTCCTCAGAAGGACCTTGCTCCATCCAGGCCCTTCCTGGAGCAGTGTTGTTCAGCCCTTTCTTTACCCACACAACCACCCAACCCTTTTCTACTTCACATATTCATTTTCCTCCTTTCCAAATGTTACCTCCACCAGGAAACATTCTCAGCCCTCCCATCTCAAGTCTGGGTTAGCTGTCCCTCCTCTGCTTTCACAATCTCTTCTCATTATTTTGGTTTACTTACCTGGATCCCCTGCTAGACTGACAACTGCAGCAGGGAAGAAGTGATGTCTTGTTCACTAGGTGTACCGAGGTTCCATCACATAATAGATGCTTAATGTTAAATGAATCAATGCTTCACTGATATTGATAGCTTCCTCTAGACCAGTTTCCAGGAAGTAATTATCTACTCCCAACTATCACGCCATAATGTCGTTCCAAAACTAAGCTGCCTTTTCTTTTGTGCATACCCGCCAGATAATGTGATATTCCTGGCACTGCTGTGTATATTCAGCTTTCCTGAAAAGTAAATCTATAAACCACTGAAATAGCAGAAGTGACTATGGGATACTATCCTTAAGTGGCAGTAAGTGCCTTGGCTGTGAATGGTTTCAATTTGATTTGTTAGTAGAGTTGGGATATATTTACAGACTTTCTATTCCTTACGATTTTGTAGGTCAAAAATAGCATCCTCTGTTTTGTCATTCGTTCATTCGGGAACTAATTTTCAAGAGACAGTGCCAGGCATTATGGTAGAATCTTCTGGAGCATTAGGGGTGAAATCAGAGACAAAAATATCTGATCCAGTGGGGTCCACGTGATAATGCACAGGAGAAGCAATAAGGAAATAGAGAAATAAAACACACTGAATTTAAATAGTGACACATGATAATGAGGAAAACAAAAGCAGGAGGAAAATATAAAATGTTATGGGGGCTGGGCGCAGTGGCTCACACCTGTAATCCTAGCACTTTGGGAGGCTGAGGTGGGCCAATCACCTGAGGTCAGCAGTTTGAGACTAGCCTGGCCAACATGGTGAAACTTCGTCTCTACTCAAAATATGAAAATTAGCTGGGCATGGTGGTACATGACTGTAATTCCAGTTACTCGGGAGGTTGAGGCAGAAGAATCCCTTGAGCCCAAATGGTGGAGGTTGCAATGAGCCAAGATCATGCCACTGCACTCCAGTCTGGGTGACAAAGTGAGACTCTGGCTCAAAAAAACAACAAAAAAAAAAATTACAGGGGTTGGGAATTTCAAGTAGCATCTCTAGAAAATGCTACACTGAGAAGGTCATTCAGAGGAAAGGCTTGAAGGAAGTGAAGGTTTCCAGCCCAGCCAACGTCTTGGGGTGGCACTGCTGGCCAAGGCCACAGCCAGTGCCAAGGCCCTGAGGCAGGCAAGTGCCCAGTGTGCTTTATGCAGATCAAGATCTGGCTAGGGCAAGGGAAAGGGGAGACATGGAGAAGTCAGAAGGGCCTTCAAGGCTCTGTGGATTTCTATATGAGATGGAGAGCCTTCTGAGAGTTTGGGTGACAATTGAATATTGGAAATAATATCACACGCTAAAACAGTCTGATGTTTTCTAGGATTAAAAACAAGTAAAAATGCATATCTTTCTATTGTTGGTCATTCCCTACAATATAGCGATTTTATAAACTTTTTTTGGTTAGTAAATATAATATGATCATTATAAAAGATATGGAAAATACAAACACAATAAATAGGAAAATAAAAACCAATTGCTTTCTTACCAGTCAATGGTAGCCATTGTTATTTTTAGCATATTTTCTATCTTTACATATATGTGTTGTATTAGTTCGTTTTCACACTGCTGATAAAGACATACCCAAAACTGGGAACAAAAAGAGGTTTAATTGGACTTACAGTTCCACGTGGCTGGGGAGGCCTTAGAATCATGATGGGAGGTGAAAGGCACTTCTTACATGGTGGTGGCAAGAGAAAAATGAGGAATAAGCAAGAGCAGAAACCCTTGATAAACCCATCAGATCTCATGAGACTTACTCATTATCATGAGAATACCATGGGAAACACTGGCCCCCATGATTTAATTATCTTCCCCTGGGTCACTCCTACAACACTTGGGAATTCTGGGAGATACAATTCAAGTTGAGATTCGGTGGGGACACAGCCAAACCATATCATGTGTATTGCCTAAAATTTATCCAAAGAACATATATATGTACACATCCATACATATATCTATATATATGCATATACAGTCAGCCCTCCAGACCCATGGGTTCCACTTCCATGGATTCAACCAACCTCAAAATAGAAAATATTTGGGGAAAACAATAAAAAATAATACAACAAAAATTTTAAGACAATATAGTCTAACAACTATTTCCATTGCATTTACATTTTATTAGGTATTATAAGTAATCTAGAGATGATTTAAAGTATACAGGAGGATTGCATAAGTTATAAGCAAATACTACACCATTTTATATCAGGGACTTGAGCACCTGTGGATTTTGGTATCTGCAGCAGTCCTGGATCCAATTCCCCAAGGATACTGAAAGACAACTCTATGTTATTTGAGACTTTTCCTTCATAATCATGAACGTATTTGCAATGTCATTAAAAATTCTTTTAAACCACATTTTCAGTGGTTCCAATGGGTTTCATCGCATAAATGAACCATAATTTCCATATCATACACCTCAGTCCTTTGCTCTCCTATGCAGCAGCAGCTCTACTCACAAAACTGACAAAATTCTAAAGGATTAAGCCCAATTATTCTGTTTCTAAATCGAAGACCACACAAAATTGATGGCTTGTGTCATCCAAGGTGGGCAGGTCCAACTGGAACAGCTGGTGGTGTTCGGTGATGATTTCTTCTGTGGGAATATCTCTAGGTTGAAGAGTCATGAGTAGAGGATATTCTGTGGTTGGATTCATGCGGAGGCAATTACTGTTGCTTTGAAAATACAAATCTGGCATCATTTCAATCCAGTGCTCCTGGAGCCCATCCTGCTCCCCTCACTCCCTGCTCCCGGTACCACATCAGAGTCAATCAACCAGGAAAGAAGCCAGAAGAGCTGGCCCTGCCGCCCAGCTCAGGGACCCCTGTTGTGACGCCACAAACTTGCCCAAGCCTGTCCCTGGAGCCTCCTGAGACCCACTCCAACCCTGACACCTCATTTCCCAGGACTCAGCCAACCTCACCTCTCCTCTCTTCCTTTTAGCACTGCTGGGCTCTTTCCCAGACACATGTTTCAGAAGCTGGCAGGAAGTCTCAAGGCAGTGACTGCAGATCCGTCAGATTGTCATTTACAGTGTAGTAATTAACCCTGAGCTTCCTACAAAGTTCCCAGATTCCAGCCTTTCCCAACCCAGCAAGGCTTGTGGCTGTCTCCCAGCCCAGGAGGCTGAGTCAGAGAACATGAGGGCCCAAGGTCTTTGTCTTCTGGTCCATAAGGCAGAAACAGACACCAGCCTAGACCTCATTCCATCCTATGATGAGATTGAACCTCATTTGTGTCATTTTAGGGTGAGCTGGGGACATCTGTGATGCCTTAAGAGATGGCTCTCAACTCTATCCATGCATAGGTTGTCAGGAATGCAGAATCCTGGGCTTCACAAATGAATCAGCTAATAAGTCAGCTAATGAATCAGAGCCTGCATTTTAACAAGAGCCTTAAGAGATTCCTATGTACAGTAAATTTTTCTAGAAACAAGGTCTTGCTCTATCCTCCAGGCTGGAGTGCAGTGGTATGATCACAGCTCACTGTAGCCTTGACTTCCTGGCTACACCCACCTAGCTGGGATTACAGGCATGCACCACCATGCCTGCTTATACAAGTAATGTGTGAGCAGCATTACTCCTAGGTCAGTGATTCTCAGACTTGAGCATGCATCAGAATCACCTGGAGTGGTTATTAAAACACAGGTTGCTTTTTATCCAGTCATAAAAAAGGAATGAAATTTTGGTATATGCTACAGTAAAATATGAGTGAACCTTGAGAACATTATGCTTGGTGAAATAAGACAGACACAGAAGGGCAAATATTGTATTATTCCACTTATATGAGGTACCTAGAATAGGCAAATCTGTAGAAACAGAATGTAGACTAGGGGTTACCAGGGATGAGGAAGAAGGGCAAGGAGGAATGGGGGCAGATATTGTTTAATGGGCACAGAGATTTTGTCAGAGATGATGAAAAAGTTTTGGTATGGATAGTAGTGATGGTTGCACAACACTGTGAATGTCTTTAATGCCACTGAATGGTATATTTATGAATAGTAGAAATGATGAATATTATGTGTATTTCACAATCACTTTAAAAAGTAAAATTTTTTAAGCGACAGGTTGCTGGGACCCCCCTGCACCCACCACCAGAGTTTCTGATTTCTGATTCAGTGGATCTGGACTGACATCTAAGAATCTACATTTACAACAAATGCCCAAGTGATGCTGGTACTGCTGGTTTGAGGGCCATACTTTGAATGTCAAAAATCCAGACACTGTTTCTTAATTAAAATTGAAAAATAAAAACTGATGTCCAGACCCTGTCCCAGAGACTCTAATTTGATTGATCTGCATTGGTGGCCTGGGCAGAGGGATTTTTTAGCCCTCCCCAGGTAATTCTACTGTGCAGCCAAGGTGGAGAACTGCAGATAGGTGGTGTCCTCTGGGAACTTCCTCTCCTACCTATGCCTTTTCAGTGACACAGAGGGACATTCAGATTGGTGAGGAACTCTGGGTGTTTCTTTGTGGAAGCTTTAAAGGGCATCTGGGTAGTAGAGGAGTTTTTATACTAAAAAAAGTAACACCACTCTCTTCTCCTAAATAATGCCTTCTAACTATGGACTAGGTCATCAAGAGAGATTGCATGTTCACATTTACTGAATGACCAGTGTTGATAGGCAGACTTGAGCTTTATTACGTTCTTCATTTTAGTCAATGTGAATTTATTAATTCATTTAGTACACCTCTGTTTTAGCAAATTTTGGACCCCCATCTCACCTTTTTATTTCCTAACTTCTGGCAAATCTGTCACAGATAAACCTAATAGAAGAGAACAGGTTAAGGCAGAGGGGAACCAATGGTGCTTTTCTGAGCTTTTCCCTTCAACCCAAAGCAATCCCAAGAACAGATAATCTGTATTTGGTGATTTTCCATAAGAGTTCCATAAGATCATAACAATGACCATGGACCCCTCTACAGACATTAACAAGACAATGAAACACAGGTCTTTTGTTATAGTTTCCTTAGCCTTTTTGTGCTTCACACATCATAAAAATTCATTCTGCTACTTGACCCACCGGTCCAGCATCTTGGTGAACACCCTGTCGAGAAACTGGAACCTTTTCCCTGCTATTTCTCTCCTTGTCTTGTATATCCACTCATCCCCATCCCCACCTGAGATTCAGGCTCACTCCCCTTTCCCACCACCCAAATGAGCTTGGGAGAGGCAATGTCAAAACCACATGCTCTACCCAACTCAATTATGGGAACTTCTGACATGTTAAAAATAATACATTATCAAGATCAGTGTTGACCAAGGATTGGGAGGAAGAATGGATGAATATGTGCGAATTAGTCCATCCTCATGCTGCTATAAGGACATACCCAAGACTGGGTAATTTATAAAGGAAAGAGGTTTAATTGACTCACAGTTCAGCATTGCTTGGGAGGCCTCAGGAAACTTACAGCCATGGCAGACGGGGAAACCAACATGTCCTTCTTCACATAGTGGCAGGGAGAAGAAGAATGAGAGCTGAGCAAAGGGGGAAACCCCTTATAAAACCATCAGTTCTCATGAGAACTCACTCACTATCACAAGAATAGTATGGGGAAAACTGTCCCCATTATTCAATTATCTCCACCTGGTCTGGCACTTGACACATGGGGATTATTACAATTCAAAGTGAGATTTGGGTGAAAACACAGAGCCAAACCATATCAAGGTGGAACACAGAATTTTTAGGGCAGTGAAACTACTTGTATGACACTATAATGATGCATATATGTTATGATGCATTTTACAAAATCATAGAAGGTAGAAGCCCAAGAGTGAACCCTAAACTGTCTTTGGGTGACAATGATATGTCCATGATGCTTATCAGTGGTAACAAATATACCACTCTGGTGATGGATATTGATAATGGAGTGGACTATTCATTAGAGAGGGAAGGAGGTATGCAGGAAATTTATGTACCTTCCTCTCAGTTTTGCTGTGAGCCTAAACTGCTCTACAAAATAAAGTCTACAAAAATGTTAAAATAACAATACATTTGAGAAGAGCTCTAGCAAAGACAGATATTTAATAGTCAGTTAAAACTTCAAAATAAAACATTGACTTTAAGATCACCTTTCTAAAGGACTCTGGCAAAGCCAACAGAAAGAGGTCACTTTCACTTAAACCTCCTGAAATCTACCTCCTCACACCACTTTTTCTCTCTATCCCAAAGTACCTGCACACAGGTACCCAATTATACATCTGCTATTCCTTTAGCACCTTCTCCTGACCTCCTAAATGATCTACCTTTTCATGGGATTTTTCTGAGGAAAAGTCACATTTCCCAATATCTCCTCAAAATTGCTAGCATAAGAGGCTTATCTAGAAGTCAAATTTAAGTTGTGTTAAATGCTGTAGTTAAGAATTCCAAAACCTCAGGAAGACAAACAAAAATGTCCTGTGAATTAAGGATTTTATTAGCTACTTACTAGCCTAGATTACCAGATCCTTACAAACTAGTTTCCTTAACTGCAAGCCCCTTATATGGGGGAAATAGTTTAAAGTAATAGGATGAGAAAGGCCAGGGAGAACTGAAATAATTAAACTGTGCACAATTCAGATATTGGCCTTAAGAGGACACGAAAAATAAGAAATGAACTATGTATGGCCATTCTTGAAGTCTTTCCCTTAAGAGAAGATTGGACAGCAAATCAAAATTGCAAATAAAATGAAGATGACTAAATGGGAGACATTAACACTAGACTTCAGGAAACTTTTAAATAATATCTGTGATAGACCCAGCGGCTGAAGTAAAAGGAGACTTGTTCTCTCTTTTTGTAAGTAGACTCACATCTGAAACTTAGAAAAATAAATTGGAATGGGAAATTGCCAATTTAGAAGATCGCCAACATGTGGCTTAACATTTTCAAAAAGCCCTAGAAAGTAAACAAGCTAGAAATGAAAACAACTCCTGGCTATCCCAATTAAATAATTGGTCCTCAAAATAAAAACAAAAACAAAAAGTTCTCTGTTTTTTTTTTTTTTTTCTCTGAGAATCAACAGCCTATAAGATAAGGACACCTGTAGATATTGCAGGCAGGAGGGTTACTGGGAAAACCAGTGTCACACATTTGTTAAGATACAAAACTACTGTTCAAAATCTGTCCAGTGGTGTTGAAGCTAAGAAAAACACTGGAACCCAACAATTCCCTCTCCTTCATCTAAACTACCAAGGGAAATGATAGATATATAGATGATAGATAGATAGATAGATAGATAGATAGATAGATAGATAGACAGATAGATAGATAGATAGATCTAGACAGACACATATATACATATATATGTACATAAATATGTAAAAAAAAATAACTTTTTTTGTTTATATGGTGGTTACTGTATCTCCAATTAACCTCACTACCATAGAACATCAGATTCCCTCGGGGTACCAAAACCACTGAAATGGTGGGAATTTCTAACACCTTAAGCTCTTTCTCACGTCTCAATCTATGACTGCTGCCCACCTAGCAGAATATTTCTTTCTTCTCTGTGACACAACTCCTGCACTTTTAACAGGAAAGGATCAAGTTTGAAACATTCAACTAAATACACTGCCGGATTATTTTTTGAAGTCCTAGAAGTTACAGCTGGTAAGCATATTAAAATACCTACACTAGGTATGATCCAAGAAACAAGTGAAGAATTAGCCATGATCTCTGAATTCCTGAAGGCCAAAGATCTATGAACATAAACAAACTAATTGGAGCAGAGCCGTGTGAGTTCACATGGATTCTTCTAAACCTTTTCTTAAACTTCATCAGTATTCCCACATTGAAGCCAAGAAAGATCTTAAGACAATTACAACAGGCTTAATGGAAAAAGGATTAATTCTCTCTGTACTAGTTCCCACAATACCTGTTTAAAAGTCTAACAACTGAGGATATAGATGTGTCTAAGATCTATAAGCAATTAAAATAGGCTTGCTTCCCAGCAGGGCCTAACCCAAATACCACACTATCTTCATGCCCACCTGAAGCCAAATGCTTTACTGGAGGAGACTTAGGTTCAGCTTTCTTTAGTATCTCAACTGATACTAAATATTTCTGATAATATTTATTTGCCTTCACCTTAGAAAACCTGGATAGCTTCCTCTATGAGAAAAACTGGACAAATTTATTAAGAAACATTTTTAAAGAGTTGAATTAATGGAGAAATGTATTACGGTTTTGAATAGTAAGACAATGTTATAAAAGTATCAGTTCTCCCCAAATTGATCATCTTAATTCCACTCAAAATTCCGACAGATTTTTGTTCTCATGAAAACATTTTTTAATGATCACAATTCTGAAAAGCAAAGGGAAAAAAATTGCCAAAGCATTTACGAAGAAAAACAGAGAAGAAGGATTTATTAAAATAACTATTATATGGAACTGGTTCAGAGACAGATAAAATTACCAGTGGAATAAATGGAGAGGCCAGAGTTCTGCCATTCTTATGGGTAACGCTGGTCCGTGACAGAGGTGGCACAGCAGACCAGTGATGACAGAGACCATTCAGGAAAAAGAGCTGGGTTAAAAAACTGGACTTCATCCAGCAAAATATGAAATTGGAATTTACCTAATAACATACATAAAAATCATTGCAACATGGATCAAGGACTTAAATATCAAAAAGTAAATATTAGGACTATTACAAGACAACTTAGGAGAATGTTGGCAGGAAAGGATTTTTTTAAAGAAGGTAAAAACACTCTTTGTAATATAAAAGGCTGATTAATTTGTCTGTGTTAATGTTAAATGCCTTCAGCTTATACAGGAGACAGGGTACCCTCTTACGTAGGAGATAGAGCACCCACTCATAACAGGAAGGAATGGAGGAAGGATGAGTTTGTGGGTTTGATACATGAAGTTAAGGGAGTTACCATGTCATTGCTTCTTTTTCCTCTGTGAGACAGAAATCAAGTTCATATTTGGGAGTGGGAGTAGGGGTAATTGTGCTGTGGGTAAAGAGGAAGGGGAGTTGAGCCTGAAATGTGAGGGATATAGAGATGGTGAGCCCCAGTCACTGAATAGAGTAGGAGGGAGGTGGGGCAGAGGGACATAACTGGAGGCCAGATGGATGATCCTGAATTAGTGGCTCCATCTGCCCAGTAGCATGATGGAGACTCAGCTGCAGGAGGTTAGCGGTTGGTTCTCCAGCCAGTTCTACCAGCCCTATCATTAGCAACAAGCTCTCCCAACTCAGTAATTGGGCTGATTGCTGTCCCAGCCTCCTCCACCACAGTGAGTTTTCATCTATTTCCATAGCTTCTTGGTATTTTAGTAAGGTAAGACTACTTTAGGGACTGTTAGCTAGATAGCACCTAAAACCTTCCCCTTCTAATTCTTAACTGCTAATTGGTCATGGTTTAATTACAATCTTTCATCCAAAATTAATTGGTAACTATTTATCCAACAGTACACAGCTCTAGGATATTGACCTTTGGTTTTCTTGTCAGACTGGCACATGGAGGCCTCCTAGGCTGCCCAGCTCACAAGCTAGCTTCTCTCTGTGGTCTGAAAAGCAGGCATTGCCTGGCTTATGCTGTAAGTAACAGACTTGAACTTCCCTTTGTAGCTACCAATTACAACACTCTAGTTTCTCTACTTCTTTTCTCCAAAGTTCCCAACTAGTGAAAAAAACTGATTACAACCACCTGGACATCTTTATACCAAGCATGACAGACTCTGAAAGTTTCTTCCAATTATTTATGGATGTCACCCATCATTTTCCCATTCCCAAAAGTCTTCCAGCTGCCCTGATGCTGATTGTGCAACAATAAGTTACCTTGGTGAAAAATTAGCAAATTTGCCCCTTATAATCTGCCATCTGAGGCCTGATTATTTTACCACAGGACAGTTTTTGATAATTTAGGCAGAAAACATAACAAGATTTTCCAATAAGGATATTCAGTTGCCTATGTCTCTCTCCCATGGAGGTATGGTAACAAAATCCTAAGCCTGGTTTTGTTACTTAGTAACTAGTTAACTAGTTAGGTAAGTATCCTGCAAGTTATTTCCTTCTCTGTGGCTCTTCATTTTCCAATTAAACAACAACAAAGAATGGTCATGCAGAGCTGCTTCCTTCCTTACGGAAGTGTTCCTTGGTTAAATATGATAATGAACATCAAAGCTCTTTGCAAACTGCAAATCTAAGGTGTTATGAATCCCTTGGTGAAAGTAAGTACAGGCCGTGCATCTTTTCTGCAGGAGTATAAAGGTTTGGAGTTTTCATTAAAGGTAAATTCACGAATATTTATTAAACTTCTTTCGTTTGCATGCATTTGCTAAGCACTTGTATATAAATTACTGTTTTTATCTTCATAGTAAGCCCATACAGTATAACATTAAAAATCACTTCACAGATACAGAAACTGATAAAGAATTCCAGATAACATCCAAAAAGATTAAGTAATTTGCCCAATATCACCCAGCCAGTAAGTATTGTCATCAGTTCTGGACTGAACACTGCCACCTCTTTGTCACAAAATCCTCAAAGATACAGGCTTTTTACAGCTCGTGGCATTCCCATCTTAGGAGGTGGCTCTTGTCCTCATTATTCAAGATGGATGGCAGCATCATGTTCCAGGCAGGAGGAAGGAATAAGTAACAAATGTGAGAGACTAACACCTAAAGAAAGATCATGGAAGATGGCATGTGACACTTAGCCAACATCTTTTTGGCCATAATGTGGTTACATGATGATTGGTCAGTTTGCTGGCAAGATACTGATGGAGCACTTCAACAAGAGAATTTAGTAAAGAAACACGTTCAAAGAAGTGGGTACGTTTAAGGAAAATAAACAAGGAACGGTGTGCATGCCAGGGCTAGCAATAGTAAGGAACCATTATAACTGTAGACCTTGAGGAGCATGATAGGGATGATTATCAGAACCTAGAAAGAATCAGAGTTGCAGCCAAAGAAGGCTACCCCAGCTAAGCTGTGGCATTTGGTAGAGGAAAGCTGTTTTGTGGTTGATCTCCTCCTGCTGCCAGTATATATATATACACATATATATATATTTATATTTATATATATTTATATACACACACATACACACATATGCTAACAGGCACAGACAAAAAAAAAAAAAAAGCCCAAACAAAAGCCTGCTCTCTGTAGCCAAAAGACCAGGAAAGGACAGCTTAGCAAGACAGAAAACTTTTAGACAATAACCTGTCCACTCAGTCAAGCACCACAGAAAATAAAAAAACTTAATTCCACCCAACCCATGCCAGCAAAGGACATATGAGAAGCCTGAATATCCACCCTTGAAAGACTGTAAATGAGGTACCCCAACCACTATCTGCCTCCAACCAGGGTAGTGTCAGAGAAGACTGAATGGAAATCTAGGACTTTTAGACCCTCCAGGAAAAGAAAAAACACACACACACACAAAAAAAAACACACACACAAAAAACAAAAAAACCCTAGTTTCCCTGCAGTGTCAGTGGAGATCCTAGACTTAGGATCCTAGATTCTAGACAGGGGAATCCTAGACTTCCTCCTCCCCACTAGAGTGGTTATTACGGGCTAAACTGTACCTGACACCACCCCCCAAAAAATTCATATGTTGAATCCCTAACTCCCAGTATCTCAGAACATGATTGTATTTGGAGATAGGATCTCTAAAGAGGTAATTAAGGTAAAATGAAGCCATTAGGCTGGGCCCTAATCCAATATAACTGCTGTTCTTATAAAGAAAGGAGATTAGAACACACAGAGACTTAAGTGATCACACAGAACAAAGAATACTGTTTTTACAAAAACAATTTAGAGAAGTCACTAAACAAGTAAACAAATATCCCACATTAAATAACAACAACAACTTATGGAGATGGAGCAGAAGCTGATTTCCAGAGTTACCACATTATAATATTAATAATGTCCAGTTTTCAACCCAAAAAAAAGGCATGCAAAGTAACAAGAGAATATGACTCATTCACAAGAAAAAAGAAATTCAGAGAAATCATCCCTGAGAAAGGCCAAATATTAGATTTTACTAGACAGATAATTTAAATAAATTATCTTAAATGTGCTCAAGGAGCTAATGGAAATCATGTACAAAGAAATAAAGGAAACCAAGAGAACAATGTCTAAACAAATAGAGAATGTTAATAAAGAGATATAAAGTATAAAGAAGAACGAAATAGAAAGTTTGATGTTGAAAATTATAATAAAATACCAAAAACCTTATTAGATGGATTCAATGGCAGATTTCAGCAGGCAGGGGGGAAAAAAAAAAAACAGTAAACTAGAAAATAAGTTAATCGAGGTTATCCCATCTGAGGAGTAGAAAAGAAAACCAATGAAGAAAAATGAACAGATCTGGCCTCATGAGGGGAGTGTAAAAATAAAAAATGAATAGAGCCTGTAAGACCTCTGGGACACCATAAAGCATGCCAACATATGTATAATGGGAGTCCCAGAGGTAGAGGAAAAAAACAGAAAAAGGCAGAAAGACTACTTGAGGAAATAATAGCTTGACACGTTCCCAAATTTTATGAGCAATATGAATCTACATATCCAAGATGTTCAACAAACTTCAAGTAAAATAAACTCAGAGATCCACATGAAGACACATAATTATACTGTCAAAAGACAAAGAGGAAGTTGTGAAGTAGCAAAAGAGAAAAGACATCACATACAAGAGATTCTCAGTAAGATTAACAGTCTGTTATTCATCAGAAACCAGGTATGACAGAAAGCAGTAGAATGGCACAAAGTTATGGGGAGGGGAGAAAGCTATCAACAACGAAGTTTATATCTATAAAAGTTATCCCTGATAATTAAGGAAAAATTAAGACATTCCCAGGTAAACAAAATCTAAGGGAATTTATCACTAGTAGACCTACAAGAAATGCTAAAGGGCATTCTTCAGATCAAAATGAAAGGAAATTATACAGAAACTCAAAACCAAACCAAAAAATAAAAGAACACCAAGAAGGGTAATTATTTCTACACAAGCACATATAAAAGCCAATATTATTTCATTTTGAGATTATAACTCCTGTTTTTAAAATACTATTTCAAAGATACATTTTCAGAATAGTAATTACAGAGATATGTTAATGGGTATGCAATGTAAAAAGATGAAATTTGTGATAATAACAAGTATATGTGAGGTGGAAGGAGCAATATCGGGGCAGCATTTTGTATACAATAGAAGCTAAGTTGATGCTAATTCCAAGTAGAAAGTTACAAATGTGAGATGTTCATTGTCATCCCCATGGTAACCAATAAGAAAGTAACTAAAAAATATAAAGAGAAAATTAGAAGGGAATCAAAACAAGACACTAGAAAAAAATCAAACACAAAAGAAGGGAGTAATGGAGAAAATGAAGAATAGAAAAAGATATGGTGTGTAAAAAAATAGCAAAATGACAAAATTATTTCTTATAAGTAATTACTTTTAATGTAAATGAATTATACTATCTGTGACAGTTAATTTTATGCATCAACTAGGCAGAGTCAAGGTTCTACAGGAAGCTGCATATGTTCTGAATCAACATATAATATGTGGTGCTGTTTCTCCCACAGCCAGGATTCACAGGCCCAGGAATCAAGGGGTGAAAGTAGAAATGGCACCATTCACTATTGCTCCTAGTGACCCACTAGCAGAATTTTTTCTTCCTTTTACTGTGACTTTATGCTTTGCTGACCTAGAGGTCTTAATTCCCAAGGGAGGAATACTTTCACCAGGAGACACAATGATTTCATTAAACCAGAATTTAATAATGCTATCCATCCACTCTGTGATCTCCATGCCTCTAATCAATAGGCAAAGAAGGAGTTACTATTCTGGCTGGGTTTATTAACCAATTTATGTCAGAGGCTACAATTTTCTGAATTCCAGACATGTGTGAAAAATCAGACCTTCGTGATGACCTTGAGCAGTAAGAAATAAATAACTCCCACATGATTAGTGTTCCAATAATGGAACATTAGGCATAAATGTGCTTAATCCTGCCTACTAAAGAGGAATTTGACTGCTCTTCCATAATGGAAGTAAGGAAGAATATATTCATAATACAGAAGCTCCCTTAGAGTATCTCTTAGTATTACCATGCCCTGTGATTAAGGTCCATGGAAAACCACAACAACCCAATCCAGGCATGACTACTACTGTCTAAGATTATTCAGGAATAAAGGTTTGGGCACCCCCCCAGATAAAGAACCACAACAAAATGTGCTTGCTGAGAGCAAGAAAATATGGAATGGGTACAGGAAGAAGGTAGTTATAAATACTAGCAACAATCATGTGACCAATTATAGAAAAGGATTATTATAATTGTCATGAGTATTTATTTTCATTGTCAATATGTTTGTGTGTATAATATGCAAAATCTTTTGTTTTTTCTCTCTCTCTTATCCTTTTATTATGTAATAAGAAGTATTGACTTTATATCATAGCATTTTAGTTACAGAATATCAAGGAGAGGAGTAGACATCACCAAAGGACTTTGCATTCTTTTCTGGTGAACAGTTAGTGTGGTTTTGGTTGTACACAAAATAGTCATATCATGTTAGGTAGAAGCATAATATTGTTTTGTCTTTATTTGCAGATTAAGTATGACTTAAGGAAATGCATATTGGTGCCAGGCTAACAAAGGGTAGATTTATTCTGGTTAATTTTATGTCAAATTGACTGGACCATGGTGCCCAGATATATGGTCTAATATTATTCTGGATGTTTCTGAGATGGTGTTTTTGGAAAAGGTTAACATTTAAATCAGTGGAGTTTTAGTAAAGCAGATTGTCATTTATAACGTGTGTGGTTCTCACCAAATCATCTGAAGGCTTTACTAGAACAAAGACTGACCTCCGCTGAGCAAGAAGAAATTCTGCCAGCAGACTGCCTTTGGACTCAAGTTGCAACTCTTCCCTGAATCCCCAGTCTGCTGGCTTATCCCATCAAATTTTGGACTTGCCAAACCTCTACAATCACATGGGAAAATTCCTTAAGACAATATTTACACACACACATACACAGGAACACATACACACACACACACACCTCCTATTCATTTTTTTCTGAAGAACCATGATTAATACACTCTAAAATTAAAAGGCAGAGATTGGCAGAATTGATTTTTTAAAATGCTCCAATTATATGCTATCTAAAAGAGACCCTTTCAGATCCCCAAACACAGAGATTGAAAATAAAAGAATTTTAAAAATGCAAATAGTGACCAAAAAAGACCCAAGTGGCCATATTAATATACATCAAAAATTTTTACTAGAGGCAAGGAAGAACATTTTATAATAATAAAATGGTCAAATCATCAAAAAGATATAAAAAGTATAAACATATACGCATCTACAGCAATGTCCCAAAATACATGAAGATAAAACTAACAGAATTGAACAGATAAATGTACAGTTCTACAATAATAGTTAGCTATTTCAGTGCCCCACTTTCAATAATAAATGGAACTAGACAAAGAAGAACAATAAGAAAATAGAGGATTTGGAAAAACACCATAAATCAACTAGACCTAACTAACATATACAGAACACTTTACCCAACAACAGCATAATGTATATTCTTCTCAAATGACCTGGAACATTCTCAAGAATAGATCATATGTTAAGCCACAAAATAAGTCTCAATACATTTTGAAAGATTGAAATCACATAAAATATCTTCTCTAACAACAATGGGCTGAAACTAGCAATCAACAACCAAAGGAAAGCTGGAAAATTCAAAAAAAAATGCAGAAATGAAATAATACACTCTTAAACAATCAATGGGCCAATGAAGAAATCACAAACAAATTTAGAAAATACTTTGATACAAATTAGATGAAAACGCAAGTTACCAATACTTATGGGATTCACTGAAAGCAGTCTGAGAGAGACATTTATAACTCTTAATTAAAAGTTTACATTAAAAAACAAGATCTCAAATTCACAATCTAATTTTATACCTTCAAGAATGAGAAAAAAAGCAACTAAACCCAAAACTAGCAGAAGTATGAAATAATAAAATTAAAGATAAATAAAATAGAGAATAGGAAAACAGTAGAGAATTAACAAAACCAAAATCTGATTCTTTGAAAAGGTCAACAAATTTGACAAACCTATAGCTATACTGACCAGGAAAGAAAAAGAAAGAGAATACTCTAACTACTAAAATCAGAAACTAAAGTAGTGACATTACTACTGACTTTACAGAAATATAAAAATTATGAGAATACTATGAAAAATTTTATTACAGACAACTTAGATAACCTAGATTAAATGGACAAATTCCTAGAAACACGCAAACTACCAAAACTGACTTAAGAAGAAATAGAAAATCTGAGTAGATCTATAACAAGTAGGGAAATTAAATCAGTATTCAGAAACCTCTCAACAACAGCAACAATAAAAGCCCAGGACTGGATGGTTTCACTGGTAAATGAAATATATGAAATTACAAGGGGCCCCAAATAGCCAAAACAGTGTTGAAAAAGAAAAACAAAATTAGAGAACACACACTTTCCTATTTTAAAACTTAGTACAATGCTTAGTGCAATGCTAATCAAAACATTTTGGTACTAGTTACAAGTATAAGATTTGTATGTAAGCCCTCAGGCTAACCATAAAGCAAAAGCCTATAATAGATACACAAAAGATATAGAGACAAAATTCAAAACACACCACTACAGAAAGCCATCAAACCACAAAAGAAGAAAGCAACAGGGAAAGAAAGGAACATAGGGTCTACAAAACAACCAGAAAACAATAACATGGCACGAGTACATCTTTACCCATCAATAATTACTTCAAATGTAATAGATTAAATTCTCCAATCAAAAGGAATACACTGGCTGAATGTATTTTTTTAGAAGATTCAACTACCAAAACTTATGGGACACAGCAAAAGAAGTTCTACAAGGGCAGTAAATGCCTATATCACAAAAGAAGAAAGATCTCAAATAAGCAATTTAACATTACACCTCAATGAACTAGAAAAAGAAGAACAAACCAAGCCTAAAGTTAGCAAAAAGAAGAAAATAACAGATTTGAGCAGAAATAAATGAAATGATGACTGGAAAAACAATAGAAAAGATAAACGAAACTAAGAGTTGTTTTTTAGGAAATTAAACAAAACTGATAAACACTAGCTAAACTAAAAAAGGAGGGAGATTCAATTAAATAAAATCAGAAGTGAAAGAGGAGATAGTACAATTGATAGCACAAAAATACAAACATAAGAAACTACTATGAACAATGATATGCCAACAAATTGGACAACCTGGAAGAAATAGACACATTCATAGAAACATATAACCTACCAAGACTCAGTCATGAAGAAACTGGAAATCTGAACAGATCAGTAATGAGTAAGGAGACTGAATCAGTAACTGTCTTCCATCAAAGGAAAACCCAAGACCAGATGGCTTCGTGGATGAATTCTTTATATTCATTTAAAGAATAAGTTATACCAAATCCTTTTCAAAGTCTTCCAAAAAACTGAAGAAGAGGAAACACTTCCGCATTCATTTTTCAAAGCAAGCTTTACCCAGATACCAAACCCAGACACAGATACTACAAGAAAAGAAAACTACAGGCCAATACCACTGATGAACATAGATGTAAAAATCTTCAACAAAATACCAGCAATCTACATTCAATAGTACATTTTAAGGATATTCACCATGATCAAGTGGGACTTATTCCTTTGGTTCAAGGTTGGTTCAAGATGTGTAAGTTAATAAATGTGATTCACCATATTAACAAAATAAAGAACAGAAATCACATGATAATTTCAATTGATGCAGTAAAAGCATTTGACAAAATTCAATAACCTTTCATGATTAAAAACTCTCAACAGCTGAGGAATGGAAGAAATATTCCTGAACACAATAAAGGCCATATGTTAATACCATATTAACATATGGTCCACATATTAAAATATGGTCCACAGTTAATACCATATTTATTAATGAAAAGTTGAGCACATTTCCTCTAAGATTAGAATCAAGGCAGAAATGTCCACTCTCACCACTTCTGTTCAACACAGTCCTAGAAGTCCTAGCCAAAGCAATTAGGCAAGAGAAAGAAATAAAAGGCATCCAAATACGAAAGAATGAAATAAAGTGTCCTCTGTTTATTGACAACATGATTTTATATATAGAAAATCCCAAAGACTCCACAAAGAAATGGATAGAACTCACTAAAACATTTAGTAAATTTGCAGGATACAAAATCAATATACAAAAATCAGTAGCCCTTCCCGAGTCCAAGTGATCTCATTGTTAGTTCCCACCTATGAGTGAGAACATGTGGTGTTTGGTTTTCTGTTCTTGTGATAGTTTGCTAAGAATGATGGTTTCCAGCTGCATCCACACCGGGGCCTATCATGGGGAGGGATTGCATTGGGAGTGATACCTGATGTAAATGACAAGTTGATGGGTGCTGACGAGTTGATGGCTGCAGCACACCAACATGGCACAAGTATACATATGTAACAAACCTGCACGTTATGCACATGTACCCTAGAACTCAAAGTATAATAATAAAAAAAATAAAATAAAATAAAAATAAAATAAAAATAAATCAGTAGCATTTCAATATAATAACAATGAAATGTCTGAAAAATATATTAATAAAACAATTCAATTTACAATAGCTACAAAAAAGCACATAGAAGTAAATTTAACCAAATAAAAGATCTATATTATAAAAACTATAAAGCATTAATAAAAGAAATTGAAAATGACACAAATAAATGGAACAATATCTCATGTTCATTGATTGGAAGAATTATTGTTTAAATGTTCATACTACCCAAAGTGATCTACAGATTCAATGCAATTTCTATCAAAATTCCAGCATCATTCTTCTGAGAATTTTTTTTAAAAGTAAAATTTATGTAAAACCACAAAGATCCCAAATAACCAAAGCAATCTTGACCAAAAAGAATGAAGTTGGAGCATAAAACTATGGAATTTCAAAATATACAAAGGTTTGGTTACAAAGCTATTGTAATCAAAACAGTAAGCACTGGCATAAAAACAGGCATGTTGACCAGCAAAATAGGCTAGAGAGCCCAGAAATAAACCCACACCTCTACAGTCAATTCAGTTTTGACAAAGATGCCAAGAACACACAATGGATAAAGGGCAGTCTCTGCAATAAATGGTGTTGGGAAAACTATATATCCACATAAGGAATAATAAAAATGGACACTTACATCACGCTTTATAAAAGAATCAAAAGAAAAAATGATTAAATGACTTAAATGTAAGACCTGAAACTATAAAACTACTAGAAAATAAACATAGGGGAGGATCTCCATGACATTGGTCTGAGGAGAAATTTTTTTGGATACAACTCCAAAAGCCTAGGCAACAAAAGCAAAAATAAAAAGAATGGGGCTATAACAAACCAAAAAGCTTCTGCAGAGCAAAGGAAACATTAGAATGAACAGACAGCCCCACAGATTGGGAGAAAATATTTACAAATCATACATCAGATAAGAGGCTAATATACAAAATATGCAAGGAACTCAAAATACTCAATAACAAGAAAACATAATCCTATTTAAAAGTGGGCAAAGGGGGCCAGACTTGGTGGCTCATGCCTGTAATCCCAGCACTTTGGTAGGCTGAGGCAGGCGGATCACAAGATCAGGAGATCGAGAGAGACTATCCTAGCTAACATGGTGAAACCCCGTCTCTACTAAAAACACAAAAAATTAGCCAGGTGTGGTGGCAGGCATCTGTAGTTCCAGCTACTCAGGAGGCTGAAGCAGAGAATGGCATGAACCCGAGAGGCGGAACTTGCAGTGAGCTGAGATTGCACTACTGCACTCCAGCCTGGGCAACAGAGCAAGACTCTGTCTCAAAAAAAAAAAAAAAAAAAAAACCCTCGGGCAAAGGGCTTGAGTAGACATTTCTCTGAAGAAGACATGAAAATGGTCAACATTTATATGAAAAAAAGTCCAATATCTCTGATCATCAGAGAAATGCAAATTTAAAACAACAATGAGATCACTTTACATATGTTAGATTGGCTATTATCAAAAAGATAAAAGATAACAAGTGTTGACGAGAATGTGGAGAAAAGGGAACTGTTATATGCTATGCATAATATTGTAAATTAGTACAACCATTTTAGAAACAGAACAAAATTCCCCCAAAAAACTAAAAATAGAATTACCATATGATCCATCAATCCTACTATTGGATATTTGCCACAAAAAAAAAATGAAATCAGTGTGTCAAAGAGATGTCTGCACTCCCATGTTCACTGCAGCATTATTCACAATATCCAAGATATGAAAACAAATGAAGTGTCCATCAATGGATGAAGGGATTTTAAAAATGAGGTATATATACACAACAGAATACTATTCAACCTTTAAAAAAGCAGGAAATTCTGTCATTTGCAACAACATGGATGAACCTGGAGGACATTGTGTTAAGTCAAATAAGCTAGGCACAGAGAGATAAACGCAGTATGTTCTCAACTATATGTGGAATTTAGAAAAGTCAAATTCATAGAAGTAGAGAGTAGAATGGTAGAAGTAGGAAAGAGGTGGGCAAAGGGGGAGATGTTGGTAAATGAATGCAAAGTTACAGTTAGAAGGAATAATTTCTGGTGTTCTATTGCACAACAAGTTGACTATAGTTAATTATAATGCATTATATATTTCTAAATAGCTAAAAGGGAAGATTTTAAATGTTCTTACCATAAAGAAATAATAAATATTTGAGGTAACAGAACAAAAAACCCCAGTGTGGTACTGGAATAAGAATAGCCATAAAGATCAATGGAATAGAATTTAGAGTCCAGAAATAAACCCATACATCTATGGCCTATTAATTTCTGACAAGGGTGCCAAGACCAATTTATGAGGAAAGAATCATCTTTTCAGCAAGTAGTGCTGGAACAACTGGATATGCACATGTGAAAGAATGAAGTTGGACCCCTGCCTCACACCATATACAAAAATTAACTCAAAAAACATCAAAGACTTAAAAATAAGAGCTGAAATTATAAAACTCTTAGAAGTAGTAAATCTTCATCATCTTAGATTTGGCAATCAATTCTTAGATATGACACTAAAAGCACAATTAACAAAAGAAAAAATAAATTAGACTTTATCAAAAATAAAAACTTTTGTGAATCAAAGAACACTATAATGAGAGTAAAAAGATAACCACAGAATAGGAGAAAATATTTTTAAATTATATACATATCTGATAAGTATCTAGTGTCCAGAATATATAATCAACACTTAAAGTTCAACAACAAAAAGACAACAGCCCAATTTAAAAATGGGCAAACAGGGCTGAGTGCAGTGGTTCACACCTGCAATTGCAACACTTTGGAAGGTCAAGGCAGGAGGATAATTTGAGGCCAGGAGTTTGAGACCAGCCTGGTCAACAGAGCAAGATCTCATTTATACTGCACCCCCCCACACCAAAAAGAAAGCCTAGGTCTAATGGTACACCTATAGTTCCAGCTACTTGTAAGCCTGAGGCAGGAGAATTGAAGGATCACTTGAGCACAGGAGTTTGAAATTACAGTGACCTGTCATTGTGCCACTGCACTCTAGCCTGGGCAAGTCAACAAGACCCTATCTCTAAAAACAAAAACAAATTGGCAAAAAACTTGAATAGACAATTCTCCAAATAAGACATACAAATGGCCATGAAGCACATGAAAAGATGCTTGACATCATGAGTTGACGGAAAAATGAAAACTAAAATCACAAAGACTTGCCACTTTACACCCACTATGGAAAATAACAATTATTGGTGAAAATGTGGAGAAATTGGAATCGTCAAGCATTACTGGTGGTAATTTGAAATGGTACAGCCACTGTGGAAAGTAGTATTGTGGCTCTTTAATAAGTTAAATATAGATTTGCCATACCACCCACCAATTTCACTCTTGGGGATATCATGAAAGGAATTAAAATCAGGAGTTCAGACAAAAACTTGTTTACAAATATTTTTAGCAGCACTATTTCCAATAGCCAAAGGATGGAAAGAACTCCGATGTTCATCAACTGATAAATGGGTAAACAAAATGTGGTATGTCCCACAATAGACTATTATTCAGCCATAAAACCTGAAGTACTAATATACATTACAACATGGATAAGCCTTGAAAACATTATGCAAAGTGAAAGAAGGCATACACGAAAGGTCACATATTGTATGATTTCATTCCTTTGAAATAACTAGAATAGGAAAATCCATAGAGAAAGAAGGCAGATTTGTCATTGTGAGGGGCTGGTAAGGAAGGAATGGGGGAAGAAACATAATGGAATGAATGAACATGCGCTCAGGTTTCCAGCTGCCTGAACTTGATAGAAAATGCTTGTGGGGGTTTTAAAACATGGCTCCAAAACATATTGATATTCTTTCATGTATAGGCAACATCTTCGACCTCTCCACTAGCATCTGGGCTTTGTGACTGTTTGAGCAGTAAAATATAGCAGAAGTGATGTTGTGTCAGTTTTCGGGCTCAGGCCTTACAAAACTGTCAGCTTCCACTTGCTGACTCTTGGAATACTTACTCTTGGAACCCAGATGCCATGCTGTGAGGAAGCCCAAGCTGCCCTATGGAGGTCCATGTGGAGAGGAGTCAAGATGTCATGCCAACTTGACAGCCATGTGAGTGAGCCATCTCGGAAGTGGATCTTCCAGCTTTGTATCTGTGGACCTGGAGGAAGGCAAGATCTAACTACTAGCACACCCTCTACGGTGGCTCAGATCCAAGAAGAACCAATGACTGAGGTCCAGTTCCCCAGAGCAGACCCTAAGACAAAGATCTGTGTGAAGATGATGTATTTAAAAAGAGCTCCCCCCAAAAAACCTAAGAGAATGAGGTAAGCGGAACAAAGATTGGGAAGAAGCTAAGCTCACAGAGGGTAGCTTTCAGCAGGGCCATTCTGAAGTATAAGTTCCACCGAGAGGTGTCCCAACAGCAGGCAAAGGAGCTGGGCTCTTACATTGGGTGAAGCCCTCCCAGCCCCAGGTCTGATCTGCCCCCATGATCTCCATTGGCTATTCCCAGTGTAACACGGACATACTTTCTCCAACTCCACTCCTGCAGCTTTGCACGAATCTTTGTTTCTCATTTTCTTGATTCATCATCTTTGTTGGTTTTCACTTGGCAGCTGCTTAAGTGGAAGAGTTAAACATTCTGCCCTTGGCCTCAACCACTTGGCATCCTGGTTAGGGTTTATGTAGAGTTTTGAATTTTTTAGATGCTAGTTGTATTTCTGTAAATCCCTAGTTGGTGCTTTTAAAAAAAAAAAAAAAAAAGGAGGGGTGGGGAGCTGAGAGATCAGGCCAGACCTCGGCTGGGAGGGGAATGCAAACTCCCAGGCACATCAAAGCCACAAGACATGTGGAAGAGGCAAAGAAAGGGTCAAAAGCATCCCAGCATATAAGACAGAGCACTGAGAGTGTCTACTACAACCAATCTGGGATATGGGGGAAGAAAGAATTTGGTGACATACACCCATCAAGTATATTCAGTGCCCTTGCAATTTTGGAGAAGTCTGTGAAATCCCAAACTAGCCTGAATTTTCCACATGTGGACAGGCACTGGTGCCCAACCAGTAGGGCACTTGTCTTGCCATATAACCCTGGTCTCATTCCCCAGTCTTGGGGGAAAAATGCAAACTGTCTTTGGGTCATGTCACCTCCACTGAGCCTGTTTCCAGTCCTTCCTGCCATCTCAGACACCTCAGACATCAGCCATAATCGCCTCAAAGGCCTCAGAGACACAATGGCCTGCAGCCTGGCCTGTCTACTTGCTGAAAGTAGTATCTTATCCACCATTAGTAGATTAGTAGTTATCTAACCTACCATTAAGGGGCCTAGATTCATTCAATCCTTTTGGTCTTTCTTATGACACATATGCAAATAACCGCAGATGAAGATAAACCTTACAAAAAGGAAATAAACGTGAATATCATAAATTGAAGAAACCCAGTGCTGGGAATTCTTTCCTGGTAATCTGCTTGTTTTTACTGTCCTGTTATAGAAATCCTATGCCTGTATTTTTTCAGTAGGACCTACTATTACAGGAGCCAAATTCTCAGGCTAAAATAACAAAATATCACATTTTCTCAGATGATATGCCAGAGAGAAATTTTTCAGAAATCTGCAGACTGGGATTCAGCACACATTTCAAAACAGTTGAAGCAGTGAGACTATGTAAGCAACAAACAAGACTTCAAAATACACATCCATGAGTCTTTTTTTAAAGACTGGTCAAGTGCAGTAACATCTATGAGTCTCAACTACTCCACTTCGCCCAGAAGTGTCTACTTGCTGCCCTGGGTGAGCAGTACAGATGAAATGCAGAGAAAGAAAGCAGTGTCTTTGGAGAGGATTGAAAGGCCAAGCTTGGCATAAAAACGGGTTTGGAAGAAGACTTGTTGAAAGTTTCCTGTTTCTGCCCTGCTGCTTGGACACCCTGGAGAGGGAGATGTTGCCAGGGCTGGACTGCAGGCAGAGCAGGGCGAGCTCCCAAGCTGAGAGGAAAGCAAGACAGCTAGATCTGGCAGAACAGCCCCAAGGCTGGAGCTACTCAGAGGGGCCCAGGAAAGCGGCAAAGGTTGGGCTTTTGCTCATAGGCCTGTCAGGGAAGGCAGCAGCAAAGCAGAAATTTACAGGGCCTGAAGTGAGGCTAGCGGGCCTGCAGTCTCATGGGGGTTCTGGAGAGTGAAGCTGAAATGGCACAGGCAGAAGTGCCTGGGAGAAGGCCTCATGCTCAGAACCCAAAAGAACCAGCACCCAGGACCTGTGTGCCACCACTCACCCTCTCACAGCCCCCACCCCCAATGTCTTGATGGGATATATTCAGGCCCCCAGATTTCAGGGGCAAGTCCTGGGGAAGGAAAGATGGGGTATGAAAGAAAAAAGGTGCCAAGTTCCAAGCACGCAAAAACAAAAAAACAAAAAACAAAACAAACAAAACAAAAAACAGATTGGCTGAATGATCTTGAATTAAGTTTCTACTTAAGTGGGATGAAATGAGAGTCCTGGATAGAAATGAAGTTACAGAAAGGATTTCATGCACACTGGGGCTTGGGGTTGAGAAATCTATACCCAGTTGGAGTACCTAGTCAGTGCCACGTAGATAGTGAGCACCCAAATACAACAGACAATATTCTCCCCAAAGTCGTGGTGTTTTGTCCTCCTCTAGTCTCCTTTAAAATAAATAAGCAAGGCTTTCATTTTCCACAGACTTTCTTACTCTCCCTCACAATCTTCCCCCTCTCTCAAGGGGGATAAAAATGTGCAAAGCACACCTCCTGTGTATTTTCGTCTCCTTCCTTTGGCTTCTATCCAAGGCAACCCCAGGGGCTGGGGGTAAGAGTTGCTACAACTGCTGTGTCTTCCCAGCTGCCGGCCCACACTCTATCTGGGACGCTGGAGAAGCAGAGCCCACATGTCCTGCAGTGGAGTGAATTAATGGGGTCAGCCACTGCTGGGGTGTCCCTCATGCCATTACCTCAAAGAAAGAGATCCTATGCCAGACTGGGCTTTTGGTGTTTGAACACAACGCTGAGGTCACTCCACCCTCCAACCATCAAAGGCTCAGGAGCTGTACCTCCTGACATATGCACACCCCATTCAAAGGAACACCTTAGCAACCCAGGGTTGTCGGGGAGCGGGAATGGTGGGGGTGGGGGCAGCCATAACAGGTTGAGACCCAGGGGTTGGGACTTGAGGGTCACCTGCTCCACTATGTGCCCCACCCTCAGAAGGTGAGATACAAAGAGTCACTAGATGCAAATATATTAAACGCTGGATATCAGTTAAAGGTTCCTTGTTAGTTTTAACAGCCCGTCTAAGATCATAGTACTGACCCAGTAAAGCATTTAAGATGTGTAAATGCAGCACAGCATTTGTCCTGGGAAATAAAAGACTAAAGATTACCTTATTCCTTGAAATATTAACTTTTAGATTATGTAATGTCAAGTTTTGTTTATCATGGAAGTCAATTTGCCACTTTTCCTACTTTTCTTTCAAAAATCTGTTTATATGCACTCTCCCGTTCATTGCAAGAAATAACCAATGAGATTGCTATGATGCGTTTTGCCTTTTAACAGATATTAAATGTCTTGGCTGAAATCACGCAGCTGTCTAGGAAGGCGAAAACCACAGGCTGGGATGGACTCTCTGGAGTCAGGGAAGTGGGAGGGCCTCTACCAGAGGGGATGTGAACAAGATTTTGAAAGAAACAGGAAACAGTCCATTGCAGCTTTAAAATCTTGATTTTAAAATACACCGGCCGGGCACAGTGACTCACGCCTGTAATCCCAGCACTTTGGGAGGTCAAGGTGGGCAGATCACGAGGTCAAGAGATCAAGATCATCCTGGCCAACATAGTGAAACCCCATCTCTACTAAAAATACAAAAATTAGCCAGGCATAGTGGCGGGCTCCTGTAGTCCCAGCTACTCGGGAGGCTGAGGCAGGAGAATCGCTTGAACCCAGGAGGCAGAGGTTGCAGTGAGCCGAGATTGCAACACTGCACTCCAGCCTGGCAACAGAGCGAGACTCCATCTCAAAAAAAACAAAAAACAAAAAACAGACTAACAAAAAAAAAGCACCAGTGTGTTAGCTCATTTTGCGTTGCCATAAAGGAATACCTGGGGCTGATCAGTGTATAAAGAAAAGAAGTTTATTTGGGTCTCCATTCTACAGACCGTATAAGAAGCGCAGTGCCAGCATCTGCTTCTGCTGAGGCCTCAGGAAGCTTCCGGTGGAAGGTAAAGGGCGAGCAGGTGTGTCACATGCTGAGAGAGGGAGCAAGAGGGAAGGGAGGATGTCCAGGCTCTTTAAACAACCAGCTATCACATGAACTAATGGAGTGAGAACTCACTACCATGAGGAGGTCACCAAGCCATTCATGGAGGATTCACCCCCATGACCCAAACACCTCCCACCAGGCCCCGCCTCCAACATGAGGGATCATATTTAAACATGTAATTTGGAGGGGACAAATATCCAAACCATATTATTCCATTCCTGGCCCCCTGAAGTCCTTCTCGCATTGGAAAATACAGTCATCCCTCCCCAATAGTCTCCAAAAGTCCTAACTCATTCCAGCATCAACTCAAAAGTCCAAAGTCTCATCTGAGACTCAAGTCAAGTTCCTCTCAGCTATGAGCCTGTAAAATCAAAAACAAATTGTTTATTCCCAGTATATTACTACAATGGTGACACAGACATTGAGTGAATATTCCCATTCCAAAAGGGAGAAATTGGCCAAAAGAAAGAGGCAACAGGCCCTATGCAAGTCTGAAACCCAGCAGGGAAGACATTAGATCTTAAAGCTTCAATATAATCTCCCTTGACTCCATGTCCCACATCCCGGGTACACGGTTGTGTGGGATGGGCTCACAAGGGCTTAGGCAGCCCTGCCTCTGTGCCTGCTTTGCAAAGATCAGCTGCTGTTCTTGCTCTCACAGGTTGGAGTTGAGTAACTGGCTTTTCTAGGCTAAGGTGTAAGTTGCTAGTGGTTCTGCCATTCTGGAGTCTGGAGGGCAGTGGCCTTATTCCCACTGCTCCACTAGATCATGCCCTGGTGGGGGCTCTGTGTGGGGACTCCAACCCCACATTTTCCCTTGGAACTACACTAGAAAAGGCTCCTCATGAGGGTGCTGCCTCTGCAGCAGACTTCTGCCTGGACACCCAGGCTTTCTGATATATCATTTGAAATCTAGGGGGAAACTGCCAAGCCTCCGCCACTCTTGCATTCTGCACACTTGCAGACTTAACGCCATGTGGAAGCTACCAGGGCTTGCAGTTTGCATGCCCTGAAGTGGAGTCCTGAGCTCCTATTTGGGGCCCTTTGAGTGGAGGCTGGACTCCAGATGGCTGGGATAAGGGAAGCAGCACCCCAAGGCAGCACCGAGTAGCAATGCCCCTGGCCTTGTCCCTGAAACCAGTCTGTCCTCTTAGGCTTCTGGGCTTGTGATGGGAGGAGCAGCCTGGAAGATTTCTGAAGTGCCTTTGAGGCCTTTTTCCCATTGTCTTGACTGTTAGCACCTGCTTCCCTTTCAGTCATACTAATCTCTCTAGCAAATGGTTGCTCCTCATGCCTCTTGGATTCTTATCCTTTGGGTTCCCCTCCTGAAAATGTTCTTTCCTTCTCCACCATGAGCCAGGCTGCAGATTTTCCAAATTTTTACACTCTACTTCCCTTTAAATTGTAAGTCCCAACTTTAAGTCATTCCTTTGCCCCATATCTGATCTTAGATTGGTAGAAACAGCCTTGCAACTTCTTGAATGCTTTGCTGTATAGAAATTTTTTTTCTTGCAGATAGCCTAAGTCATCACTCTGAAGCTCAGCCTTCCACAAAGCCCTAGGACATTGGCACAATGCAGCCAAGTTATTTGCTAAGGTGTAACAAGGGTGACCTGTGCTCCAGCTCCCAATAAGTTCCTCATTTTCGGCCGGGCGCAGTGGCTCACACCTGTAATCCCAGCATTTTGGGAGGCCAATGCAGGTGGATCAGGAGGTCAGGAGATCGAGACCATCCTGGCTAACACCGTGAAACCCCGTCTCTACTAAATATACAAAAAATTAGCCAGGCGTGGTGGCGGGCGCCTGTAATCCTAGCTCCTGGAAGGTTGAGGCAGGAGAATGGTGTGAACCTGGGAGGCGGAGCTTGCAGTGAGCCGAGATCATGCCACTGCACTCCAGCCTGGGCGACAGAGTGAGACTCAGTCTCAAAAAAAAAAAAAAAGTTCCTCATTTTCATCTGAGACCTCATCAACCTGGCCTTCACTGCCCATATTTCTATCAGCATTTTAGTCATAATCATTTAACCAGTCTACAATACATTCTGAGAAATAAAAATGAAATCCTAAGTCCCTTCCCCCCACCCAGACTACTGAATGATCCCCTCTTGGCCAAGGGGATCCCAGAGAAATCTTAAAACTGAGTCCCAGCCGTGATGCAATGGGAGGTCAAACATGCCTCATTAGAGCCCCTCCCTTGCTAACCACCACTAGGCTTTCTTCTCTAAAGGCTAAGCAGGAACCAGCCCTTTCTCTTTTTTTAAATTATTTTATTTTACTTTGAGTTCTGGGACACATGTGCTGAATGTGCAGGTTTGTTACACAGGTATACGTGTGCCGTGGTGGTTTGCTGCACCTATCAACCTGACATCAAGGTTTTAAGGCTTTTGTTCTAATGCTCTCCCTCCCCTTTCCCCTCACTCTCCAACAGGCCCCAGTGTGTAATGTTCCCCTCCCTGTGTCCATGTGTTCTCATTGTTCAACTCCCACTTTTGACAACATGTGGTGTTTGCTTTTCTGTTCCTATGTCAGTTGCTAAGGATGATGGTTTCCAGCTTCATCCATGTCCCTGAAAAGGACATGAACTCCTTCTTTTTCATGGCTGCATAGTATGGTATATATGTGCCACATTTTCTTTATCCAGTCTATCATTGATGAGCATTTAGGTTGGAACCAGCCCTTTCAAAAGAGTCACCTCACTACTGATTTCAACCAACCACGTGATGCTGGCCCTCCCTTTTGCAGTTTCAACAGAACAACCAACCAGCATTCCTTCCTGATAAGAGACCACCAACCACTGAGAGGTTCTGGTCAGTCTAGGGAGGCTGTGCACTGACTGAGGGGTTTTGTGTCCTCTGCTTCATCTTTTGAAGTCAGAGGCCCAAAAACTCCCCCCTCACATCTTGCTAACACTACCATTTTTTGAACATGGGACCCCATGAAGGGGCTTGCAGGTCAACTGTGCATGTGCGTGTTTCTTCCTTCGTAAATATTCATGGCTCCTCCTATAGCTTGCTGAATATATATTTGGCCACCTCACTCAGCACCAATCCTTGTTTTATTTTTCTTACACTCCAAGTGCCTGTTTCTGGCTTCTGTCCAGAGGCTATGCTTCCCAATCATTCAGAGTGGCCACCCTGCAGGCTGCAACCATTTATGAGAATACAGCTCTCCTTTCCACATTTATGAACCTCGTCATCCTTTGGTTGACAGTTCCAAATTTCCCCTCATCTTCCTGTCTTCTTCTAAGCCCTCCAAATTCTTCCAATATCTGCCAATTTACTCATTTCCAAAGCTGCTTCCACATCTTCAGCTATCTTTATAGCAAAGCCCCACTCCTCAGTACCAATTTTCTGTGTTTGTCCACTTTGCATTGTTACAAATGAATACCTGAGGCTGGGTAATTTACAAAGAAAAGAGGTTTATTCTGACTCATGGTATGGCAGGCTGTACATGAAGCACAGTGTCAGCATCTGCTTCAGGTGAAGGCTTCAAGAAGTGTCCACTCATGATCGATGGCAAAGGGGAGCAGGTTTATCACAGTGAGATGGGGGAGCAAGAGAGAAAGTGGGGGAGATGCCAGGCTCTTTAAACAACCAGCTCTCCAGTGAACTAGTAGAGTGAGAGCTCATTCATTCCTGGTGAGCAGGGTACCAAGCCATTCATGATGGGTCCCCATCATGACCCAAACTCCTCCCACCAGACCCCATCCCCCAAACTGGGGATCAAATTCTCATATGAGATTTGGAGGGGACAAACGTCCCAACCATATTGGGAGCATCTCAGCTCCAGATTAACACCAGACTAGTAGAGGGAGGAACACTGTGGGGTCTTCATGCTAGCTGCTTTCCATTGACATTTTCCTGGCCTCCAGACCTAGAAACAACCAAAAATAACTTGGTGAATGTACTGAAGTTATTTATCCACCATTTACTGAGACCGCAATGTTGTAAAAAAGACAGACCTTAATACTAGGTTAAGCCTAGTGATACTGGAAGATTTTGTTTAATGTGCTATATTTCCAGCATCTTTCCAGAATCATCTGTCCCAAAACAGAAACCATCTTGTTTCCTGGGCATGCTATCAGAATGGGAAAATAACTAAATTTTTCTTCAAAAAATAATTGCAAAATCCACATGAATGAAATACATTTTTAAGAAGTGAAATAAGAGATAAAAATAGCTAATATTTGAGGCCAAGCACTGTTCAGTATATTGTACATCTATTAACTCATTCAATCTTCACAATAACCTAATGAGGATGACAGTATTTCTATACCCATTTTGCAGATGAGGGAACTAAGGGACAGAAGAGCTAAGAAGCTTGCCCAAGTCACACTTAAGAGGCAAAATAGAGACCCCTCACCCCAGAAGCGGGCCTCCATGGTCTATGTCCTTAACCATTGACCTCTCCTGCCCTTCACACATACCTCTGTTAATCAAAAGAATAGGTCCAACAATGACGACTTCACTTCCTAAGTGAATCCATAGGTTTAAGGTAGTAACAGGCTACATTATAGACCTTAACAAATCATATTGAAATTCTTCTAGAAGAATAGTCGATTTAATATATCATACAACTGTAAAATAATGATGGGCCGGGCACGGTAGCTCGTGTCTGCAGTCCCAGCACTTTGGGAGTCCAAGACTGGAGGAGCCCCTTAAGCTCAGGAGTTTGAGACCAGCTCTGGCAACACAGTGAAACCATCTCTTTACATTTTTTTTTAATTAGCCAAGCATAGAGGCACATGCCTAGCTACTCAGGAGGCTGAAGCAGGAGAATCACCTGAGCCCAGGAGTTTGAGGCTGCAGTGAGTTATGATCACACCACTGCACTCCAGCCTGGGCAACAGAGCCAGACCCGGTCTCCAGAAAAAAAAAAAGATAATGTCACACCACATTTTCAAACACAAACATATTACCTAGCAGTCATTATCAAAAGCCTGTGCTAACTGGGTTAAAATCAGAAACCTACCTGGTGATTTAGGATGGAAATCCAGAAACTGTGCTATGGACTGAATGTTTGTGCCTTCCCAGAATTCATACACTGAAGCTTAGTCTCCAGTGTTATGGTACTAGAATGTGGGGCCTTTGGGAGGTGATTAGGTCGTGAAGGTAGAGCCCTCATGAATGGGATTAGTGCCCTTTTATGAGGGATCCCAGAGAGCTCCCTCACCCTTTCCCCATCATGTGAGGATACAAGAAGTCAGCAGTCTGCAACCTGTAAGAGAGCTCTCACCAGAATCTGATCATGCAGGCACCCTGATCTCAGACTCACAGCCTCTAGAACTGGGAGAAAGAAATTTCTGTAGATTTTAAGCTACCTGATCTATGTTATTTGTTATAGCAGCCTCAGTTGACTAAGACAAATGGATTCAATTTTGTCGTAAGTTCTTGGTTTCCAGTAAACCAGAAGTAACTTGATAACGCAATGCTGACTGCTGGGATTTTTTCAGCCATGTCCTCTCCAGCTCCAAGAAATGCTGGACTGACCATGTATTTTTAGGGACTCTCCTTGCTCCAGAGCCTGAAGGACTTTCTTTTTTTCATGGTCTAATCTTCATTCCTCTCACAATAACACAGAGAGGTCACCAGAGTCTCTCTGAGAAGAACAAACCTGGCCCAATACAGATGAGCTCATCAGTCACTCAGGGGCCTCTTCTTACCCAGAGTCCCCCAGAAATCATGAGCTTCTAGGATGGGCTCCCCAGAGCACTTCCCTTCTTATTTACCAGGAAGAAGGTCTTAGAGGTTACTCCCCCAGTCTTCTTTCAGGCCCAAAGCCTTACCTCTTGCCTCTGCTTCCATTTCTGCTAGGTTCTCTTATTCCAGTCTGTACACATCAGAAGCCGTCAGGAGCCGAAAGAGCCATGGTGAGTTGTTTTACATTTTCCAAATGAACAATGAATTCCTAAAAGAAAACCTCAACTTGCAGCCTTCCTGCCCCCAGGAACTCCTAGCAGGAGAGCCCAGGTTCCAACAAAATGCATGGCAGCTGCTGCCCAGCCTCTGAGAGAATTAATAGGCATTAGAGCCTCAAGTGACCGCAGAGCCACATCCTGTCCAGCCACTCAACAGCTGGCAATCTCCCCTTTTCATAATGCCCTTTCCGCTGTGCCCTAGGGGGCTCACCTCTTGCAGCCTTGACAGTGCAACTCTTGCCAGGTCCCAGCAGGAACGAACTGGAAACTTCCTGGGTTTCCAGCAGCTGCTGTGCTTCTGAACTGACTCTTCCTTGGGGGTGGCAGGCGCCCTGCCTCCTTCTCTGCAGCTGTGGGTTTAGACAAAGTGCATTAGGCTTCTTTCCTCCCCCAGGCCAGCAGGGTTTTAGCCCTACCCACTTAGGGGTCATTTCCACAAAATAAATATCCCCCCAGCTGATAAATTCTCCCATTCTTCCTTGATACGGGGTCTCTTCAGAAACACAACAGCCTAGGTTTCTTCCTCTTTCCCACCCAATCTGCTCACTCACTTCCATCTCACACTGCCACCCTCACCCCCAGCACAGCCACCAGAACACCAGTCCTAAGCTTCAACTGAGCCCCTGGGCTACTTCAGCATGTTCTCCTCACGTTTGTACTCACATACATCTTCCTACAATTTCCCTCGCCCTTTCAGGGGCTAACGCTCTGTCTCTTTCAGAGAACATTGGCTATTGCTCAGGAATATTGTGCAACAACTTCACTTAATTGGAAAAGTATTCACTCTTGGTGGTCCCCAATGCCCCCAGGCCTCAGCCATAGGATGTGGCTCTCACCTGGATGGTAGACACCTTGCTTCAATTTTCACTCTTCGCCCCTGGAAACCATCGGCTGTTGGGGGTGAAAGGAAACTCTATAGTACTATACTGAGGTGACATTTCCACCACCAACCATCTGCTTGGGTCCCTCATAATTCTCCACCGGAGACTGTGGCTGCCTTCCTCAGGGATCGCAGTCATCTCTCAACACCTTGCCTTCCTCCAAGACTGGTGTCATCGCGGAGTTCTGAGGAATTCACTTTCCAAGCAAGAAGGTCTTGGGTCCTCATGTCATCTTCCTCCAAGACTGGCATCATCTCGGAGTTCTGAGAAATTCACTTTCCAAGCAAGAAGGTCTTGGGTCCTTGTGTCCTTGGTCCCAGAAGGGATCTTGGTTGGAAGATGTATTCTTGTCAGCTGCCAGCTCTCGGTACAGTGGTGAGGGTGAGGGACTGTGCAGCTATACAAAACGAAGTAACTTGGAAAAAGTGCCCTTATGGATGAGACTCAATGCCCCAGGCATCCTCCCTCCTCATCTTGGGTTGCTCTTTGCAAGTGAAAGTCTCATGCAGTAGATCCCCTGTGCCTTCCTCTCTGGCCCTGACCTTGACAGGAGACCTCTTCTGGTGCCTCCTGGACCACCTGCTGCCTTACACCTGGGCTCCATACCAGAATCACCAGCATCCACTCAGAGGACACTGGGCAGCTGAAACACTTGTTTTTTTGCCGGGGCCAGTCTTAGTCCAATAGGGTTTCCAGGCACCCACAGCAGCTGCCCAGGCAGCAAATGTCAGTCAGTTGTAAACCAGCCAGGTAAGACTCACACTTTGGCTTCCCTACATGGACTTTGCTTTGGGAGAAATTCCAAGATTTCAGACTCTCAGGGCCCATGGTCACTGAGCTCAATGTCCCCAATAGATCACACCCTGCAGTTGCACCTCTAAGAGCTTGTGCTTCTGCCAAAACAAAAGCTTCTACTAGATGGGTCAGATCCGTTCTCTGACTTGATGCAATGACCACTGTCCCTTCAGTCTGGCCCCTCAGCATCTAAGTCAGTGGGAATATGATGAGCCCCATATGTAGAAGGAAGAACTGGAAGGAAGGAAAGGAAGCCACCAGCTTCCTGCTGAGTCTTGATTAGGGCTCCTGGACAGACATTCTCCTCCTCCTGTGGCAAAAACTGTTGGAATTAACATAAAACCACTGAGCCCAAGCTTCCTCAAGTGTAGAATGAGGACACTGGACTCCAGAATATCTGAGTGCTTCTCTGTGATGAACAGAACAATGCCCTGACAAAGATGCTCATGCCCTCCTCCCCAGAATCTGTGAATATGTCATGGTGCTTGGCAAGGGGGAAATTAAAGTTGCAGGTGGAATTTAGGTTGCTAATAGGCTAACCCTAAGATGGGGAGATTCACCTCAATTATCAGGGTGAGCTCACTGTCATCACAGGGGCCCCTATAAATGAGAGAGGGAAGCAAGAGAAGTAGTGTCAGATTAGAGATGAATTTGAAGAAGCTGGCTTTTAAGATGGAGGAAGAGGCCATGAGCCAAAGGATGCAGGTGGCCCCTAGAAACAGGAAAAGGCAAGAAAAAAGTTCTCCTCTAGAGCCTCCTGAGGAGCACAGCCTTGCCAACACTTTGAACTTTACCAGTAGTTTGAACTTCTGTCTTCCAGAACTGTGAGATAATAAATCTGTACTGTTTTAACCCATTTATCTTGTGGTAAATTTGTAACAGCAGCTGTAGGAAACTAATTCACCCTTATCCCTCACATCCACACCACAATCTCCCTCTTCTCGCCGGCATTCCATCTCCTCTGCCTCCAAGTCACAGAGCCCCAGGTGCCACAATGGCTATGGAGTCTGCAGTGCAACCTCATTGCAAATATTTGTATGCTCCGAAGAAAAATACGAGTACAACGTCCTATATTTACGAGGCCCTTACTACTTTTAAATCACTGTCGTTCAAAAACAAAACAATTTTTTTCAGCGTGTTCTTATGTGCCAGTTACTGAACTGGTTCCTGGGGATGCAAAGACACATGGACGTCATTGTTTCCTTCCAGGAATTCACTTGGAAAAAGAAACACGGGAGACACTGCCTGGAATCCTTGATGCCTCCGAAGTTAGAATGGAGTTGGATTAACCCAGCCTCTCTCTGTGGAAACAGGAAACGGCTAGAAGAGTGACATCAATCATCCACAATTGCTTCAGCCTCATAACATTGGAGCAATGGTGTCAGACTTGATGCAGAGACTACCTGGGCGTATGTGGTTTTTTTTTTTTTTAATCTAGTGAAAAATTCCAAGTCACAGTCATGACACTGAACCATCAAAAGATTGTTTCACGTTTTGGTTTGTGTTAAATGCTCTGTGTACTTTGCTTTTGTTAGAGATGGCTGGAAAATTCTAGTAACAAGGAGTGCTAGAGAAGAATCACTGCTTAAGAGCAGGATCTCGAAGAATACAACCTTTGCCCCCTATCTCCTCTCCGGTTTCTGATTCTCAAAAAGACACTTCAAACTGTTGGATATTCTTTATGTAGATGAATGGGACAAACTCAAACTTGAGCGTTGATCTTTTTTTTTTTTTTTTTTTCCTGAGGAATTGCCATTAGGACTGGAAATAAATATGTTGCATGGAAGACTTACTGACAAAGGAACTTTAACTGAATTCCTCCTCTAGTGCTGAATAGTGACTGCTGAAATGGCCAGACTGGCAACATATCAGAAGGCAAACTGGCATTCCTATTAGATGGAATGTCCAGAAACCATAATTTTTTAATGGGGTTGACGATTGCCTGCTTCTATAAGAAGATAGGTATTTTCTGTATCTAGCCAGGTGAGACCACACATTTAGAGTTATAAGACAGATTGGCAAGATCAGAACTACAATTACAAGCTACCCACAAACTGTTGCAGAGGCGGACAATCTTTTCTGGATGCTTTCTTTAGCCTGAGTTTCTGAACCTACTACTATATAAAGGCGTACTGCCAAGACACAGCGAAAAACAAAAAGGCCCTGGTGGCTTCAAAGATTTTGACATTGGAAACTTGTCCCAGTACCTGAAACACATAATGTCATGTGTCAGTGAGCTCAGCCTGGAGCCCACACCTTGGCCATCTCCCCAGAATTCTCACCGCGATTCTCTAAAACTCTACTGTTTCTTCTCGGGTGGACTACTTTTTGATCCCAAAGGGCAATGTCAATGGGGCTTTGATGCAGCTGAGACAGTCAAAAAAAAAAAAAAAACAGAGTACACAGCACAAGAAAGTTTAGAGGACACCTACTTCCAGATAGAAGAGCTAAGCTCCTCATGTGTCCCCATAGAGATGCAACTCTATGAGTTTGAAGACCCAGCTGCCAATTGTCAATCACTGTCACGTCGGAGGAGCTAGCAAAAGACGCTACTAACAATTATGAGAATAAACATTTCCTTGTTACTTTAAAGTTTTCAGATCATCTGTTAAAGCTGATAAGGCCATTGACATCTGTTCTGTTCATTGTACTCTGTCTCCTCTTTTACTTCCCTCCCGGTCCCTATCCTTTGCCAACTATGTTGTTTGCCAGTTGTCTCCCAAGGAGGATGGGAGCAGTGATTTCCCGCGCATATATCTTTGCAACTTTTCCTACAGTGCCTCTTGGCATCCATCCTCCAGAATTTGCTACTCCTGCAGTGATTCTACTAGTTCACTCTTCCTTGGAAAGACCACTACCCTTGACTCTCAAAGTGGCAACAATTTTCTCCTTTCCCCTCATTCATCTCAGCACAGGGCTCTCCATCGGCTTTAGAGGGAGCTGCAGTCATGGCGCAATTCAGCATGCTCACACAAGCAGCAGCATACAAAATCATTGACCATGAAGCCACATGGTCTGAACACCATTGTCAAAACCAAGGACCCAAAGAAGTACGGCACACAGGCTTGCCCCTGGGTAAAATGGAAATGGAAAATGGAAATGTCACCAGTAGAGGACAGCCACACTACAGACTGAAATGGTGCACCATGTGGGCTAGGGTTGGTCTATGGAGATAGGTGAGCCCTTTGACATGGGCTGGCTGGAAACATCCTTATGAACAAGGAAAGATATATAACATGGGTGTTCGAGAAAAAGAGCAGCTCAGCAACAGACAGAAGGAGGCAGGAGAAAAGAGCGTTCACAGCATGTTCAACAACGTAGAAGACCTTTCCCATGGGATGATAGGGAGTGTGTAGGAGAAATGGAGAAATGGAATGTAGAAAAGATCACAGGGGCCAGACTATGGTGAGTCTTCACAAGTTGAGCTAAAGAGATAAGACTTTATTCTGTTGGCAGTGGGGAGTCATTGAAGGGCTTGAGAGCAGGGGTGGGGCGCTTCCACTGCGTGAGGTCTAAGAAAAATGACTCCAACAGGGTCCGTAGCATGGACAGGTAGAAGGAGGAGTCTGAAGTCAGAGAGACTGCAATGGGCTGAATGGTTGCCCTGAAATAATTCATGTCCACCCAGCACCTCAGAATGTAACCTTATTTGGAAATGGAGTCTTTGCTGATGTTCCCACTTAAGATGCGGTCATACTGGATTGAGGTAGGCTCTGAATCCAATAGTTGGTGTCTTCCTAAGAAGAGAAGACATGCAAAGAAGAAAAGAAGGCTATGTGATGACGGAGGCAGATATTGGAGCCACGTGTCTAAAAGCCAAGGAGCAACAGGGATTGCTGGCAGCCACTGGAAGCCTCCTTCATAGGCTCCAGAAGGAACCAACCCTGCTGGCACCTTGGTTTCAAACTTACGACCTCCAGAACTGTGAGAGAATAAATTTTTGTTGTTTTAAGCCACCTAGTTTGTGGTCATCTTTCACAGCAGCCCTCGGGGACAAAATGCAGAGGCTAATGAAGATTCCAGCTGGAGTGCAGGATGGGGTAATGCCACCTGGGCCCAAAACTATGCCTTGGATAAAACCATATTTGAGAAGCATAATCAACAGGAAATAATAGCTGGGGGACAAGAAAACTGTAAGAGCAAGGTATGACTCCAAATTCACAGAGAGTGGACTGGAGCTGCCCGTTTCACTCTGGTGCCAGCTCTCTACGGTGAACGTCAAGGAGGCTTATGTTCCTTGTAGGTGCCCCTGAGGGGTAGGGACAAAATTTTGATTCCCAAACTTGAGAGTCAGACTGGAAACAACCCAGGGGGACATCTGGCAACCCTAACCCAAAGACATGTGACTACGTATTGGAAGTCAAATTATCTTATTTCTCCTTTTTGTCCTGCATTTTTTAAGAAACTAAGTCATCTAGAGACTTGCCCTGTCTACAGCAGTGTAGAAAAACCAAAGGGGAGTTCGCCCTTGAGGCTGATGTGGTAAAAGCAGGAATTGTTCAGAGAAACCTAAAGCGTAGGTGAGTGTTGAGGGAATATCCTATTCTTCCCAATGTTCAGGTTCACCCTTCAGTGCAAACTTTCTAAAATCTGGGGTTTATGAATAAGGGAGCCCTTGGTGTCCCTTGCCCCACTCTCAGCTGGGTGCATGAAAGCAGTCTTTATTCTCCCTTCCCCAAGCAGCACAGCCCAGCATCAGAGGACACAAGGACACAGGCTCCTACCCCAAGCCTGTCCACGGGGCAAACTCTAGAGAGAGGGGCATTTTGCTCACCCAAGAGCATTCACCACCAGCACCCCCAAGCCTGTTCCAGGAACCCCTTTTAGTGCACCAGTAAGTTATCAGAAAAAGAATACCATAGTCTCTTTGAGGGGAAAAAACAAAAATCATGCCTGTGTGCCAATTGTCCCTCGACCTCAGGTTCTGAATCGTTCATGGCCTTCATGCTTCTCATGGCCTGGGGCCCTCCCCCTTCCACCTGGGGGTTTCTGAAAAATGAAGAATCCTGTCCCTGGACTTTGCACCCACTGGCAATGTAGCCACCTCAAGCCACACTAGATTGTCTCCTCTGCTCTTCTCACAGGTCAGCCCTCCCTGGGGACTCAGAGCTGACCTCCCTGGAGCCATCACCTAGTCTCCTATTTTTCCCCAAGATATGACTTGCACCCTTTAAAAGTTTAGTTCACAATGAGGATTAGAGGCCCTCGCACGCACCTTTCACCCACTAAGTTGGCACCGTTTGAGGAAGTGAGTTTTAGTAACACAGGTAGAGGGCTTAGGCGGGGATACGAACATTCTCGTGCATTGCTAGGGGATGTCAATCGATACAGATTGTTCTGGAGGTAAAAATCTGATATTGGATTTTTTTTTAATTTGTGCTACCTTCTGACCCAGAAATTCTGCTTCTAAAAATGTATTCTAACAAAATGAAGTATATATGCAAAGATTCAGCCAGAAGGACATTCATCATAACCTTATGTATAATAGCAAAATAAAATAGTAATATCCAAATATTCAAGATGGAAAGCTATTGTAATAAATATTGGAGAGGGAGACCCTGTCTCAAAAAAGAATAAAAATTTAAAAATAAATAAATATCAGAACATTTATGCAATGGAATATGATCTAACTACTAAATTTGCTGCTTGTAAAGGAGTGTCAGTTGCCTCCAGGGAGCAAAAATGAGTTAGCTCCAAGGCAGAAAATAAAAGGGACAACCTTCCCGTGAACGCGCCTTTGTACCTGTTGGATTTCAAAGCATTTGAATCCCAGATATGAGATAGAGAGGTCAATAAAAGTTTACAGGATATTTTGGAAGAAGAGTAGCATCGGCAAGAGAAAGGTATTCATGAACTATTAAGTGAAACAGATAACGTTGCAAAATAATGCACTAAGTGATACCATTTCTACTAAAACACAAAGCTGGAAGAAGTCCAGAAGGAAATTACTCTGAGGCTGCACAGGATATGTTTCTAATGGACAGAATTACAGAAGTTTCTTTACCTCTATGTATTTTTCTAACTTTGCTACAAGGAACATGCCATGTTTCGAGGAGAAAGAGGAGCAACAAACGTTCCTTTAAATTCTTAGAAAACGCTCTAGTCACAAAATGTGAGCTCAGCACTTTCTCTCCTTCTTGTCTCAGACAAACTCTTATGAGGAATTGAGACACTCACTGTCTTCCACTTCCTCATCACCCCCACCCAACCCAACTCTACCCCAAAAAAACTGCCTCCTCAGCCTGCTGAAGTCTAGCTTCCATCCCCACTTCTCCTGTCCCCCAAACTCATCTACCAAATGGCACACCATCCCCCTGACCATTGCCAAATCCACCAATGCTTCCAGTCCTCCTCTCACTGGCCTCTGTGCCACATTTGTGTTCAGTGGGTTTCACTAACATTCATTTAGCACCAAGTATATGTCAAACATAGTGTTAGGCACCGGAGGGAGACATCAGCCCTTAAGGCTGGTCACTACCCTCAGCAACCCATTCATAGACTGTGAGAGGAGAGAGTGGGTGAAGACCCCCAAAGTTTGTGAGGGACAGCCCTCTTCTTCAGCAGCATCATGCTCCCCAGCCCTCCAGCTCCGGCCTCCTCTGCCCCTGTCTTGCTTCTCCTCCTGCCTCTTATAATCTATCCTCAGGAATATGTCCTTGCCCACTTTTCCCCTCACCCTTCTGGCACTATCTATTGACTCTGGTTTAGGAAACCTGTGAAGGTTGATATCCAACCGCCCAGCCTGGCCAGGAGCAACAGACACCTACCTGCACTTTCATCTCCCTTGAGGCCACAGAGACCGAATGTCATGAACATCCCCACCTCCCAACTCTGTTCCTTTTTTAGTTGGTGGCATCTACCCAAGACCACTCCGAACCTGCAACCCCTTCCCTCCTCCCCACTAGTCCTCCTGCCCTTCCCCCACCCTCACTGGGGCTTTTCATCTCCTGCCCCATTCATTGCAGTGGCCTCCTCTTGTGCCCCAAACTCCTGGCTTCACTTGGGTCTGTCTGTCCCCTGCACACAGCAGCCAGCAAGCTCCATCCAAAATGCCCATCTGGCCCTCTGGCTGTCCTTCTTCCCAGAAGAGTTCACAGAATAAAATCCAGGCCCAACAAGCCTGTCACCCCTTGCCCCTCATTCCTTCTGCAATCCTACCATCCACTTGTTTCCTCAATACTCAGTTCCCCCAGTATCCTCACCCTTGCTATGTCACACATCAGTGCCTTCCCCACGCTGGGATCCCCATACCCACCCCACCCCTGGATTCCCCCACATCCCACTCCTGGCATGACTTAAGCGCTTTCCAATGCTCAGGCTCTCCCTGCTCCAAAACCTTCTCAAGGACACGGGCCCTGGATGGGGAGCCCTCCTCTGTGATCCTGTCACTGCCAGAGCAGAGCACTGTTACACTGAGGTGACTAATGCATGCGTGCTTTCTCTCCAAATCAACTATCGGCCCCTCTAGAGCAGTCATTCTGGATAATAAATCCCTGTAGGCCCAGCTCTTAGCACAAGACCTGACTGCTACCATCAAAGGAGGAGCCAGCAGAACGTTGGCCCAGGCAGTGGAGCTATTTCTTGTGTCTGAAAGCACGGCAGGCCCAGTGAGAGCTGTTCATAGATGTTCCTTTGCCCGTGTAGTAGCTGAGGCCCCAGACACCCCAGTGCCCAGGGCTGCTCCTGTGTGTCCCTCTGCCTGTGGCTCAGCCAAACTCAGCAAGGAGCCCAGGCCAGGCTCCACTTCTCTTCCCAGGGGCACAGAGTTGATCTGCAAGGCCTTGGTCTACCAGGAGAGTGGGGCTGGGGGTCTTCTGGCAGGAGAGCCCCTCTAAGCCTGCCCAAACCTAACACGGGGAGTTGACGAGCAGAGCGCCAGAAAGGCCCTGGGTCCTGAACCTCCATTCTTAAAAGGCCTTAAACCATAGGCTCATATCCAGTGAGGTCCCACCTGGCCAGCATATTTTTCTGCGTGCTAAAAAAAAGCAGGGCTTCTTTCCACCTCTAAAATGGTCTCAAGAGCTGATACAGGAGAGGCGGCAACACTGGGGAGCCTGGGGATGTCAAAGATGGGGGCAGTCTTTCCTCCAGCTCCCCTTCCCGTACCCCTACCAGCCCCACAAGGACAGCAGGACCCAGCAGCCCTGGGAGGCAGAGCCAGGGGTGCCAGAGGCCCGGCCGCCAGAGTGAGAGGGTGAGGTGTGTGCCTCAGCCTTGGAGACGTTCGTCTCCTCTCACTGTTGCCATGCAAAGGTAAAAACATTGATTAAATCCAGCACCTAAATCCCCACACAGCCCTGCCCCATCTATGTAGGCTGCATGCGCTCAGCCGCCTGCCTGGAAGGACACGAGAGCCACGGCAAAGAATGAGCAAGAGCAGCAGGAAAGAGAAGGGCCACAGGAGGGCCGAAGTCCCCCAGCCACAGAGCCTCTCTGCTGGGTCTGCCTGGGCTCCCCCATCAGGTTTTTCTTCAGTTAAGGCAGAGACAGCCCCTGGAAAATGAGAAGCAGTGACGGGGGGCTCTCACACGCAGCTGTGGCTGTTCTGAAACTCTCACTGGGAATTAAGCTATTAGGTTGATTCATCACATATTCACTGTGCGTTTCTGGTATACTAGCTGCCAGGTCCCCATAGCAAGGTCTGAACCCCAACAGCCTTGGAGCCTCATAGTCCACCTGGCTGCAGAACCCAGGCACCAACTGCTGAGAATCTTCAGGAGAGAAAATTCCGATGGCAGTTGAGAGCAACAGTGGAGCAGCAAAGTCCCCAGGCAGCAGAGCACACAGACCTGGGAGGGGTGCAGAGGTGGCATCAGCCCTATGAGGGCCTGCAGGGGAAAGCTGATGGGAGGGAAAGCGTAAGCAGAGATCTGGGCTGGAGGCCTTCCAGGAAGAAGGGAACAAAATCAGGAAGGAGAAGATGAGGCCACCCACTACCCAATGGCTCTAGAGGCAAATTCTGCCAGCCTGGGTGTCAGTTTGCAGGCCTGCCCAGTGTTGAAAACTCACAGCCTTTGAGCTAACCACCTCTCTCCTACCCCAAAGGCAGGAATTATGGCTGCCTCTGGTGCTGAATGGTGGACACTGTGAATCAAGATCAAATTCATGACAAACTCACACCTTTTTTAAAGAAGCAAATCAGCAACTGCCAAGTCCAAAGGAGCTGGCCAATGATAAGACCAAGGTGTGGGTGTGTAGAAGAGATGTCTGCGCACAGGTGTGCTTCCGCATGGCCATCCAATTGTGGACATGGTGATGGTGCACTGAGCCCCAGAGAGCCTGCCAAACATTTCCAGTTCAGGATGCCTTTGGGATCTCAGTAATGCTTTGCAGTGCCCCTAAGCTAAAAGAAATAACTAGTAGTTCTGTTAATA